>NW_026575136.1:7375000-7695000 GCF_905146905.1 Nyctereutes procyonoides | reverse complement strand
ATGCAACGTTGGAACAACGGAACATCCCCGTCCATTTTCTCCAAAAGCCTTTTGTATCTGGCAGATCTGTGCAATCTTTTCTTTTTTCACATGTCACTGTAGGCCTAGGCCTGAAATAACGGGGAAGAGAGATGAGTATCAGGATCTCTCAGCAAGAACTGAAAACAAGACATATGTCTTCTTTAGCCTGAGTTGGACTGGGGGCAGAGTGGGTGGGCTCAGAGGAAGGGAAAAAGAATGGAGTATTTGGATAAATATGAATAAATTTATTAGAGACTTTGCGCAATCAGATAGCTCCCGTCCCCCCACCGAAAGGGTTATTTTCTATCTTTCTGAGGATGTAAGCCTTAATGAAAGCAATCTTAGTCACAAATTTGAGGAAATTGCCCGATAATGTGTTTCCATGTGTTTGAACTGAAAAATTGTTAACCACGCTTTTGCTCCAGGATGTGTGAGGGCCATTCAGGGGCTGCAGGGCCGTAGATAGTCACACAAACAAACGTGTGTATATCTGGAGCCCCACACATTGTAATAAACACAGCTGCATTTATTTGAGTATGTGATCCCATGTACATGTAAAAACATTCAAACAAACACACTCAACAGATTTATTTGATTGTGCAATGGGGCAATTATTCAAATAAACATGCTCGGTGCAATTATTTGAATCTCACATTGCATGTTCATCAATCAACAGCACTAAAAAAAAACTAAAAAAAAGGGGGGGTGTGGAAACACCAAAGAATTTATGTGGGAAAAAAATATATGTGAAAACAACCTTATTATAGATTTTATAGGGTTAGCCAAAGTTATGGCTCCCTCCTTAACTGTAACTCAACTATTCTGTATTCAATGACATTTGTTTCTAATGATCGATCGATTCATTCATTCACTTGATCATTACATTGGGATGGCCACAACCTTCAGATTCATTTAATAATGAACTTTACAAACCTGAATTGGGTAGAAATGTGAAATCTCTGTATTTGAAGTGCAGAATAGGTCTTCCTAGGTATCTTACGTCAAGGGGACACTGTTTAAATTATGATCACTTTAAATAGCACTCCCATAAATCTAAAAACTTTTATGCATACAACAAAACATTCCTACATTTGAAGACATTAAAAAAAATCACAGGTGACTCATCCGATCATTTTATATATTAATAAATATTATGACATATATGTGAACACATCACGAATCATTTAGGTGTACCAAGAGGCAATTTATGCCTCTCTTAAGTATGTACTGACATAACCTAATATACTAAAATGGGAAGGGGCGTTTAGTCACTGAAATATGCATCGTGTAACAAAGATGAAGAAAATACATGGCTTGTGCCCATCATAAAAAAGATTCAGACTGAAGGCTTAGCTTTGGTTTTTATTCAATTAAATTGTTAAACTGTGCACAGTGATTTTTTTTTAGAACTTGAGACATTTGTGATGTTGGCTGTTTAAATCTTTGTTACCTTCGCTGTGAATTGAAATTGTACATATTTAGTAAATCATGCAGACAAAACAAACTTTTTAGACAATATTTTTATTGGAGAGTTTTCTTTTCCTGTATCCATGTTAAAAAAAAAAAAGACCTCCTTTCCCAAAATAAAAATGTCAATACTAAATTTAAAGAAGTATAAAGGAATGATTGCTTCCTTTAGAGCTAAATATTTAAATAAACATGGAGATCATTGGCAACCTGTTCTTTTGGGTTAATAGGCCGTGTCCAATTTTTTGGGTCTGATGTTTCAGAGGGCCTCTGTTTCAGGGTTGAAGATGATCTATTAATCTCTGAATTCAACAAATGCTATTGAATAACAAAAATAAATCCCTCAGTCTTCATTTGTACGTGAAATACGGAGCTAGAGGAATGACACTGGGATGTCATGATGCTGAATATGCCACAAACTAAAACTCTCTCGATTAAAACAGGCACCCACCACCCATAATCTAGTATGACATGTTAAAATGCTCCAAAATATTGGAAATATAAAATGCACACGACTGTTCCCATTTGGCCTTGAGATGAATATGACAAAGATTCTGATAATTTTAGTCAAAGAAAATGATGAGTAAAAAGTACATGAAGATTAAAGCAGTGACAAATGATCTTTTAAGTGTTCTAATTGGTCTTTCTCATTCATATCTTTGATTCTACAGAAATTGCAAATCCTGATGGTCCTGATTTGTAAGAGTACCCATCAGCTTTCTCTCTTTCACTTCACAGAATATGCCTGTTAGATTTGGAACGAAGAATAAGCCCCCAAAATGTTAAAAATAGACTACTGCCCTGGCAGGAAATTTAGCATTGGCAAGCCCAGAACTCAGAAGGAATTGATCTAACATAAGGAAACATTCAAAGAAAGATTTGTGCATTACTATCCTGTTCTGACCATTTTCAGAGTGGTCAAATGGAAGGATGAGAGAGAGAGAGAGAGAGAGAGAGAGTGTGTGTGCGTGCATAGGTTTTGTAGACTTGGTATGTGTACAGTGAATATTTAGTGTTAAAAAGCAACACTAGAGGTGAAAGGAGCTGGAATGGAATGTTTTTTGAGACATTTTATAAATCATATTGTTATCTTGCACAAATGAGAAACACTTAAAATGTCGGTACTGGAAAAATAAAAGGTTCAGAAGACAACATCGCAAAAAAAAAAAAACGCTATGTAATTTAGAAGATAGGCCAACAGTAAAAGAGAGAAAATATTAATTTACCTTTACTCTTTTTATAAGAAACTTAGATTTTAGCTTATGACCTTTCCTTAGAGGAGAATCAGTTTTACGCATTCCGAAAACGGTCTTGTTATAGGGCAAACAAGCATAGTTATACTTCATTCTAGTTTTGTTTAGGAAAAGAGGAATAGAGTCTTCAAATTACTTGGAAAAAATATACATGAATAAAGGGATATAAATTTAGAGAGGAAACTCAAGAACATCCCTCACTCAGAGAAAACGTTATGTGTGTTTAGTGACCACAAGCAACTTAGACCTTGGTTTCTACATCTCTTCTGAAAGATACCACTTCCAACACAAACAATATTTCCCAACTCTGTAGTACAGCCCAGGATTGGTGCAGACATAAAGGGAGAACACCAACTATTGAATAACCCTCAACCACTTCCTGCAGTCCTGAAACATCCAGTGGAGGTCAACCACTGCATTATTGAACATGCTTAGAAAGTGTGAGCTCATGAGTTTCCGGCTGAAGGTACATCTAAGCAAGAGGGGGAAAAGAGAAGTACAAGCCACCCTGCCCAGCTTTTTTTTTTTTTTTTAACATTTAAAATGCCATTTCTGGAGAAAGTAGGTCTTAGAATAATCAGCCTAACATCCGAGTAAACACTTTTTTTTTCCTTTTCCATAACATAAAGTGGGTTTCTGTGACTAAAGACCATTCCATGCAAAGGAACATTTCAGTCGATTTAGAATAAGTGGTGATGGAACATAAAAGAAAAAACTCTTATCGAACAAGAAGAGTCCTAACCACAAGGGCTGCTTATTATGTACTACCTTGGTTTTGAAGATGGAGATTAAAATAAGGATTCGTACAAATAGTTTTCCAGGAATTGTCCTGATCCCTTGAGTCACATGCTTTCACCTACAGATCACTCTATGAACATGCTATAAACTCCTCTATGGCCCGACCACATTGTAACACGTTTGGTGTCTGCATTAGAAGTGTCCAAAATCTTGTTCTTGTTCTTTAATAAAACTCTCCTATGACTTGGGTAAGGAAGAGAATCTTTATGTGTGTAACACTTGGAAAAATAAAAGCAGTTAATGCACCAGCCACATCTTGTAGATAAGGAAGCTGAAGCCTACCTATCCTTGAGACCACACTGGTTATTGGTTTGTTTCTATTCCTGAATGATCTAGAAAGCCCTTGAGCATAGACTGTCGGAACCCCAGCCTCCTGACAATGCTCTCTTCACCATGTCACGGTGGAACCCTCCTTCAAACGCCTATGGAAGCATCGAAAGAAACCAGCTAGTTTCCCGGCTTCCCGCCAGCAGTCTGTCCTGGTCCACGAGAACTCTTCATGCACGGATGGAATGGAAATAATCGACCTTGGAAAGGCGGTATTACTCCGATCACATCATCATCTGAGGGTCCTTCAGGCTCCGGAACTAGCATCTCCTCCAACGGAGAGACGGAGACCTGCTGAATTCTGAAGCATCCGAGGTGGTCAGAGCAAGCAGCAAGGCCTGGGGTACCAGGGGCGGCAGGAGAGTCCTGCACCTGCAGTGGGACTACTCTGAGATAGCAGAGCCAAGGCGAGAACACCCGGGGGCAGAGATCTTGTCTCATCTGAGGCCTTGGCTTTTAAAGTTCTGGGGCTCAGAAGGAATAAAAGCCCAAGTCGTTCCTAGCAGAGCGGAGTCCCGAAGCCGGGTCTCCAAAGATGCCTTATAGCCTCTACCGGTGCCTCTAACCCTTCCTCGATTCTTCTGTCCTATAATGTTCAGCGATCCTAAGGATGCCCCTAACCCTGCGGAACAGCCACCCGGTTGCAGGCCCCCTGTCTGCGTGGCTGGCGAGCGAAGGCGCCTGCTGGGTGCTGCAGGGCTCACCTCCGAAGGGGGGTTGGGGGGGAGGCAGGGTCCCAGGCCCCGCGGGGGATGTCGGCTGCGCCAGCCCCGCCTGCCCTCCCCAACCCGGGCGCTTCCTCTCCCTGAGCACAGAATAACGCGTCCCTCGGTGGCTGCCCAGCCGCGGAGTGATGCTGCGCCCCCGCACTTTCCTGAGCCCTGCAAAGACAGGGGCGCAGTCAGCTCCACCCTGAGGGGCCTAGTTGTGGGGGAGGGAGCGGAAAACAGAAACGATTATGTTAACGATAAAAGATGATGTAAAAGTGAATGGGGGGGGACTGGGAGGCTCAGCGGTTGGGGCTCTGCCTTTGGGTCAGGGCGTGACCCCGGGGTCCCGGGATCGAGTCCCGCATCGGGCTCGCTGCATGGAGCCTGCTTCTCCCTCTGCCTGTGTTTCTGCCTCTCTCTCTCTCTCTCTCTGTCGCTCGTGTATAAATAAAATATATTTTTAAAAATAATGTGAATGAGAAGAAATCGGGGGCCAGGCCACCTCAGCGGGAAGGGGCAGAGGGGGGCGTGCCAGGCAAGGTTCTCTCGGAAGCAGCAGTGCTTGAGGCAGGCTGCAGGGCTGGGAGGTGCAGAGGGAGTGCTCCCGGAGGAGGGTGCATGGCCCTGGGGGGCCAGGTGCTGGGGCCTGGCAGGCTGCAGGGCTGGGAGGTGCGGAGGGAGTGCTCCCGGAGGAGGGTGCACGGCCTGTGGGGCCATGCGCTGGGGCCTGTGCAGCGTAAAGAGGCCGGCGGAGGACCATGCAGCGGGGGAGGGACACGGGGGGGGGGCGGAGGGGGGGGAGGACGGCGCGGGGCAGAGAGCCCTGACAGGTGTGTGACGTGACCTCGTGGGGAGACGCGCAGCAGAGCGGCCTTGCAGACATGATTCAGAGGATTTTAAGGAGTGAGACTTTTTGGGTCTTTTGGCCCCATAGGGGAGCAGAGGGAGTCTGGGAATCCGTGAGTCCTCCTGGGGTGGGGAAGTCGGGACCCCAAGGCCACCAGCCCTGGTAGGCGGGAGTGCACCTGTCCTGTCCTCCCCCAGCAGGCTCTGTCTCCTCCCGCCCCACCCCTTCCCGGCTCTGGAGCTGAGGAGCCCCCCCCCCCCCCCCCCCCCCCCCCCCCCCCCGCTTCCCCGACGCCTGCAGGGCCACCTGCCCCGGGGCTACTCACAGGCAGCCGGTCAGCCTGGAAAACAGGATGGTTGCGGCCAACGCAGGTTCGCAGAGGCCGAGCCCGGCACCAGAGGCAGCCACGGCCCTGGGAGCACCTGCCCAGCCACCACCCCCCGGAGTACCCTGCCCACAACCCCCCGGAGCACCCTGCCCAGACCCCCACCCCCAGGAACACCCTGCCCAGGCCCCACCCCCGGGAGTACCCTGCCCAGGCCCCCACCCGGGAGCAGCCTGCCCAGGCCCCACCCGGGAGCACCTTGCCCAGGTCCCCACCCCCGGGAACACCCTGCCCAGGCCCCACCCCCGGGAGTACCCTGCCCAGGTCCCCACCCCCAGGAACACCCTGCCCAGGCCCCCACCCCCGGGAGCACCCTGCCCAGGCCCCCACCCGGGAGCACCCTGCCCACCCTCCCCCCCCCCCCGCCCCTCCGCAACGGCGGGGCTGGAGCCCGGCAGGAGCAAGGCCCCCCTTCCCCCTCTCCGGAGCTCCTGCAGAATGCACGGCCTCGCGAGCTGCGAGAGAAGCCAGTAAGAAGTGGGGAGCGCGCAGCAGGTGGTACCATCTGCGCCCGGCTAATTCCAGCCAAAACAATCTGCTCCCTGGAGCTCCCAGTTGTGGAGAAGAGAAGAGGATCTGACAGCGGCAGAGGCGGGAGGGGCGGAGGGCAAGGGCCGAGACCATCACCCAGACGTTCAGGTGCTTGGGAGGCAGGTCATGGGTGCCGGGCAGCTGCCATCCCCTCCCCTCTCTGGGCCACCGTGGGAGACGCTCCGAAGTCCCGGAGATCCGCTCGGATGGGAGGGACAGACATGCACAGCGAGACCCGGGAAGCACAGCCCCCCGGGATGGAGACCAAGGCCTGGGTGCGGGCTTGGGGGAGCCTCTGTTTATTTTATTCTATTTTCCTAGCAACCACAATCCCCCCCCCTCCCCCCCCCCCCGCTCCTGTGCGGTCTCTGAAAATTATCCATGGTTTGCAATGGGCTGGTGTCCTCACGCTTGATCCCTCAGGTTGGCTTTTTCTGAAATAAGATTCTTTCCCTTGATGGCCTTCCTCGCCAGAAGCCAGTCTCCCCCGGCAGCTTACACCCCCGGGGTGCAGAAACACCAGCAACTCAAAGATGCATCAGACCGGCTGTGGCAACAACTTGGCCTATAGTTGAGTAACAGCTAGACAGGCCGGGGCTCTCCACAGAGGGAGGAGGTGGCAAGGTCGGAGGGTCACCGGCAGGCCTGCCTGCTCAAGACAACCTGACCTGCTGCCGAACCTCCACCAGGTTAGGGGAGAAAATCCCCGTGTTAGGGGCAAATACCTGGGAGAGGTGACATCTGCCTGTTATCACCTCCCCTTAGATTAACTGCCCAAGGGACAGCTAAGAGTTGAGCCCTGAGAACGTGGGGCACGGGAAAGGTCACTTTCATTGGAAGAAGACTGGTCAAGGTCTAGATTTTAAGTGCTGAGCCACAAAACCAGGACCTCATGGGCCCTCGAGAGAAGGGTAGGTGGCACCTGATGCTAGCCCCCTGCTTGGGCCGACCTGTGTCCCCCAGAAGGGTATGTTGAAGTCCTAACCCCTGATACCTATGAATACAAGAGTATTTGGAAATGGGGTATTTGCAGACGTAACCAAGGGTGGGCCCCAATCCAATAGGCCAATGTCCCCATAAGAAGAGGGAAATTTAGACACAGGGACCAGGCCGTGTAAAACAAAGGCAGAGATTGGATGGACACAGCTACAAGCCAAAGAACGCCAAGGATGCTGGCCACTGCCAAGAGCTCGGAGAGAGAAATGGAACTGATCCCTCGGAAGGAGGCAACCATGCAAGAACTTGATATTGGGCTTCCAGCCTACAGACTGTGAGAGAGCAAATTCCTGTTGTCTTAAGACACGCTGTTTGTGGTTCTCTGTTGTGGCAGCCCTAAGGAAGCTAATACACCCCCAAAGCAACCGAGGTCAGGGCAGCAGCCCTCGGTCTCCGGGTTAGTCTAAAAATCAAGATCAAATTTTGATCTAGCCATTCTCTTGGTGCCTGAGCTTTAAGAGATAAAACAAATATCAGCAGGAATATCCCTTTTGGTTTTGAGATGCATGTCATCAGGAAAAAGACAAACCGCCTGTTCTTTTTCCCAAATGTCTTCTATAAGGTAATCTTTTTAATTAGGATAATTAAATTCTTGTTTCAAAGGGCACCAAAGTGCAAGCATTATCGTCTGATTTCCTGTAAAGAGTATTTTCCTGCCTCCCGTTGCACATGGTGTCCATTAACAGGAGAAGCACCAAGTGAGTCAGACATCATGGTTACAGGTTTGTGGCTCGTGTCAGCGCTAAGGAGAGGGAAATGAGAAAGGAAAACATAAATTGGGAAACAGTGTCAGAGGGCAGGCCAAGATAATGGAAGAACCAGAAAGCAGAGGAAAAGGGTGTTGTGTGGGAACCAGAGCCTTGCCTCAGGTAGGAAATGTCAGAAAAAAATACAGTAACATTTTTAAGTTAGGGAGGGGGGAATCCAAGCAGATCTTTTTTTTTTTTTTAAGATTTTACTTATTTATTCATGACAGACATGAGAGAGAGAGAGAGGGAGAGAGAGAGAGAGAGAGGCGGAGAGACACAGGCAGAGGGAGAAGCAGGCTCCTCATGGGGAGCCCAATGCAGACTTGATCCCAGGACTCCAGGATCACAACCTGAGCCAAAGGCAGATGCTCAACCACTGAGCCACCCAAGGGCCCCCAAGAAGACCTTATTATTTATTTTATTTTATTTTATTTTATTTTATTTTATTTTATTTTATTTTATTTTATTTATTTTATTATTTTATTTATTTTATTATTTTATTTTTTAAATTTTATTTTATTCATTTTTTGAATGAATTCAGCACCAGAAATGAGTGAGCTGTGCCTCCCCTGGTTCCTGACTGCTGTGCGCTCTGACCCTTTCCTAGCTCGGAGTCCCTGTGACACTCACAGGTGTATTTCCACCTGTGAGATTTGGGAAGGATGCAGGGAGTTCTGTGGGTAAGGAAGGCCCCAAGCAAGCCCAGGACAGAAGGGAGTCAATGGGCGGGTCTTGTGAGGATGGTGATGTATCGCCCTGGTGCCAGTGGCATGAAGGTGGGAATCAGCAGGCCCGGGTCCCGAGATGGGTTCTCAGGTGCGCCCCCAAGCTCCATTCCACCCCCTTTACTCCTTGTCCACCACTGCCCCCTTCTCCCCCCCGGGAGTGGGCCATGGAAGTGAAGGTGGGAAAGTCAGGGGACGCTCCGCTGATAGACTCTCTTCTCCTCTGTGCTATGAAAACCAAACCCCAATTCTAAGCCTTCTGCGCAGAAGGCCAGCCTGCCATCCTTTACATTTTTTATCGAGAAGATGGTATATCATCTTAAAAGCCTGGTTTGATTTGCTTTTCTCTAAGCTTTGTGGTATTTTTTATATGCCATTAGTCAGTGATTGCATGTTGCTAGCGATAATAGTCCTACCTAATGTATTTAATTTGTTTTGAAAATCATAACACATCTTTACACGCCGAAGAGGCAGCTTTTAACTCCATTGATGACTTCCTCTTTAAAAGTCCTCCTTAAATCCCTAACCACATTCTTCTTGGTTTTCTTCCTACCCACTAACCAGGCTCTGCTTTCTTTACTCAGTCCTTGAAGGGCAGTGTTTCCAGGGCCCTGCCAGGGCTCTCCATCCTCCTGATTCGGATCACCGCACATTAGTGACTTTTTCCACCAGCCACAGCTTCAGTTCCTCCCTGTATACCACAGGCCCCCAAATGCATCTCCCCAGCAAGACTTCCCTCCTGCACATGCAAATGAATACTGGGCTTCACCCCTGATGGTCTCGAAGGCCCCTCAGATTTGACATGACCAAAATGGAGATGGCCATATCTTCCACCCAACCCGCATGTTCCCTAAAAACCCGGTGACCGTCCCTTCCTGGCCTCCTCGGGTGGAAATCATGAGACTCGTCCTACTGTGGCTCTCAGCGGGTTGCCAGGTGTGTGAGGCATTCTCCGCATCACCTCTCCTACCTGAGTCTCTTCCTTGATCACCCCTGGCATTGCCTCATTTCAAGAAAACCTCAGATCCCAAGAGTTGCCTTCATAGCCTCTCAACTGGTCACACTGGGCCCCCTCTTACCCCTTCTGACACAGCAGGGGACCGAGGGGCACCGGGGTGGGATGGAGGTGCTGGCAGATAGAAGAGTGTCACCTTTTCTGCACTTTAAAGGCATTTCTTGATCTTTGTATATGCCTCACTTGAACATTATTTATCACAACTGTTATCTCAACATATATCCTTAAATACAATAGAAAAGGATGTGCCGAGAGAAATAACTCATCCACTGCCCTCCCCACCCACTCCTGACTAGACTTGTGGCCTTCCCACTTTCTAACTCCTCCTGCATTCCCACAGTGGCTAAAAGCGCTCTTCTGGGGCTTTTTGCTTTCACATCTATCTTCTCCCTACACATGTAAGCATCTTAAGGGCAGGGACCATGTTATCTCTGTAGTCTGGATTCGAAGGGAGTTGCTGCTACCAAGCAGATACTCAATATGTGTTCACTGATTTCATTGACTACTCGAATCTGATTATGCCAAAGCCTCACTCATAAATCCTTCAGTGGTTCTCCAAAGGGCCCAAAGTACAATTCATATCCCTTAGTGTGGCCCGCAAAGCTTTCATGAGCTGACTGCTCCTTGCCTTTCTTTCCATAAACTGTCACTAGCCCTCCAACTGCATCTGCCTGGACACACTCCCTTCTGTTTTCTGTTTTTCCTCCAGAACATAGCCCGACGGTCTCTTACTTAAGACCGTCTTTCCTGAAACCCTAATCTTAGACATGCCCCTCCTCTTGGCTTCTGTATGCATGCTGCAAATGCCTCATGAATGCACCCTCCAAAGCTTGAGTTGCCAAAAGCCATGTGTTCCTAAAAGGTCAGCACTGTGAACGTTCTGACTCCAGCAATGAGCAAGAATGAAGAAAATGTGAGTCTTCTGGAAAGAGCCTGTCAGCACCATCCAGTCCCCCACTGACCCCAGTCGTTAGCCAAATAGAAGAGCGACTCAGTGACAAGACGGAAAGGAACATAGAAAATGAGTCACGTAAAAATAAGGAACCGCAGAAGGACCCCGCTGCACAACCAGAAATTTGTAATGTAATACAACTAAAGGTTTCTGAGAATGATCTATGATGGCATTGGGGCACGGATTTTACCCACACGGACGAACCACTTCATTTCTCAAATAACCACTAATTACGGATCGCGGCATCAACCTCCACTGCCACCATCCAGATACTGAACGAATGATAAAAGGAATGAGGCAAAACTCACTCCAATCCAAGTGAGGCAGGCGAAAGGGAAATAGGAATCAACAACCCTTCTACCTAATCCCCACAGTGAGCATAGCCTTTCAACTATTTCAGCAATGACTCAGATGAGGAACACAAACTATAAAAGAGGAAGAAGGTTGAGGTTGTCTGGGATGCATTTTCTTCAGCTTCTCTGGAATTTTCAATTACCTCAGTTTCCTGACAAAGCTTTGCTGATGTCAGTAATTTACAGTAACAATCAGCAAGATAGCAGCAGGTTTGTGTGGGCCAAAGGTAAGTTTGGGTCTAACATGAGTAATATATCCTGTAGTGAAGGAAAGCAGGAGGCATGAGAAAAGGTACAATTTCTATTAGTGATTTTTACATAAAATAGAAGCCAAATGCGTATATCACAGAGCAGGTGACTATGGTGCCCTCTCTGCTCTTTCTCATGAAATATAAGTACTTTCTTCTTGAATCCTAACTGCTTTTTTTTTTTTTTTTTTGGTGGTAGAGCCCAATGTGGGGCTTGAACTCATAGCCCTGAGATCCAGACCTGAGCTGAGATCAGACGTTTAACAGACTGAGCCACCCAGGCACCCATCATGGCTTTTTATGAGGCTCCACCACAGCAGCTACCTAACTCTTGCGTGGAAAACAGGCTGTCTTGAAGGTGCTCTGCCCCTGTGTCTTAACATTTCTTAGACCAGAACACACTGTGAGTACCCTTTGTGTTTAGAGAACTGTGAGCAGTTAGAAGAGAGGAGGCAGGCCGTATCCTTGCTTTGAACAGTGTGCAGTTACCTCAATGAAGTTAAGTCGAACAAATGGAAGGTCGTGGATAGACCAAAGACTCTTCGGCCAATAGGAACCTGCTGTAAACTGACATATACAAGTTAACTGAATTTCTGAATCAGAGACAGTTGCAAAACTTTTTCCTCCAGCCCTTGTGCCAATGCTTGGCAAATTTGATCCGCCTATTTTGTTCCAGAGTGTGAAGCTCTCAGATCACGAAGGCATTAAGCTGGGTTGATGGAGAACTTTGCAACTTCTTGCGGTCAACGTCAAAAGCTTCGTTTCTCATTATACAGCACTGAATGTTCACTGACCGCAGGCTTTTCCTGAGAGTTGCTACTCTTGGTTTTCTCATGAAATTGCTGATATGAACTGATTCTCTCATGATTTTGCTTTTTTTTTTTTTTCCTCCTGAACAGTACAACAAAACCAGAACATTTTAACTGGGGCTTCTAATGTCGTTTTCTCAATAAAAAGAGGTGTCATTGACGACACTTAGGCTCCTTCCTACAAAGTTCATGATGCAGGCCTGGTTCTGATTCCAGGAGCATTTCCTTCTTAACACATGAAGTGTTGTGGTCATGGGGTGAGAACCTATGCTTTCTTGTGAAAAGACCCGGATTCCAGGCCCAGCTCTGCACCCCCACTTAACTAGGTGACCTTGGCTAAATCACATCACTGAACCTCAGCTTGCCTGTAAAACAGGAATAATATCGATAATCATCTCACAGGATGGTCGTGAGAATCCAACGAGACCACGGATACGCAAATAGTTTGCAAAAGGTTGGTAGGCAGACATGGGTAAAGGGGCAAGAGTGAGCAGAGTTCGTTTGTTTCTTTCATCCACTCCCCTTGTGACTTCCTTCCCCAGTTGTCCTTTCTTCCCCACTTGGGCTTGAGGGAAGCTTTCTTGTGATAACCTATTCCTATAGTTAGATCCACAGAGAGTTCTCTAAAAGAAACACAATAATTTTAGTACTTAGAAAATTTTCCCAGCATGTAATTTTTAGGGGACCAGGATTGTCTCAAGATTCATCCTCAAAGAGACCCTTTGTTTCCTGGTGGGCGTTAGCCTTGGATGGCTGAAAAAGGAAGGAATGCCTGACAATTATCAGTTCGATGAGAGGCCTCAGAGCATGAGAAATGAGGAGGTTGTTCTGTGTCGATTCTAGATATGTGGTGCCTCGGCTGCTCTAAATAGATAATCCAGGGTGATAATGAAGTAGTCACAAGGGTGAACCTTTGTAACAAGGCAGCCAAGGCACTGCTCACAATTTGAACCTTCCCGTTAGCCTTTTTACATATTTTAAAGAGAGACTTTTAAATCATGAGCTAGCCTTGCCTGTCAGATTAATCGGCCTATATGGGGAACCTTTTTCTTAGCTTGGGAGAGACTCAGGAGGGGAAACTGCTGGAGATGAAAGCTGATGATCCAAATAGCAGGAAAAGGTTTATAGTTATGATTATTGTTTTCCTTCAGCTAATTTTAATTCTGATGAACACTAAGTTTTCGTTGGTACTTTTTGTTCCTCTAGTCTTTTTTTTTTCAGTTATATTGTTCAGCCAAGTATTTCTTAAGCCTCTATGAAAACAACACTACATATTTTTTAAGCCCATGTAAACAAACATTTCCATGAAGACTGGCTTGAAAAATACATGTAGATGGCAGGCTGAAAGACCATCCCTGTTGTAAAAATGAGAAGATCTGTTAGATCGATTGATAGGTGGATAGATAGATAACACACTAGAACTTAATGCTAATTAAAATGGGTTAGAATTATGTTAACTCTTACCATCCTGTTCAGTCCCTTTCCGTTCCTGTAACAATCTAAACCAGCAGAATGCCTTGATATATTCTGATCCTTGGATGGCAGGATACATCTCCAGTCAAACTGTTCTAAAACAGATCATTTGTAAACAAGTATTTATAGATTGCCAGTAAACACCAGTCATTGTGCTAGACAACAGGAATAGATGTGCAATCATATATGGAAGCTCATGTGCAAGCAGATTGTTGCAAAGGCAACAGAGAAGCAGAAGTTCTCTCTTGTTCTGCGAGACCTCTGCCTGAGAGTTTAGGAGAGCCTTCAGAGAAGAGGGGCCAGTTGAGTTTGCTTGTGAAGAACCAATAGGAGTGTGTCAAGCAACTCCCTGAAAAGGGGGCAATGCTTGAGGGCATGGTAGTGTGAGGAGTGTGTCGTGGTAAAGGAACGACCAACTTTTGGCTTTAAACTCCTTGGAATGCTCCAAAAGTCGATTTTATATTTAAGCCAATAAATTAAAGAATGTGTACTTTAAAAGATTGAGTTACGTCTACCCTCCTTGGTCTTAATGACCTATTTCTCACAATTACTGACAGAGGACTCAATGAAGTAGCAATGGTCGGGCATGATCACTGTTGCTAACGAGCAAACTCCTTGCATTAGAGGGGAAAGAGGAAAGGGAGCCACTTCGGGGCTCTCCCTGCCCAACAGAGATAAATATGGCTGGAATGTAACCATCACAGTGAAGCAAGTACCAGACTGATAGGTCATCTCTACTTCGATTCTGACCTTTCTCCTAAAGCAACACCTTCTGGTGACTTCCAGATGGGGATGCTTGATCATCAGTAAGCAGTCAAGACTGAAACCTTATTTCCTATAAACTATGAATAAAGAGATGACTTATAAGGAAATCATCTCATTATTTCAAACAACAGGGAAATTTGAGGAAAAAAAGTCAAGGATTTAATGCAGTTCTTGTTCCATCTTCTTTTTCTGAGAACAGTATTTTAAAGTTAGCTTCTCTAACAGGAAATAGGATAGCTTGACAAAAGGAACCGCAGCCCTATATCTAAACTGGCAGCATATTTGTATGGTGTGGAGCGATACATACGTTCACCACCCTTTGCTGGTTAAACTGTATTTCTTTATCATCTCCGTATTTCCACTTCTAATTCTGGAGAACTATTGCCTATAAACAGGTCAGCTCTCTAGCAGTTTTGAACATAAGAAATGTTGTAAATGCCTGATTCCAACTTTATTAAGTAACATTTTCTCTCGTTATTAATTGTAGTCCCTCAGGAACACACTTAACATCTATTGCCATACATGGGGAGAAAAATAAATTTACCGCCTATTTCAACTGCATCAAATATGTGGATATTTATGCTGTTTGTGGTTTTAAAAAATGACTGCTTGGATTAGGAATATCTATTGTACATTATTATGGTATAATGAACCCACAGAGAGCTGATCATTCTAATACTATGATATATGATGCTGCAGAATGTAAGAGTCCCTCCAAATCAACATCAAGCCAATCTTTTAAATCTAATTTTGTTTAAAAATTGCTATAATTTGTTCAGTTTAAAGAGCAGACATCTGGGATGTCTAGGTGACCCAGTTGGTTAGGTTAAGTGGCCCACTCTTGAACTCGCCTCAGTTCCTGATCTCAGGGTCATGAAATGGAGCCCTGCATCGGGCTCCATGCTCAGCATGGAGTCTGCTTGAGAGTCTCTCTTCATCTCCTGCTGCTCCTCCTCTCCCCTCTCTCCCTCCCTACCTCTCTCTCTCTCAAATAAATAAATAAATCTTTAAAAAAAAATAGAGAACATATATTTTCCATATTTTGGATTGGGGAGATTGTGTGTGTGTGGTGTGTGTGTGTGTGTGTGTGTGTGTGTTATTTTGTCATTTTGGCTTAACTTTTGTGGGAGTGTAAAATTCTCTATTATTGGTTCAGACCCAAGGAGTCTCTGTAGGTGTGATAATGTTCCTGAGTGCTGAATCATAGGAAGTGGATAGTGAATAATTACAGATAATGGCCACCAGTGAAAATGTCATTAATCAGGAAACCATATCCAGATGTCTCCCACAATGTCCAAAGTCAAAGATAAAGCATCACATTGCCACTGACTTCTCCTCCTTCCCTCACCCCCTTTCTTTCTCCTCCTCCATTCTCTCTCCCCTTTTCTTCTCTCCCTGTTCCTCCTCCTCCACTTCCTCTCATTCTCTTCTCCATCTCCTTTTCTTTCTTCAGTGTGGACTAAAATGGACCAACTGTCTACTCTGCCAGGGTATTATTCTTTTGCATCTGAAAACTTCAGCTAGAAAAAAATACCATCAGGTTTGCTTTACATGGTAAGAAAGACCCCAGCAAAGAAGCTTTTGAGGAAACCAGGCTTTACGTGCTTTGTGCTTGAGAAAGCAACCACATCACAGGACATTATGAGTAAAAGCTGCCACCAAACTCAGAGATCTGTGTTCTCAAATTTAAGAATGAATTTTACAGGGACTATTCTGGGGAGTTAGGAATCCAGACCCTAAAGAATTCTCTTACATTCTAAAACTGGATTAACAAGTAACAGCCAACTTAATTCACTTTCTTTTGTATAAAAGGCTGTCTTCATTTTTTTAACTTATCTTTTTCTATTCTCCTTTCAAACGAAGGTGTACATACTATATTAAATTTCCCTTTAAGTAGAATTTGGAGCAGTAAAGTTAGACTAATGCTACTGCAGATTTTAGACAATGTTTTGAGAAAAGAATGATTTTTAAGGTCAAGAATGGTTTAAGGAGAGGTCTTTTCAGATTCCTATTACAGCCAGACCTTTATTTATTTTTATTTATTTTATTTTTAGAGGGTAGGGAGGGGCAGAGGGAGAGAGCAGGAGACTCTTAAGCAGGCTCCATGCCTTGGGCAGGGTCCCTCACCCTGATCATGACCTGAGCCGAAATCAAGAGTCGGATGCTTAACCAACTGAGCCATCCAGGCAGCCCCAGGACAAGACTTTTAGTCTCAGGTCTAAAGTTAAAAAAAAAAAAAAAAAAGGCTTGAATTTTTACTTAATTGAAAGAGAGAGAGACAGAGACAGAGACTGAGAATTGGACAGACACAGCATAGTGGGGCCACAGGATGCAGTAGAGGTTCTGGGCAATCCGTGCCTCCCACATGGGACTCAGGTGCTTCAGTGGAGAACTTCGGGTAGTGAAGAGCCAGCATGTGAAGAAGTAAGTGGTCTGGTGTCAATGGTCTAGACTGGCGCTCTACAGCAAGAGAGGAGTAAGCCTTTTCCATGATATTACAATTTGAACAAAATATGCTGAAGCATTGTTTCTACAAATTTTAGTATTTTTTTAAATTTTTTTAATTTATTTATGATAGTCACACAGAGAGAGAGAGAGAGAGAGAGAGAGAAAGGCAGAGACACAGGCAGAGGGAGAAGAAGGCTCCATGCACCGGGAGCCCGATGTGGGATTCGATCCCGGGTCTCCAGGATCGCGTCCTGGGCCAAAGGCAGGCGCCAAACCACTGCGCCACCCAGGGATCCCCCAAATTTTAGTATTTTAAAATAATTTACATTTAACAAATAAATGGTCAATATGAGAGCATTATAACCTCATTTGGCGAAACTTGTCAAGGGTATAAAAAGAAGCAAAAGAATGGATGCACTGATAAGCTTTGACCAATCATGAGTCACCCCCTGGATTTAGGAGTGGATTCTGTTCTATTCACACCATAGGCTGAGAATAGGAGTCAAGTGTTTCCTAATGAAAATATGGGCTACTTTGAGGAGATGAGGGCCTGGATCCCGGAGAGGCAATCACAGAGTCATAGTATACTTAAGGCAGAGCTCTTTCCCAGGTTAACTTGACCAAAACAAGAAGTACTGAAAGGTATCATATCCTAGCCCCCAGGAACGGCAGCTACCATCTGAGAAGATGCCCTTTATCAACCTGTGGTGCCATGAAAACATTTAGGGCAAGTAATAGTTCTCAATATTTTCCCATCAAATACTCAGGATACATCGGGTTCCTCTGTGGGAGGCACATCCACGGCAAACTCTGAGAAGTTAGGTTGTGAGTTATGAGTAACAATTTATACAGTGGTTCATAATTGATCGAAACTTACCAGGCTGTCTAGCCACAGTGGTTAAGAACTACTGCTCTAGAGACAAAACTCTCTGGGTCTGCGCAGGAC
This sequence comes from Nyctereutes procyonoides, assembly GCF_905146905.1. Taxonomy (NCBI): domain Eukaryota; kingdom Metazoa; phylum Chordata; class Mammalia; order Carnivora; family Canidae; genus Nyctereutes; species Nyctereutes procyonoides. The sequence continues at coordinate 7,677,182 of NW_026575136.1, read as the reverse complement.
ACAGCATTCTGGAATATCAGTGCTGCTGAAAACTTGCAATGTCTATTCTCTTTTCATCCCTCACCTAAGACTTGAAAAGCCTTTCAATCAAGCTTTCTTCACACCTAACTCAAGATGGGATATTTTCTTTTCTGGGTCACAGAACTTCAAGAGCTGGTTAGGGCTTCCCTTAAGACCAGAAATATCCCAAACTGAAAAGAGGTTCTCACCATACATCAGTTGGGGTTCTCCAGAGAAACGGAACTAATAGGATATGTGTGTTTGTGTGTGTGTGTGTGTGTGTATTTTATTTACTTATTTACATTTATGTATATTTATATTTACTTATGTTTTATTTATATGATATGAATATGTATGTGCATGTATGTGCGTGTAGCTTATTATAAAGAATTGGCTCAAGAAATTTACGGAAGATAGCAGCAAGTCCCAAGATCTACAGTGACTCGGGAACCTGGAGACCCAGCAGAGCCACTAGTATAGTTCCATTCAAAGGCTGGCAGGCTCAAGACCCAGGAAGAATCAATGTTTCAGTTCCAATCTAAAGGCAGGAAGAAAATAATGTTTTAGTTTGAAGGCCATTAGGCGGTAAGAATTCTCTTACTCAAGGAAGTGTCAGCCTTATTGTTTTATTTAGGTCTTTGACTGATTGGATGAGACCTACCCACATTATGGAGAGCAATCTGCTTTACTCTGTCTGCCAATTTAAATGCTAATCTCATCTAAAAACACTCTCACAGAGACACTCAAAATGTTTGACTAAATATCTGGGCACCCTGTAGCCCAGTCAGGTTAATCATCATACCCTAAAACATGGAAAATAGAACATAAAGATTTTAGAGTCAAATACTTGTAAATTTGAATCTCAAGGTTATTGCTGGCTTGTTTGCAACTTTGAACAGTTTCTTAGCCTCCTTGAGCCTTAATATTCTTATCTTCAAATTGGTGAATATATTGACCTTTTAGGTTGATGGTGTGAGGACTAAATTACATAACACACATGTAATAGATACGAGATAAATATAAGGCCTTGGCCTCTGTCTGGGGGTCTAAGTGTTTCACTTATATCTCTGGCAGAAACTACTTGAGACAAATTATTTCCTATGGTGGGTAATAGATCCTGCTGTTTTCTTACCAACACCTATTCCTCATTTCTCCTTTCTGTCTAGAATCCTGGCATTGTTCAAATATCAGATAGCAGGGCTCCAACTTACATGGACCTTAGAAAAGGCATAACCCTCCTCAATTCCGAGTGGAAGGACCACGACTGGTCCAAGCCAATCACACAGTGCATGGTGATCCTATTCATCAGGTTCCTGTGGTCTAGGGATGAGCTTGTGAGCCTCGTTAGCCAATGAAAGAAAAGAGGGGTATGCTGAAGGACTGCTTCGAAAAATGTCTTCACTCACAGAAGAAGAAAAATGAGTCAAAAATCCTGCCCTGGCTCTTCTTCCTTACCTTCCAAGTTCTGGGAAGACAAAATGCTGGGATAGGAAGTACCCATCTGGTGACCACGAAACAAAGAGCAAGAACAAAGGTGATAAGGAGCCTGGGCCCTGGATGCTATTATTTGGGTACCACACCTCTGTCCAGACTTGCTATCCTGTCGCATTGACTTTCATAAAGTGAAAGTTTAGTTGGTTATTCTGTTGCTTGCACCTAAACGCATCCTAAATGACACAAGGGACTTTGCCAAGTTTGAACAGAACATTTCCAACTCATTGAGACTCAACCAAAGTTTTTAAACTCCTGCGACATGGAAACTGCCACCTTGGGCACTGGACCAAAATAGAACTCTATGCCTCTATTATCTACATTATTCAGATACGTATCTCAACAAGCATTTATTGTAGACCTCCAACATATGAGACAGTGGGATAAGCCACACGGGAGAGAGAGGAGGCTACGAAGATAAGTGAGACCTGGATCTTGTCCTAAAGGAAACTTATAGCCCAGTTGGATAGACAAGAAACAATAAAACAAATGCAAAATCCATAGTTCAGGCCTTAAAAGGAAGCTGGAATCTACCTCTATAAATCACTAAAGCATGCACCTTTCACATTTTACATTTTATTTTCACATGCCCAGAAACTTGAGCTAAAAGTGGAACAAAAAAAAAAAAAAAAAAGAATGAGGTAGTAGAATAAAATAGAAGACATTAAGCAAGAGGGTCTGAATCACACTCTCACACTTTACTACTCGAGTTGGAATATAGGGGCAAATGTGATTGATGCCTTAGCTTGGCGCCTCTGGAAAAAAGACAATGAAAAAGGCAGCTTGCTCTACCTGGCTCCCTTTCAGCTCAGGAGTTGGAAAGCCAATACCGAACTGTATTTCTAGGTTTTCTGGCTCTAGTACAATATAATAAATAAGACTCTGGCAATTTGTGTTAGATTCTTGTACTAGGTCAGCAATTACTATGTGTGAGCGTGCTTCAAAACGACAATGCTCTCTGCTACACTCCAAATGGCTTTTCATATGTAGAAATATGATGTACTTTGTTCTTTGGTGTTTAAAGCTTAACTAGACAGAAGTGACTCTTCATCATCTACAAAATAGCTAAAGTAAGTCCAAGACAACTCCCCAAAGTAGAATAAAATCCGGCATCAAAAGGCAGCATGTTCGACTGGATAAAGATTATAGACTTGGGAGCCAGACAGAACCGAGTGCAAATCCTGGTTTTACAATTTTTATTCGTGTGACCTTGAGCAAGTTACGTTACCACCATGAGCCTCAGTTTCTGCATTCAGTAAATAAGGATAACGACATATCCTTCCTAGAGTTACTGCAAAGGCAAATGACGTGAAACGTGTGGACACCCAGCTGGCCTCTGACACCCGCGTGTGTACTCAGTGAATGTTGTCGCTCTTCCCTGTCTCTTGATTTGGATCTTGCATATATTTTAGATTTTTATTAGTATAATCAACTCATAACTAGACAGTAGCAGTAGTACACATAATACAGAGTGGCGGATAATCTCAATTACTTCATTTTTTGCTTTTAAGTGCTTATCTGTAATTGCATTTGATTGGGGATAAGTCTTAGGAGAGTTTACAAGGCTTCAAAAACTTACATAAAATCAGGGCACCTGGGTGGCTCAGTAGTTGAGTGTCTGCTTTCGGCTCAGGTCATGATCCCGGGGTCCTGGGATCGAGTCCCTCATCAGGCTCCCCATAGGGAGCTTCCTTCTCCCTCTGCCTATATCTCTGCCTCTCCATGAGTATCTCTCATGAGTAAATAAACAAAAGTTTTTAAAAACTTACATAAAATGAATTTGAGATTAGTTGGAAATCTCTTCCTTTTGTCTTTTTCGAAGAATGGTATTCAATGACCAGCATGAAGTGGGAACCTACTATGTGTGTGCTGTGTTCTAAGCAGAAGGAAGATGGAGGTGGGGATTTTTTATAAAAAAGAAAAGGACATTGTTCACTCTCAGAGAACTAGTAAACGTTGAACTCTGTCCTTTTCTCTTTCTTGCCCTTCTCTCTGCTTGTTGCTTATGATTCACATTCCTTCAAAGAGGGAGAGTTCAGGGCGGTTGGGTCTGGACAGGGGCACGGTCATTCTTTGTTGCCCAGATTCCTGTGGCACCATACTCCATGAATGATTCAATGGGTCAGCTAGTTGTATGTGAGGAGTAGGAATGGTATTTGGCAGGATGTCAGGGGGAGGTAGGGATGCAGATTCTCACAAGGGATGTCAGAGCCAAGGACCACATAACTCTTTACGAGGAGTCAGGCAGGGCAGGCCCACTTGGGGTGGATGATAGAAGAGGATACAGTGTGGAAGAAGGCATGAAGCTAAGACAGCAAAATAGTGGGGCTGGGGCTGAGTAAGGGAGGGGAAGACACAGTTAACAGGGGATTTCAGGGAGAAGCAGAGAAGCCTAGCGATGTTTTCAGATGCTTTCCATCTGATACGTGTTGTGAAACTCCTGTTTCACTTCTTTACTTAGAGTAAATATCTTCATTGTTCTTCTAGATCCCATAGCCCGACTGGAGTTTCCCTGAGTGTGACACAACACAGTGTCTTGTCTGGGGAGGAGGGGTTACACATCACCAAAGTAGTTAGATAAATAGGAACAATATATAAGGAAAGATAATATTAGGAGACAAAGCCCAATCCCCAGCCCCATCACTTCCTGCTTGCCCCCTGTTTGAACTCTTACTATTGCTTCCAAGAGTGTCATTGTGAAAAAATATAGTGCTTTTAGAGAAACATTGGGTCCAGAAGTAGAGAAGGGAAGAAATTTCAAGAAGTAAAGTAAACGTTAAAAAAAAAGTAGTAAAGCGAAAGTAGTAGAAGAGAGTTAGCTGGTGACTAAAACAGCAGAAGGCCTGGCATGCCGTTTGGCGTCCCTCTCCTTAGAAATCCCTCACCCCACTTGGTGAAGGGAGAGAAGGAAGGGAGAGAGGAAGGGAGTGAAGGAAGGAAGGATGGGAAGAAACAGGAAATGGGGGAGGGGGAGGGGGAAGGACAGGTTGGGGTGGAGGGAGGGAAGAGAGAGGAGCTCTCACAAAAATGACCCTGGCGATATGAAGGATCTATTATTACTTCACTTGTACACACGTGAACTGGTTGAGGCAGTGGTGAATCCACTTTCATGGCCATTCAACTAGTTGAATCCACTTTCATGCCCAGAGGAGCACAACATTTGATGATGGGGGTTTGATGAGAGGAGACCCGGGACAGTGTTGTTGGTGCACGGAGCACATGGGAAAGAGGTGGGTAAAGGGCATATGGCAAGAAGGAAGTAGGCACTGGGGTGAGAAGTCCTAGGAGGCCGAAGAGAAGGGAAATCATGAAAGGACTAGCTCCAGCCTCTCTACTTCCCCATCAGAAGACCGGGCTTTGGCTTCTTTTTTTTTTTTTTAATTTTTATTTATTTATTTATGATAGTCACACACAGAGAGAGAGAGAGAGAGGCAAAGACATAGGCAGAGGGAGAAGCAGGCTCCATGCACCTGGAGCCTGACATGGGATTCGATCCCGGGTCTCCAGGATCGTGCCCTGGGCCAAAGGCAGGCGCCAAACCGCTGCGCCACCCAGGGATCCCGGGGCTTTGGCTTCTATATGCCCATTTGACAACGGTGTGGTTCTGAAGTGTCAGGGTGCTTTCAAGACCACATGGGTGAAACGGTTGACAAGGATGAAGGAGGGCACTTGCTGTGATGAGCACTGGGTGTTGTATGGAAGTGTTGAATCGCTTTATTGTACACCTAAAACCGATATCACACTATAACTTAACTAACTGGACATCTAATTAAACCTTAAAACAAACAAACAAATGACAACTTGGGAAGCTTATTAAAAGCATATCCCAGGGGTGCCTGGGTGGCTCAATCAGTTAATCAGGATCCTGGGATCGAGCCCCACATCAGGCTCCCTGCTCAGCAGGGATTCTCTCTCCCGCCATGTTCTCCCTCTCTCTCTCAAACAAATAAATAAAAAATATTTTAAAAATATAAAATAAGAGCATATCCTCCTGAGCAAGACATCCCAAAATTCTGATACGGCAGGTCTGATATATGTGGATTCCAAGTGATTCTTTTTTTTTTTTAATTATTTAATTCCAAGTGATTCTGACATGATCGGTTCTCAGTACACGTTGAAAAACAGTGGAGGGCATGGCCTGGGGGCAGCTGATTCATGAGTCTTGACAACATAAATGTCCAATAGCAAGTGGTGTTGGCCCTGTTAGGCCTGATAGGACCAAACATAAATAAGTCACAGTCAGGTACCACTCTGTAAAGGTCTACCCATTTTGGTCTACATGCTTTGGACAACACGACCCTGCCTTAAAATGCTGGCTCAGGTTCAGGTTCCAGCAGCTTGCTATGGAAAGGGACTGGGGAGTTACTAAACAGCTGTGTCCAGGGCACTGCATCCATATACTGCAGTTACAAATAAAACCCAGTTTTAGAAGTAGTTCTCAACGAGTACATTATAGCATCCTTTGATAGTGTGCTACCAAATTTAGATCAGCAGATAATTCTTATTTTTGCTACAGCAGATAATGTTGGTGATTTTATCACATTTTTCAGAAACGATATTGAGCTGAGTAGGTTATACATCGCCAGGCAGTGTTCTAGGTAAAGAAATAGGTAGAGTCAAAAAGTACAATGTGAGAACAACTTGGACTCTCTGCAAGTTGCATGTTTACTGGAACATGCCAAAACCTTGCCTTGGAAATGTCTAAAAGTCCTGAAAGGGCAAGTGACAGTTCTACACAGTTAGAGACATGACAGATGGGCTACTGATTGTCTTAGTTTTATAGATGCAAAGGAATCTCTCTGAGTGAACTATATAATATTCTAGAATCCAGTGCATCTAGGAATACCAAAACTCTGAGATCCGACCCCACACACACTGTGGTGGGATCCGGCATTAAGGAACAATCACATCTCACTAGAGTATTGCATACAACCTATATGGACACAGTTTAGGCAGCAAAAGCTGAAAAGTGGGCTCGGGGAAAGGAGAAAAGCAGCATAGATTGGACAGAGCCAGAGCCTCTGGGACTAGGTTTCCAGAATGAAGGGCTGACGCCACAGATTCCCTCACAATCCAGAATAATTCTGATGCCTAGGATTCTCGTGGGTGGGGCAAAACATTAAAAATCTCCACGAAATGAGGATCATTACAATTAAGCCATCATAGCTAGCTTAAATAAGAGTCCCTGTAAATAGACTCTGAGTCAGGGAGAGGCAGGCCAAAGCTTCACTGGGCATTGATACCAGGGGATGGGCCTGCATGGAAGTAAGGAAGGCAAGATGAGACATAGGAGGTGTTGGCCTGCACTCTGGTTGCAATTGAGTCTTTGGCTGACGGTATAGGGAGAACTGAGATGGCCGTTTAGAGTTGTCCCAAAATGAGGCAACAGATTTCAAACTTGGTGCTTCCTCATCAGCCATCTGGCATTGGCCTCTCCCTTGAAAATGGTTACAACCTTGGGTAAGGCAGGGTTTAGTGAGGTACACAGCTGTGTCTCAGCAGCTGATTTCGTGTATTAGTCACCTTGGGTGGCCATAACAAAATACCATAGACTGGGTGGCTTAAAATTAGTAATTTATTTCTCACAGTTCTGGAGGCTGGAAAGTCCAAGATCAAGGTGCTGGCAGATTTGGTTTGGGGGTGAGGACCCTCTTCCTGACTTGCACAAGGCTGCGAGTGTGTCTCACTGTGTCCTTACATAGTGGAGAGAGAGAGAGAGAGAGAGAGAGAGAGAGAGAATGCTCTCTGGTCGGTGTTTCTCTTCTTATGAGAATGCTAATCTCTTCATGGTGTTCCCACCCTCATGACTTCATCTAAACCTAATTACCTCCCAAAGGCCCAACTTCCAAATACTCTATCAAGGGGTGGCGCTTCAACATATGAATTTTAGAGGGACTCAATTTAGACCGTAGCAGGAATATCAACCCAAAGGAGGGAATCCAGACAGAGCAGGAAAGTATCCACTACAATAGTATAATTTGAGGTACAGCTTGGGATAGAAACCACTGAGCAGGGGTTTTGTGGGAAATGACAAACAAAGACATGTCTTGGCCCCTGACAAATAAGTGGTTGGCAGGGACTGACCAAGTTACCATTGCCCTGGGGGAACAGGCTGGCTTTGGATGGGCTTCCATTCCCAACAGGAAACTGGAGACTGTCTCAGGAACTGAGATAAAGCCTCTTCCTAAAAAAATAGGAAATCTCATTGATGCAATCATCAATGGGAGAAGGCAACAGTTCAATATTTATGTGCATATACATATACAGAGGAAGATCCTACTTTCTCCAAATTCAAGGCATAGCGTAGTGGAAGCAATTCCAGATCTTTGGAGGATCTGGGCCTTGGCCCATTGAGTTGCTTGTTAGCCACTTAGAACAAGGCTGTTACACGAATTGAGAGTTTTCACTCAGTATCTATAACGGCTTAAGGTTCAAACTTCATCAATGCTATTTTATTGATTTTATCTGCTGTTATCCATGACAACATATTTTTTATTTGCTGTGCTCCGAAGGTGAGGATGTGAAAGTGGGACACCAATGACATCTATAGAACGCCTCAATGCTGTAGCGCTGTAGGGAACATTTCACAGATTTCAGTTTAAAGCAGAGTATATAACCTCTAAGCCTGGATGAAGCCACCAAACTCCCATTCACGGGATCAGAATATGTGCCCACTTCGGGTTCATTTTCCCAGATCCCGCATTTAGAAGCTCTAAAGCTCCTGTACCTTGAAGAAAACAAATTGACAATCTGCTCCGTATTTTACAATTTATAATGAAAGCTAGCCCAAAATAATCATGATTTGGAAGATTCTATTAGTTCTTTTCTGCCCTCCCCCACAAACTAATCTGTGTTTTCCTCCTGATGTTAAGGTTTAGTAGTCTTACATGTTGCCTTTGCTTCCCCAATGTATCTACCTCCACCTCTCCTTTAGCTTCACTTCAGAACTTTCTGTGAATCAGTAACATTTGAATTTTGTAGTCAGAGCGCAAGAGTATATATCTTGGATATACAATTCATTCTTATAGTCTTTTCCTGTCTGTCTTGAAAAAGTCATACTAATCAATGCCAATCCTGAGTTATCACACCAAGAATTTGTAATGCCAATTAACTCAAAATTTCTATCGTGTATGAAGATTTATGATTACTCCAGTGATGTCTTGCCTTGCTAAAAAGCAGGCCCGGAATTTGTTAACACAAGGTATGTCCTCAAGGATGAAAGAGTAACTTCAGGAAAATGAAACTTCTTATGTTGATTATTTGAAGAGAAACTCCTGTTTAAATAGAATCCAACTCGTTCATTTATTTTTCCTTATGTCATTTATATGATACATTTCATCCTCTTAATCTTTTTTCTTTTACCTTAGAAACTATGATTTAATTAATTAATCATTTAATTTAATTTTCTTTCTCAAAGTCTTACTTTAAATTCCAGTTATTTAACATTCAGCGCCATATTAGTTTCAGGTATGGAATTTAGTGATTCAACCTTCTGTACAACACCACACGTGCCGGTGCTCATCACAACAAATGTTCTCCTTATAGCCTTATGTTAACTTATAAACAGATCTTTAAAGTAATTCTGATGCAGGTCAGAAATATTATCTTTATGTCAGTGTTTCTGTTGGCCAAAAAAAAAAAAAAAAAAAAAGACATGGCTTAAGTTATAATAACATTATCCTCTATAATTCAACAACAAAAAATTAAGCCTGTTGCCTATAATATAATTAATACAGTAACCATATGTATAGAAATGATCATCTAAACATTTATTTAAATTACATAATTTATAAGTTGCTAGATTATTGGATGACAAGTCAGTGACTCATATTTAACAATCTGCTCAGACTTTTCACGTTGAAAAATAAGACAAATTAACAGTCCAATTCAGAAGAATGTTTTTAGGTATGTTTCCCTTGAACAAATTCTCCAAAAGATTAGGCATTTGTGTAAAGGAATAAATAATTACCAAAAGAATGCAATTGTTATCTCCATGGCTAAACTACAGAACTCGGCAAAGAAAAATATTTCACCCATGCAAAATAATTTGTCATGTCCCCTCCAAGGAGACAAATGGTAATTCCTACATTAGGCGATGTGTTCTGCTTTATTCTCTCTCATCGAGGCCAAACTTCAAGCTCTGGTGTGGAGAGAGGGAGTTGTTAATGTTAAACTTTGCAGGTAATCCCACTGCTACTTTACCCAGAAGAAAGTAACATTTATCAAGCACTTAATTCATTGAGCCAGGCCTGTACTTGCTAATGCTCCAATATGTCATTCATTCATTCATTCATTCATTCATTCAGCAAATACTTATTAAATGTGTACTGTTGGCCAAGCACTGGAAATACCAGAAAGAAAACATCAGATTCCATGTTTTTAAGAAGTCGAATCTGGTTCTCTATCCAGATCATTCTGTTACCTCACAATAACTGAAAGAAACAAGTATTAAGATCCATTTTTACTTTGATGATGAGGACACAGAGACTCAGAGGGTTCAATGATAACGTCCCAGGTCAGGTGCAAGGCTTCCGGTCAAGTCCATCAGACTCCAAACCACATTCTTGCTCCGTTTTCCCTTTGCTGTTAGTGGAGAAAACACTTTTACACTCTATTTGGACGGTAGGAAGTGAAATGTCGGTTAAGCACTCAATGTCAAAATGCAGTGATGTACAGTCTGAAAGCTTATCTTTTCTTTTTTTACTTTCTTTATGTCTATCACTTACATAAAAGATGCCTACAGATGGTTCTTTGCCTTCCCCACAAATTAGGAGAAGAGACAAAACTGCATTGTACGGCAAGCAAACAATCTAGTTGTCATTCGTTGGTGCTGGTTTTCACAGGAGTCAAAACCCAGCGAGACTCCAATCCAGTCAGGGCTGCTAATCTCCAACAGTATGTTAGTTGAGGTCCTTGAATGTGATTCAAGCTCACTTCACAGTTCGTTTCTCCTTGCCTGAGGATTCTTAGTGCTAACTCCTATTTTCTATGGATAAATGCTGCCGCTAGACAAGGGCAAGCATTTAGTTTTACTGTGGGGGGTACTTTGAAAGAATGACCTGGGGCTTGGCCGAAGGCCAAGTCCATTGGAAACTCCCCTCTAAGCTGTGCATTTTTAGGCTGTGGTCATCTTTGGGATTTCCCCCAAAAAAGTTCTCTGTCATGGCAGAAATTTAACAACCCCATTTTCAGAATAGTATACAAAGCCAGGATGTCAAAGTGAGTATGAAATAATTTGCTTTGCATCTTCATTTCTCCATTCTTCTTCAACCCTTCCTCATTCTTAAATCTTTTTCATTTGTGTATTCTTAAATCTTTTCCTATTTGCATATTGAAGTCTTCTTGTAAAAGTCTCTGCTTCCCCTCCAAAATGGTGCACTCAACATTTCCTGACAGTCTATGTCCCATAGAATTCTAGGTACTTTTGGTTTATTGTAACCAAGAAGAAAAAGAAAGTTTCTAAATAGCATCTGACAGGCTTCTAAGGTAATAAGAGTTACAGACTAAATGTTTTGCCAAATACAATGATACAATTCATGTTTCTAGCATGGTTAAAAAGCTGGAGTAATACATATCCATCAGCACACAAAAAAGATATATTCAGAAACAACAGGTCGTGCCTATTTAAGTTGTTGGTAAAAGCACCAGATGCTGGATCTTACTTGTTCAGTATATTAAAATTTTTAACCTTGGAAATGGTTCCTAGAATAGCAGACTGTTATGAAAAAGATCCTCCTCATTGGTGGAAAGGTATCAAATTATCTACATTACTCATATTGTTTTATTTTCCAAATAGGCCCACGACCTCCACATGTACTAGAAGACCAGAGGTATATTCAGAAATTACTGGTCAAAAACTATCTGTGACCCAGATACTGTTTGGATTTGCATGAGATGTTTCCAAAGCAGTCCGGGAAAGCCCACAAATTCAAAGCAGCCTCTTTATCCTCACCCCATTTCTGCTGAGTCCAGGAACCTTATTTCATTTCCTGCATGGTAGGCATTTTTTAGGGACTAGGTAAGCCATGACATCTGCACTGCTTTCTGAGTCATTGTCGTGAAATGATACATACTTGGGTGTAGTACAGCTACTTGGTTCCCAGAGAAAACAAACAAACAGAAGTCAGCTAGGAACTTGAGTTTTGCTAAAAACAAAGACAATGTACAATTTAAAATGTTTTTATTTATTTTTTAAAAACAAGGCCTTCAGCTTTCAAGTTTCCAAATGATATTTTCTAACCCTGAGAAAATATTTTAAGTGAGAGCTTTTGCTCTCTGTGCCTCCTTCAGGCCCAAGCCATAGTGTGTGAAGGCAAGTGGTCAGGCCTCTTCCCAGAACGTCTGTCTCTGGTGGATTGAGACCCAAAGTGCCTATTCTGATAGCCCAGAGGAGCAGGTATTCTTAGAAAAACCCCTGTGTTCGAATAGACTTGAAAATAATTCCATCATTTTTATCTATTTATGTGGTAAATATTTATTGATACTATTAACTGTTCAACAAGAGAGTGTCCTAGGTTCTGGACAGCTATACATAGTAAAATATAGTTCCTGCTCAGAATTTAGGGTACAGTGTATGGGAATGAGGATGAAGCATGAATACAAAAGCCCCCATAGTATATTATAAAATTACAAATAAAGAGGAGAGGGACTTCAGAAGTGGAGGAGGAAATAACAATAAGTCTCTTGCTAGTCAGAATGGAATATACTTAAGGATAGTATTCAGATTTCTTAAATCATTGATGTAGGGAATAGAAGCTAGCATATTACTGGGAAATTCCTAGAACAACTACCAAAACAAAAAACTAAATGGTTAATCTTAACATCCTCTCAAGAGAGGAATAAAGTTGAATAGAAAAGTGTCACTGATGGGACACCTGGGTGGCTCAGTGGTTGAGTGCCTGCCTTTGGCCCAGGGCGTAATCCTGGAGTCCTGGGATGGAGTCCCACATCGGGCTCCCCACAGGGAGCCTGCATCTCCCTCTGCCTGAGTCTCTGCCTCTCTCTGTGTGTCTCTCGTGAATAAAGAAATAAAATTTAAAAAAAAAATAGCATCATTGAGTACTTAGATTATAATGGGAGTGGTTGAGATATTAAATTCTCAACTCATAATAATATCCTGGTATCATCTGCTTTTTTGTTTGGTTGTTTTTTTGTTTTTTTTTTTTTCATTTGCTTTATTTTTAAAATGAAGTGATGAGTGGAGAGGTCAAGTAACGTGCCCAAGGTAACACAGATTTAAAAAATGGTACCGTTAGGATTAAAAGTAAAAGCCAGCCAGCTTCAACTATGTAACTTTGAATCAGCAAAGGCCAACGAGGAGAGGAAACACAAAGCATATGAAGCAATTTCAGGATTTAACCAGCGATTTAAGCCAAGGAAGCCTAGGCCAGTTTGCACTGAGGTAATGAACAGCCTCCACATGTTGGTGGCTTCTGGCAACAGTCTGTTCCTGGCTCTCATTTGCATGTTTGCTGCAGGTCTTACTGGGGCTCTGCTGTGAGCTCTCTTCACTCCAGGGTCCAGGTTGAAGAAACTACCCCCTCCTTTGGGTACTACAGATCTCATTGTTGAAGGGAAAACCCCTTAAAGCTTCTGCTTGGAAGTGGCACATACCACTTTGCCCTCATTTGGTTGAGCAAAGTAAGTCACATGAGCAAGCCTGAGGTCAGTGGGGCTGGGATGTGTAGTTTGTCTCAGGAGGAGTGGCAAAGATCTGAAGGAGAATACGCCCTATCATCACCTGCCCTCAGTCCTGTCCTACCCCTCCCTGCTTTCTACACCCCGTATTTACCCTGTCCCCTAAAGAGACGATCCAAAATTCCTCCTTCCTCATGAACCTAGGCCCCATGTTCAGGATCTTGTGATATTCTCTGTATCAGGTCTACATGTTGTTCATTTTGATCCACAGAGCTATAAATAAAATCATAAATATTTGTCCCCTATTCACTCAGTGTACAGTGACCAAGAAAGAGCAAGATAACCTCAGCAGGCGTTGCCACATGGTCAAGGGGAAAAGAGGAGAATTGCAAGAATCTCCGGGTCACCGAAATCCTAAGATCGCACATGGCAACCACAGTGAGGTGCCACTGCAGATCTGGGGCAAGCTTCATCTGTGGGCCAGGGTGACACACTCTGAGATGGAAACAAAAGCAAAGGTTTGATTTCACCTGGATTGGACTTTAAATAACTGAAAATGAATCTTCATCTTGGCTACAGGATGTAACGAAGAGCTCTGGGATCAGCTGAAGATGTTTTAAGGGACAGAGAAGGGAAATTCAATAGAACACTGGCGAAAAACAGCAGCTAGAGGAACTGCAAAATCATTGCATGTTTCTACCTCACTGGGTTCAGAATTCTTGTAAAATCAGAATTAGCAGATGGGGGGAGCGGGTATCAGAGATGACTACATTTTCTATCCTTGATGGCTGGGAAAACGCTGATACTATACATAGACATTGGGAAATAGAGGAGAAAACAGATTTCAGAAAGGAGGCAGGCGATGGCTCTAACTTTGGATATTTTAGATTTGCTAAGTGCTCAACATCAAGCTAAGTATTATAATCAAGAAAAAGTGAAAGAGCAGAATTGTAAGAAGCATGTTCAGATTCAGGAAGCTCACAGTGCATTGGGCTAAGTAAGACTTAACTTACAAGAAGCAAAGGTGGCAATGTAATGTTCAGATTTAGTTGTTGATCCACTTTTAATGAACGAGGAGATTTGGGAAATTCATTCTCTCTCATCTTCCTGCATGGTGCTGAGACTATGCGCTATCTGTCTCAACACTGCCTTTATCACTCCTAATGATGTCTGTCCAACGTCTTTGGCTAGAAAACCCGAACGTCAGAGTTTCCAAGTATTTCTCTCTCTCTTGCACAACATACAACCTTCATTGCTGAGGAACATCCTTGGACAGGCAGTTCTTAAGGACAGAGAGAAAAGGGCACAGTGAGATGGGGATAACATTGATGGCCTCAAAACCTAAGCCACAAAGAAGTCTGGATGGGTATATGTTCTGCCTGAATCACATGTCAAGGATAGAGACATCCTTGGACCACTCTTATAAGAATTTATTCACCACCATGGAATGGCTCATTTTTTCACTTTCCCCTTTCTCCAAGGTAATCAAAACTCAACAAATTATCATCTCTTCTCTATCACATCTATACAAGTATTTTTCAAAAACATGTTATTTCTCTTACCGTGTAATTGGTTTATTCTCATTTTAATAAAATATTTAAATATTTTATTTAGTTAACATCTTGCATAATATGTTAATATTAATAATATATATTTATTTATTCATTCATTTATTTAACATTTTATTTATTTATTCATGAGAGACACACAGAGAGAGGCAGATTCATAGGCAGAGATAGAAGCAGGCTCCCTGCAGGGAGCCTGATGTGGGACTTGATCCCAGGACCCGAGGATCACAACCTGAGCCAAAGGCAAGATGCTCAACCACTGAGCCACCCAGGTGCCCTAATATTAACAATATTTAATTAATTATCATTTTAAGGAATAAATAAATAAATATATTTAAGTCTCTGCTTTGATTTCTAATACACTTAACAACAGCTATGTCCCATATTTTATCAGTTGTATTTTTTCAGTTTGATTGAAGTATAATTGGCAGATAAAACTGCAAGAATTTGAAAGTGTACATTATAATGATTCGATAGACATGTACATTACGAAAGGATTCCTCCCATCTAGTTAATCACATATTAATCTTCTTTGTGTTTTTTTTTCTTTTGCAAGAACATTTATTTATTTATTTTTAAAGATTTTATTATTTATTCATGACAGACACACAGAGAGAGGCAGAGACAGAGGCAGAGGGAGAAGCAGGTGCCATGCAGGGAGCTCAACGTGGGACTCCATCTCCAGACCTGGGATCACACCCTGAGCCAAAAGCAGATGCCACCCAGGCACCCCAAGGTGAGAACATTTAAATTCTATTTTCTTATCATAATTTAATTATGTGATACAATGTTATCAAGTATAGCCACAGCCACCAGGTTATACATTAGATCCTCTGACATTATCCATCTTATAACTGAAAGTTTGTACCTTTTTACCAAGCTCTCCATCTTTCCTCCATTCTCCAGCCCCTGGTAGCCACTTTTCTATTCTCTGTTTCTGGGAGTCTGGCTTTTTATTTAGATCATTCCATGCAGTATTTATCTTTCTCTGTCTGGTTTATTTCATTTAGCATAATGCCCCCAAGTTCCATCCATGTTGTCTTAAAGAGTAATATTTCCTTCTTTCTCATGGCTGAATAATATTCCATCATATATTCTTTATCCCTTCATCCATTGATGGGCACTTTGGTCGTTTCTGTACTCTGGCCATTGTGAATAGTGCTGCAATGACTGAGGGATGTAGATACCTCTTTGATATCCTGTCTCTGTTTCCTTTGGATATATTCAAATGAAAGATTGCTGGATCATATGGTAGTTCCATTTTTGATTTTTTGAGGAACCTCCACGTTTATTTTCCATAGTGGTCATGCCAATTTGCATTCCCATCAAGAGTGCACAAGGGTTCCCCTTTTTCCATATCCTCACCAATACTTATCTTTTGTTGTTTTTTTCTTTTTCTTGACAGCCATTTTAACAGATGTGAGGTGATTATCTTATTGTGGTTTTGATTTGCATTTCCCTGATGATTAGTGATGTTGAGCACCTTTTCAGATCTTGGAGTTAGCCCCTAATCCATTTTAAGTTGATTTTGGTATGGTATAAGACAGGGCTACAGTCTCATACTTTTGCATATGACTGTCCAGTGTCCCCAACTATAACTCATATTTTATAAAGCTTGGTAGGATCCTAAATAATCTTTAAGAACACAAATGGATCCTGAGACCAAAAATTTGAGAACAACTGAGCTACATCATTCACTCCACCCTTATAGTCTACAAATCAATGATTGTCATTGTCTATGCTTTGTCCAATATCTACAATGAACATCATTAGTTTTGCTTGGACCAGGGACTATCACTTGTGTTTGAGAATGAAGGAGAGCCCACTGGAATCAAAGCATCTTTGTATAAGGACTGTGTCATTTTCATCTCTGTATCTCTAAAACCTAGCCCAGAGCTTTACACAGTATTTGTTTAGTAAAGATTTTTAAACAAAAGTACAGAAGTGATCACTTCTGTTTTTAAAAAGATTTTTAAGGCAGCCCGGGTGGCTCAGCAGTTTGGTGCCTGCCTTTGGCCCAGGGTGTGATCTTGGAGACCCGGGATCGAGTCCCACATCAGGCTCCCTGCATGGAGCCTGCTTCTCCCTCTGCTTGTGTCTCTGCCTCTCTCTCTCTCTCTCTCTCTCTCTGTGTGTGTGTGTGTGTCTCTCTTATGAATAAAGAAAATCTTTAAAAAAATAAATAAAATAATATTTTTAAAAATTTATTTATTTGTGAGAGAGACAGAGACAGAGCAGGAGTGGGGAGGAGGGGCAGAAAGAGAGGAAGAGAGACAAGCAGACTCCCTGCTGAGCTGGGACCCCCCCACCCCCCCCCCCACCCAAAGGCAATGACTACAGCAATATGATGATGTGGGGCTCTATCCCAGGACCCTGAGATCACAACCTGAGCCAAAGCCAGACACTTAACAGACCAAGCCACCCAGGTGCCTTGATAATTTAACTTCTTGATTGAAAAATGGATTTCTTGGTTTGCTTCATGTTCAAAGGAGAATCTGAAATGGTATTAATGATGATAACATGAGAAAGCACTTAAGTGACCTATCACCAATAGACCTGAACAGACAACAAATAACATTATATTTAAAACTACAGGGATGCCTGGGTGGCTCAGCGGTTGAGCATCTACCTTTGGCTCGGGGTGATCCCGGGGTCCTGGGATCGAGTCCTGCATCCGGCTCCCCACGGCGAGCCTGCTTCTCCCTTTGTCTGTGTCACTGCCTCTCTCTCTGTGTCTCTCATGAATAAATAAATGAAATCTTTTCCAAAAAATGCAGCAATAAAACAGTAGCAGTTAACCTTATTTGAGTGCTTCATGTGTCAAACTCCAAGCCAATCACTTTAATTCGTCAACTCATTTATTCCTGAAAAATAACTCCAGGAGTTAGGTGTTATATTCTCAATTAACAGACAATATGGATAGGTGCAGAGACAACAGCCTGCAGCTTGCCTAAGGTCACACACCTAGGGACAGAGCTTGGATTCTGACTCCACCTATGTGTACTAATTCCCTCGAAAATGAGAAGAGCTCTTCAGATCCTTTCCGTCCATTATGCCATCCTTTTCTCACAGCAACCCTGAGTCATGTGAGAGGCTCAGGTCATAGCTCTAGTTATAAATACAGAAACTGAGGTATAGAGGAGTCCTGCAGATTGCCACAAGTCCCACATTTGGTGGGGCACAGAGCAAAGTCCTGCCCAGAGGCATGTCCTGCATGGGCATGGAGCCACCGTCCTCAAGGGAAGCTATGAAGTCGAACCAACCCTCCTACAGTGGTTGCCCCACTGACTGAGATAAAGATAGAATCTGTCTAAAGTCTGTGTTTCAAGGACTAAAATCCTATTCAGTACAACAGTTCAGCTACTTTGAGTACCATTGCTTGGTGAGTGAAAGTGTACGATTTAGCCAAAGGGAAAAGCTAGTTGTATGTAGGCTAGGAGTTGAAGGGGAGATGACTTACGGTAGAGAAAGGGAGGAAATGTAGCAAACAGAGGCGAGAAACATTGACTGCTCTATAAATAATTCCTGCCCGCACTGATCTTTTCCTGAGGTATAAAGAAGAACAAACAAAGAGATCAAGATTTGGGTTTGGGTTTGGGGCTTTTTACTAATACTGTCTACATGACCTAGGGTAAGTCACAATATTCTTGAGTCTCAATTTTATATCAGTAAAATGAGGAGGTTGAGCTAGATGAATAATTTTCCATTTCCCCCCATACCACTCCCAGCCTCACTGCCAAGAGATAAAACTCTCAATACAGTGTGTCTTTCCAGGAAAAATATTTAATGTATATTCAAACTACACACAAACATACATATATGCATGGATATATATGTACCTTTTTTGACACAAATAATTTTCTGCAACTTGCATTTTTAACTTAATTATAAACCCTGAAGATCTTTCTGTAACAATACATACAGATTTATTTTTCCTTTAAAAATAGCTATTTAGTATTCCATTGTATGAAAGCACCATAATTTATTTAGACAGATCCTTATTGAAAGACATTTAGGTTGTTTCTAGTTTTTTTTGGTTGTTGTTATTACAAACATTGCCGTTGAGAGCCTCCTGGAACAATTTAAATCTTCAGTGTTTGTCAGAGAATACATCACTCTTTGTGGAACTCCTGAAGCATCGCCACGAAGCCCCAGGGTTCCAGGAAACACAGTTTGAAAACCACTAAACAAGATGATCTTAAATTTCCTTTTCTCTCAATTAAATGAAACTCTTTTAACCTTTAGTGTTTGTTTCACAGTATTTTGCAGTGTCTCCTGACGGTTTTGAGTGAATAGATAGGTTTTTGTCTTTCAAACCTAGATCATAATCAGCTTCAGGCTATTGATTGTTTAGCACTTTCTGCATTCCTCAAAGCCTAGACTCGCACTGAGGGAGGCCTGAGAAGTGCTCCACAAACATATGGTGGATGGTATTAGAAGACAACTGGGTTGGTAAAACAGAATACTTAGCTATACTTCTCCATTGATTGCAGTTGGCAAATAGAGTGTGGGTACCTCGCAGTTACCCCTGGTTTCCACGGAGAGTCTCTGGGTGAGACACAGTGTAACTGTCACTCAGACCAAGGGGAAAGGTGAAATGGGTAATCCCTCCACACTTGCTTTGCATTTCCAGGGTGGCCAGCTGTGTACAATTCTGGTGGTACCGTGAAAGTTGTAGTTTGGGTGAATGTTGCCTCCTAGACTTGGGCTCCAGTTGGCTGAACTCAAGTAGAATACAACGTGAATTGTGCCCCCAGAACTGCCCAGGGCATTAGCAGAATACATACTGCCTTCTCCTCTATTCTGAGGAAATTTCTTGCATCCATTACTGTCTCAGTGACTTGAATCTCTAGCGCCTCCCATTCGACTTACTGGTTCCACGTAAACATGCTGGTCTCTTGTGTCACCAGAGCAGTGGTCATAATAATGACAATGCTAATTAATCCCTTGCCTACATCACGTCTGTCTTTCATAGATGAAGCTTTTTGAAGGAATAGTCTACACCCCTGTCCTCAACCTACAACCACTTGGCTGGGTGGTTTTCTGGTGTTCTCTTTCTTGAAATCCCATCACCTCATCCTTCTGGAAACTCTCCTCTTTTGTGACGGCACTTTTCCCTGGCTTTTCTTCCATTTGCTGTTCACCGTTTAGGCTTCTTTAGGAGCTCTTCTCTCTTGCTACTGAATCCTTTTATCTCCTGTCTCCTGGAGCTCCATCCCCTGGCTCTCTTAGTACAGTCTTCTTTCTGACTCATTGGCCTCAGGGCAAATAGCTTCGTCTAAAACTTGCTCCTCCCCCCTGGTTTCATATTGTTTTTCATTTCATTTTAAAAATTCCATTTTAACTTACTGAATATACTTCTACCTACCCTGATGTCTAGCTCTGAAAACTTGGGCCCCTACACCATTCCCAGACCCACCACCAAGAGATAAAACTCTCAATATATTGTATCTTTCCAGAATGTTTAATATTTAAATATTAAATTGTATCTTAAATTTAAGATACAATTAAAATATTAAATATTTAATATTTATAAGTTAAATATTAAATTGTATCAAATATTATATTGTATCTTTCCAGAATATTTAATATTTAATATACAAGCTCATATACATTATAAAATCAAGTCACCATTAACTTTCCATTCTTTCTCATCCCTAACATTCAGTCAGTCAACAAGTTTTGTCTGTCTTAACTCTTACACATATTCAAAACTGTTTATGACTTCCTAGCCCTACAGTCACTCTCCTGGCACAACACCAGCTTCCTGGACTATTGCCAACTATCTCTCCTAACTGGACTCCTTGACCCTGGTCTAGTAGTCCTTGCCAATGCATTGGGCTTCAGGTAAACTTCCTAAGACGTGACACTGCTCAGCTAACCCAGATGGCTCACATTTTCAATAGGTTCTTAGACCATTTAGGATAAAAGTCCAAACACCTTTCCTTAGTACAAATGCCCTGTTTATCTCTTACCTTTCCTCCTTCCACCACATCCGTTTCATCCTTGTATATTTTACACACTCAATTTCTTCTTCCTGGCATATCATTTCTCATATTCCTCCACATTTCTCTATCTTTACTTTGTTTATTGTGACATCAATATGTCTCATCATTCTCATATGTCTACCTCA
Organism: Nyctereutes procyonoides; assembly: GCF_905146905.1. Taxonomy (NCBI): domain Eukaryota; kingdom Metazoa; phylum Chordata; class Mammalia; order Carnivora; family Canidae; genus Nyctereutes; species Nyctereutes procyonoides. The sequence goes on along the minus strand of NW_026575136.1, from coordinate 7,656,353 downwards.
AGCATAATGTCCTCCAAGAAGCCATCCCAAGCCAAGTGTCATTCAGTCTTCTCCCTCAGGCAATGATCACACAGGTCTTGAGTATAACTTTCCCTCTCTCCCTCTCTCTAACGTAAGCTCTATACAGAACCTGGGGCTTAACTCATGACCTCTAGATCAAGAGTCTTATGCTCTATCAACGGAGTCTGCCAGGCGCCCCAAATATGACTTTGTCTTATTTTGCCAATGTATGGTATGATCGCTGATTGATCTTTCTCCTCCCACTAAATTGTATTTTTTGATATTTCCAATCCTTAGAACAAAGAATAAAGATTTGTTGGGTGTATTTTGATGGGATTATTTTGTGGAAGAGTGCCTGTTTTTGTTAAATCTGAATACCCAAATCTTGAAAACTTAATACATGAACTTTAATATTTTTTCCTGATTATGAAACTGTAGATTTAGTTATAATTGGTGTAAAGGACTTTAATGCAAATGAAAATTAATTTTTAACACCTTTCTCCTTCTCCTTAACCCCTCTCCATTATATTATTAAAAAGCAAACAAGGACAATAAACTATTTCAGTCTAGAGAAAGCAAAGAAAGCTGCTATCTCTATTGTTGATGTTTCATGACATTGCCAAAGATGTCTATAAAAAGTGCTCAAGAGAAAGTTGGGAGACAGACCTTATAACACCTTTTTCTAAAACAAAATGAGGATATTTTCTTTTTTAGTATTTCCTTTGGTCATCTGTGTATCCTTCCCTCCTTGTTTTTCTGTTTTCATGTTTCTCCCTGGAACTCCTTATCTCTCTAATCCCTTGTCCTGAATGCTCTTACTTTATCTCTCACTCCACTGTTTTCCTACAGATCTGCTCAGCCTGTCTCCTCCCCCGGGCTGGGTTCCCCAGGCTTTCCATGGCCCCCTGACCCCGCCTTCCTCTCCCGGGACTGTATTCCTCTTGCCTCTCATTTGCCTCCCAGCAACCTAAGCAGAACAATACTGGAAGTAGAACTGGCAAGCTGACAAAAAGGAGAGCAGTTGGAAAGAAAACTTTACTCATCAAGAAAGAGGCAAATATCTTAAAAATATCTGTGGGAAGGTGTCTGCTAAATCATCTGCTTCTTCAGCTGTGGAAATTTCAACAATAGGGTTCCACCACAGTGGAGGTGTGCAAGAAGCACCTTCTCGGGTTAGAAGACTGAGTAGATGCGAGGAATTAGAGACCTCAATAACTCAGCCTTGAATAAAATTCAAGATTCCCCCCCCCCACCTTTTATTCATGTTCTTTCTTTCTGAAAGTCCTGTTGCAGGAATTCAAAGGGCTGAGTTCTGCCCTCAGCTGTGAGTCATGACTCCCACTGAAGCCAGGAGCTCATATGTATGTATTCAGAGGAAGTATTGGGCCTTAGGGACTCAGATGAAATAACAACAGCCTGGTCGTTTGTTTGCTTATTTGCTTAAACCTTTATAAAAGAAGCACGAGGCCTGCTGTACCTGAATGCCTTTTTATAATCAGTTTAAAAATACACAGTAGAATTTAAATTCCCACAGTAGATCTCCTGCACTATAGCACAAATAATAACAGCCGATCTTACGCCATGCCCCAGGTCCGGGGCAGAGTCAGAGGGAGAGAGGCAGGAATGAATTTCTAACGTGCCAGCCTTTCACTGAGAAAGTTCTGTTTGTATCCCCAGGGAATTCGGGACCAGGGACTGAGATTCCGTGTTCCCTGTAAAAGGCATGAAATACCCAAACAGCTTTTATTTTTCAGAGCTAGACAGCTGAAGGTAACAAGGGCCACTCCACCGGCTTTAGGAAAAACGAAGATGTACAAGCTAGATTTCCTGGACTTCTCTCTCACGCCCTCTCCTCTGACTTCACATACTCTATTGTCTTGGGTTCTGCTTCCATAAAAAAATAAAATAAAAATAAAAATCATACCCAGGGCCAGTTTGCTTCCCCATCACTCTCCCAGAGGATATTTTTTTTCTTCCCACTAGTACAGAATCAATGTACTTTCTTTAATCAAGATAATGACTGCCTCAGATACTTAAAAAAAAAACACAATTATTTCTCTAATGTCTAAAATACGCAAAAGCTTTCTATTCCACCATTCCTGTTACACTATAATGTTTCTAAAAATCTTTCATTTAAATCCTTATTGGTTTAAATGATGCTATATGCCAATCCTTATATAACAATGAAGATACAGTGACAAAGCAAAAAAATGAATGATCCCACCAGTTCTACTTTCTAGGGGCAACCACTTTTAACAGCTCCTATAGTATTCATATTTATATTTTTAAACGTAAAATAAAATATTGAAGAGTTTGGCTAGTTAGAACACACTGTTTTTTTCTCTTCCAGACATTTCTCAGTTCCCTACTATCCAGAGAGGTTTCTAGGGGCAGACGGGAGTGTCTAGACACCTCTGGTTTTTTCTAGCACCGGCCCAGGAATGTGACACCTTCTCTGCCCAAGTACAGATCTACCTGCTGGCAAATTCCTTCCCTGTAACTTGTCTTTGTCCTTCAACTGACTGCCTGAATACAGTGGAAATGTCTTCCCAGACTTCTTATTTCCAACTACTCCCAAGATGCCCAAATGCCAGGAGTCAGAGTTCACTTCCACTGTGCCCACTCTCTATCCTTTGTTTATGCTTTTTGGCCTGAAACCTGACACGTTGGCTCATATGGCAAAACTAGGCCTATGTTTGTTTCTGTGCACAAAGAGGATTAAATCGACCCAATATTAAACAAACAAACAAGTCAAACTTTGTAACATTGGCACTGCTTATAGATAAGCATTGCTAATAGAGAACTAACGAGAAACAACAACAACAACAACAACACTTAAGTAGGATTATGTAGCAGTGACATGACCAACATCATTCATGGTTATTATTTATAACAAAATCCTAAGGTACGCTACACTGATTAACCGCATCACTCAGTTTGTATTGTCATTTGTTCATTTATCTAACAAGCATTTATTGCCTAATGAGTTTTAATTTTGTTGTAAATATGATTTTATTACAATGTATTAGGTATTATTTCATAGGTTAACATTCTCCTTCTGCAAACATCATCCCCATTCCTTGGAAGGATTACTGCTTCAAACATATTCCCCAACTCAGCATGAGCTGCTCCATTTATTCACTTATTTATTTAAAAGATGTATTTCTTTATTTCAGAGAGAGAGCAAGCATGTGCACAGCAGGGAGGGGCAGAGGGAGAAGGAGAGAGAATCTCAAGCAGACTCCCCACTGAGCGTGGAGCTCAATCCACCACCCAGAGATCATGACCTGGGCTGAAATCAAGAGCTGGACACCCAACCGACTGAGCCACCCAGTGCCCCGAGCTGCCTTACTTAATGTGACCCACACACTTGACCATTATGGATGGATCCAGTAATAAGCCCTGGATCCAACCTAAGCCAAAAAGATTTTTTTCTCTAGAAAAAAGTATTTGAAGGGGACTTGACTGCCAGTTTGGTTTTGCCCCGAAGCTGTGGGAATGAGGTCTGAAACCCAGGATCTAATGGCTATTTGTTTCCCACGTGTGCAACAATAGATCTCCACCCTGGCCGCTCAGGAGGATCACCTTGGGAGACTTGTTCAAAATGCCCTGGCATCAACCCCCAGAAATTCTAATGGGTGTGGTCTAGGGTGAGACCCAGGTGTCAATATTTCTTTAAATCATTGTCATTGATTCCAACAATGAGGACCACAACCTGGAAGAAAAGTGGACAGTCATGACAAGCAGCTGTTGGCCAGAAGAGACACACAGACACACATACGACAGACAAACCCGTTTCCGGTATTCACAGGCTGAGTTGCTTCCCAGGCCTTCTTTCTCACTATCCTATTGATGATTCTTTTTTCAATTACCTGAGATATTCCAGTGTCTTTCCAATAAATCCTCCTTTTATCCTAAGCTAATTTAAGTTGCATTTATGTGATTTGCAAACAAAGAAGTCCATGCTAGGTCTCTGTTTTTGTGTGCTCAGGCTTAATAGATTTTTACACTTGTAGCATAGTTCCTCTCCATTCATGGCCTCGTTCACTAATGTATTAGGCAATAATAGTAAACAAAATAGTAAACAAAAAGTAAAATAGTAAACAAAAAGACCTTTTATTTGAGCAGCTTCCATGCCACTGAGGGAACAGGCATATCAGCAGAGACAGCAACACAAGTGTTATAATAGGAGTACTGGCTGGTTGCTGTGAGACACACTGAACAAATGTGTGGTCTGGAGGAATCATGGAAGCCTTCACAGAGGAGGTGGCCTCCGGGTTGCCTCTGGGGAGTGAGTTAGTGTCATCTGGTAGACAACAGAGGGCCGACAGGAAGAATTACATAGCCAAGGGCCCAGAGTTATAAGACTGTAGGGCATATTAAGGAGAAAACAGTCTTTCTGTTATGGCTGGGACTGAAAATTCATGCTAAGAATTGGAGGGCAGAAGACAGAGACAGAGGACAGACCATGGGCATTTGCATTTACCATGATAAATATTTGAGGTTTTGTCCTGCAGCTACTGCAGAGACTTTGGAATGGTCTGGATAGAGCAGTGCTCCGAACAAGTTTGCACGCTGGAAAAATTTCTCTGGAGAAGTGATTGGTCAGCGTCCAGATTGCCAGGAAGGAATCAAGTCAGGGGGCCCTCACAACTATCCAGGAGAGAAATGGCAAGATGCCCAAATAATTCTGATAGTGAGAACATATTTTAAAAACTTTCGAAAGCAGATTCCCTTGGATATGATAACCAATTGAGATCCATTAAAATAGAGTGTGTCTGTGTGGGGAGTAGGGGGGAAAAAGGGATGAGGATGAAGCCCTGGAACAGGCCTACATATAGGGAACATGGGGGTATACAGGTAGAAGAAAAAGTGCTTCCAAAGGGAAAGAAGTAGCCTCTAGAGAACGCGGAGAGCATGGTATTGTGGAAATTAATCATGTCTTCAATATCTGTCCCGGCTTCAAATACAATTCACTCATCCGTCACCTAGGGTTCGTTTTCGTTCTCCCTAGACTTTGAGACGAGTCAGGGGAGAGAACTGGTTAAACACAACTGAGGTTTGCTGTTGTTCTCTGAGCCTCCTCCCGGGCCCTGGTATGGCCTCCCCCCCCCCCCTTTGCCAAACCCAACTGTATCCCTCCTTTGGTAGTCTGGAAGACCAGAACACTGCCAACACGGAGAGGGAGAGTGCACAAAGTACACAACTAGATGCCTGGTGTTGACTCACTTAGCTCTGATGACAGTGGGATGAAATCCAGATCAGTGCTGGGTTTGTTGGCAGAAAGGCTTCCGTAAGGAGGTCTGGGGAACTCCAACAGGGAACAACTGGAGTAGGTGGAAATAAGCTTCCTTGAAGCTCTAATGTATGGTTACGATATGGGGCAGTGATATTCATAAGGTGGGACTCTCGGTCTGGCTCTCAGAGCTCACGTGAGATTTTTATCTCTATCATTTTCTTTGTCCTTCATGGGGCCTTTAGCTTAGCAAATAGTTCTTAATTAGATTTTAACTCCTGAGTAAGTATATTTGACTAATATATTTGAGCCTCTACTACATAGTCTGCACACACATAATATCCCATATCCATATAATATATGACCACAGCTGTTATGGAGCAGGAGAGACGAGGAGACTATTGTGACACAGGTGTATGGGGGAGATGTGGTGATGGGCAGTCTGGTGAGTAAGTTTTTCTTTCCCCTCTGAATATATCTCTACTGCAGTTTCTTATTATATTTAGAGTGAAATTCAAAAACCTTTTACTCAGACCATAAGGCCTGGGTGCCTTGCCTCCACATCATCTTATGGTCCCTTCCGTTCCTTGACAAGGTTCCAGCCACTCTGAACTTTTATCTTCTTCTTCTTCTTCTTTTTTCCCCCCTCATCAAGTCCTGGCATCCGGTATAGACAGTTTAAAGAATATCTTTGTTAAAACTAATGACATGCTGAATTTAAGTTAGGGCTTGAAGTCTGGGAGAAGATGAGAAGTCATTTCTGAGAAAAGAAGAATAGGAAGAGAGCAATTGCAGAGGAGGAAGCAGGAAGTCTTAGGGGCCCGAGTGGAGGCTGGAAGAAGCAGCTGCTGCTAGACGACCCTCTTTGTTCCAGCAGTTTCCAGGATGTGCCTCCAGCATCCACTGGGCAGTCAGGATCTTCTTTCCTGGGATGGGAACTAGAAAGGCAGAGAGGAGAGTTGAGAACATTTGGAGAAGAAACTGAAAGTGTTCCTGAGTGAACCATTCTCACATGCACTCTCCAATATCTACTTATCGAGGGCCTGAAACCATCTTTCAGTGGCCTAATCAGATAGGGGCAACTAGCTCACTTGAAAATCGAAATAATGCATCAACAACTTCACTTCCTTTTATCCTCTTAAATACTGATTACAACATTTGGTCCTAAAGGAAAAATGCCGTATCCTTTAGACCAACAGTCTCTGAACTCTTCCATTATGGAGCAAACTTGAACAGTACTGAATTTCCTATTAAATTTTAGTATTCCTTGTGTACCTCTTTTGTGCCCATGCCAGATAGTGGCAAAACTGGTAGGTGAGCACAGTGTGTGAGTGTGGTACCTGGAAGGGCATAGAACTGGCAGAAAGGGCAAAAGGCATGATTCATGCTTGTAAGTTAACATATTTATTCTAATAGTGAACTAGAAGGAAAGGTATTAAATGAATAATAATGTGAGCCAAAAAGGAAATGACGAGTTTTAAATCAGACTGGAATTGTTCATTCATCCTTACCAACCCAAATAAGAGTGGAGTGATGTCATGTACACAGAACTCATCGATTCTGGTAGCTGGGAAGTCAGGGGTATTTGGAACACTGATTAATGATGAAGGGGACATGAAGGAAGGGGATGCAGTAAAGTAATAGTTCCTAACAGCAGAGCCTAGATACAGAAAAGAGAGCAAAGTCAGACTGGTTAGCGGATAAGAAAGCCTGGTTTTCAATGACTCATCAATAAGATCTGAAGGCCAGATAGTCATTGATGAAAGGAAGGAAGAGCTGCTATATTTTCATCTTGCCTCACTTGAATTTGCCTACCAGGCATCCATTCTCTTTTCTTCGGGTAGTAACATCTGACTTTTCTTTGGGAAACCTCCTCTATTTCAGTGTGTGTGGTCTTGGTGGGACTGCCAGCATTGAGGGGTCCTGCTATGCCCTAGGCAAGGAGCGAACACACAGGCATAGATGAAGACTCTGAGCAGAGCAGAGTGATACCAAGTTGGAAAACATGGAATTGATTCATCTCAAGGGCAGTGCTCTGTAGTGACGGCCCACAAGATTCTGTTCCATAGAGCTCTCTTGACAGGAGAGTGATTCCTGCCCTCATTCAGGCTAGGATTTAAACCTTTCCTTATGGTCATTTACTTTTAAATATTTATGTATTTATTGGTTTTATTCTATAAAGTCGGTATTCTATACTTGCAAACAAAGGATCCCAGGAAAAAATATCCTAGACGTTACCTAGTGGATTACTCAATGCAGTCACAGCTAGATTATGGATTCGTTTCATTTTTTATAAATTACAGTATTTTTATACTCCACAAAACTTTGGGATTTGAGGAGAATTTAAATTTAATTTTTTTGCATCATGCCAATTGCAATGCAGAATTTGGATGTGGTGTAAGATTTTGAATAACACACTATGCCAGAGAAAGGCATAGGCAGGGTCCCAGGGATATGTTAAAAATAACCTAATCCAAGTGAAGGATTTCTTTTTCTAATTGAGGGGATGCCTGTAAAGGAGAAAGGGGTAAAGATAAAAATCAAAGAATAAAATGCTAATTGCTAACCTACAACGACCTAAGAGATGTGAGAATGAACCTTTTAAACATACTTAGGTGTGATACTTGCATTATTACTACATAAGAAAAATATTCTGTTTGTTTTCAATGTATAATGTTGTATTCAGAGGTGAAATGATGTGACATAAGGATTTTCTTTAAAAATATTCCAGCAATAAAAGCAACATCAAAGAAATCATGAAATCTAAAACAAGTACAGTAAACATGTTTATGACTTCATGGGGTCCCTTGTCATAGTAACATTCTATTTTTGTGTATATTTAGGAGACTCCAAAGTCAAAATTTAAAAATATCAAGTGAAACACTTTTAAGAAGTTAATAAACCCTTTTGTGTATGTATATTCTTGCACTGACATTTAGATCCTTTCATTATTTTTGAAAACCCCCTTGGAAATTGTGTCTTTTGGCAATGGTTTTCACCTCATCTTTTGTAACCTGCTCAGTCTCATGATTTATGAAAGATTTGCTTATTAGCAGTGACCTGCTGCCAATAAATTACTTTATTAAGTTCTCTCTTTGAAACATACTCCCTCTTCTAACATGTTCACCTACACCCAATGGAAGACCAAATGGTAGAAACTCAAAATGAAGAAGAAAAAGCCTATGCCTAACTAACTTAATTTTGGTGTTCAACTTTTTAAAATGCTAAAATAATGTGTCACCGAAAGATACTTTGCTAAATGTGCTTTAGGAAAAAAAATGACTTTTCAAATATTCAAACCTATGTAAAGATGCAATGGTGCCAGATTACACTCATAATCTTTGCTTTGCCCTTGACGTTCAGGTATTTTTAAAAAACCAGCTAGCCTGGTAAAGTCTTATTTTATTTTTATTGCTTCTACTTTTTAAAAGCAGCCAATCCTGGAGAACAAAGGTCACATAAAACAAAATGAGTCACTACCCAAACTATGAGAATACCAGTAAGAACAATTATTGCACATAAATCAGACCATAGGACTTCATTCTCTTGCTTGGATATGGCTAATACAGTCCATCTTCTCACTTTTTGCAGTGTTTACTACAATAATGAAAAATTTGGTTAGTCTGCCTGTAAAAAATGATTTTGTTTTTCCTCCAATATTTTGTACTAATAAGAATCTGCCTTTAAAACATAACTAGTTCTGCCTCATGAACCTCAGAGTTTCATTTTAGAGTGAATCTTCTAATTATAAAGCCATCCGGTGACAGCATGGACAAAAATGGCATTCTGGTTAACACTCAGTACAAAAGAATATAGATGTCTGAGTTTAAACCAATGCACGTCTCCCCCTAAAAATGGAGCAATATGTATAAGTTAGTTATGACATCATTTCATCTAAAACATTTGATACAGACTTATTATTCCAGTTTGCAGAGACAAATTTATGTGCTAACTATTCAGAGAGGAATATAATATCATCTGTTAAAGAAGGCCAGATAGTCTTAGGCAAGTTAGTTTTCAGAAGCAATCAGATCTTAAAAAGTCCTGATGATAGGCGACACCAATTGGCATTTTCTCAAACATTCTGCTAAAAGAAAAGAGGGAAGTTTGATAACATCAAGATCGGCTTCCCTTTTGTAAAGTTTTCTTAAATCATAACTTCTTTTCTATAGGAACAAAAGCAGCATGGCCCTATTTCAAAATGGGGACAAATAAATACTAAATAGAACTGGAAAAGATTTCAATGAGTCCATTTCATATGATTCTTCTACTCAACTTCAGGAATGTTATGTGGATTTGTTTAGGAATTATTGAAAAAGCAACAGGAAAAGGAATACAGTACTTTTTTTTTTTCCTATTTGGTCTGTGAATTAAGGGAAAGGTGAGGTGCTAAAATATAAGAAATGTTGTTAACCGTACTGTACTCACGGGAGAAGCAAACTATAGCTAGCTTGTGTTTTGTTTATTCTCCCCTTGTTTCAAGAAAAGATTTGAGGCAGCTATAAGATTGGTAAGCAAGGGCATCGTTACTGACAAAAGACTCTCTGCAGTGCTTGAGAACCCATGAAAGGATTTTCCCGGCCCCTTCTTTATGTGTGTCTGTAGCTCTCAAACAGTGATTGTGAAATGGTTCAATGGCAAAAACTGGCCTTCTGCTGTCAGCCAGAATGCTTCGGGGGCAGATCAGCAAACAGTATACATCAGTGACTTCTGCAAAGTATTTTGCATCTATGGGGTTATTCCTCCATCATTCATTCCCTCCACTGAGGCTGTCTGGGCCATCCTCCTCACGGGGTTGGATCTAGCAAGTGAGGGCAGTACCTAGAGCACACAGAGGAGGAAACGTGTTTCAGCATCGCACACATTTGTACGGTCACGAATTAGCAAGACAAGCGGCTAATGTCATAGAAATTTAGTTGATGCACTTATGGAGGGGACTTTTAAACAACAAATACAAACAAGTGATCAATCCACGTCTGACTGGCTTTGGATATGGGAACCCCATCCATCTGAGAACCTAGAAGATGGATTGTTAGTGACATATAACAAGGATGGAGAAAGGAAGAGGATCTAGTCATGGCAAGGACAAGGATATCTTCCCAAGGCAGAGTAGGCTAAAGATTGTACTAATTCTGGGCAGCCTGGGTGGCTCAGTGGTTTAGCATCACCTTCAGCCCAGGGTGTGATCCTGGAGGCCTACGATTGAATCCCACGTCCGGCTCTTTGCATGGAGCTGCTTCCCCCTCTGCCTGTGTCTCTACCTCTCTCTCTTTCTGTGTCTCTCATGAATAAATAAATAAAATCTTTTTTTAAAAAAAGATTGTACTAATTCTTTAATTTAAGGGAAGACTGAAAAATAAGACCAGAACCGGAACTGAACTACGTAAGGAATGCTTTCTTTTTTTCTACCATACAACATACTATTAGTGATTTTTGTATACCTGTTTGCATTTAATTCATCTATTTAGTAAATTGTGCACTGTTCATTCCATTATCCCTTCACTGTTGTTTTAAGGTCCAAAGCTAAAAAACTGCTTCTGTAGTTGTGAAAGAGGCTCTTAATTGAGTTGCGTTCTTCAGGGTAGGCTAAAAGGGCTGGTACAGTTAATAATGCCGGGCCATTCATCTCTTTAACTGTTAAAGGTTTACTTCTAGCTCATAAGAAATCTCTTGCAGACCTTGTTGCTCTCCAGATCAACTCCCAAGGACCCAGCGGTAATTTCTTCTTATGGTATACCCATAGCTATGCCATCTTGGAAATGGGGGTTCCAGTGACAGTGATGGGGAAAAATGCTCCTAAAATTTTGGCCAGAAGTGACAAACTTTATTTCTTCTCAAGCCTGTTGGTTAGTACCAGTTACATGGCCCCAACCAAACCAATAAGAGTGTGCCACAGAGTGGTTTGTGAATACCCCCGTACCTGCCACATCTGATTACTAAAAGTAAGATCTGTGCTAAGAATGACTAGAAAATGTAAGTAATACCTCTTTTGGAAGTCTTTCTGAAACATTAGTAAATATAAAATCATAGGGAGTGGGGGTGGGGGGTGGTAGCCGTGGGGGGGGGGGCAGGAGCTTGTTGAAAGGGCACATTGCCAGGCCCAGGGGACAAGGTCAGTTTTGTAGGGTTGAGATAGAAAACGAGTGCCTTAATCAGGCTTATTCTAAGTAAGGAATACCAAGGAATACCTGTAGCATGATGAACACAAGGAAGAAAGATCCTATACTGAATGTAAAAATTCTCTTAGAGCGCTGGATGAAATGAAACTGAAAATCAAAAAGAGGTCATGTGGGCAAGCCAGCATCTTTTCAAGTTACCCCTTCGATGCTACAGAGGAGTTAATTCTGTCCTCTTGTCAAGGGAAGTTGGACAAACGTCCCCCGACCCCCTGTAGGTATGCATACAACACTGCCAAAACGTTTCTGTGGAGAATCATGTTAGATCAGGGACTTTGTTCAGGCTCTTCACTTTCTCCTCCAGTTTTCTTTCTCTTTTGCCAGTTATTCTTGTACTTGACTTGGGGAGAACGCAATAGAGGAAAACATGTTTGTTTTTCCTCCAAGCCCTAAAATAGGGTCTTTCCATTCTTTCTTCTCAGATTGTTACTGAGGCTTCATGCTCATTAGTAGTTATTCTTTGGAGAGAAATTTGGAAGGGAAAAACTAGATGATAATAGGAGTGATTTTAAGTGTAGGCATGCACAAAAACTTCTTGAAAAATCAGGTTGCGGTATGCATTCCTATTTTAGATTTGCCCCTGTTAACATCTTCTCAATAAACAGGTGCATACACTTCCCCAAGCTGTCACTGTTGTTTATTTAGCCTGTATGCTTCAAAATCTACTGATGGATGATACCCAACCAGCTTGAATCTTGACTTTCAGAAACCAGAGACTTAAAAGTTTTAATGAGACTTTCTTAAAGTATAGTCTCACGGGTTTGTTAGAATGGGAGCACATCTCTCAATGATACTGTAAGAGTATCACATTTGTATGTTAATTTTAGTTCAACAAATAGGAAAAATGATTATGAGTAATAGCTCTTAGCTTTCAGATAGTTCTTTTCATGTTCAAAGTGCTTGACAAACATTAATTAAATCACTGGCAGTCAAATTAGATAAATATGTTCTCTGTATGTGCATAGCTGTACCTTCCGTGCACACAGTATTCTAAATCACATCACTGCAGATCAAACACTTTTTTGCCATCTGAACTTGGTTGGCTGACACTGATTCCAAGCAACAGATAATTACTGGAAATGCTAATCATGAGGAGAGATTATGTAAGCTTTCTTTGCTTTTAAATAAAAACATGCATTTATCCTTGTAAAAGGTACAGGATGAACCACAGTGTAAAATGCTTCTGTCTCTAGGCCAGAAGGTAACAATGACAAAGCAAATTCCTTGCATTGTGCTGTTGGAACAGCTAAACCATAATTTAAAGAGATCATTTAAACAACAAGAGAGTACATTTTATATACTCTGGGCTACTAATATTTTGGCATCTTTAGCACCACAAACAAGGCGGCTTTTCAGGCTAAATATGGTGTCGATTTCAGCAATATGGTAATTGTTCATTAATGCTAGGAATCCTTGGTCACCACTGACTTGAGAAGCATTTGGGCCAGCAAATTACACATAGTAAATTTCATGATTATTTTTAGAATAACTTGCACTTTTTTCCCTCCCTTCGCTGAATTTAATGAAGCTTTCCAAACCATCCCAAGAGATGAACTGTTCCCAACAGACCCCCCCGAACGAAGTATATTCCAAATAAAAAAGAGTGCTAATAGTGTTCCATCTTTGAATAACACCTAATGAATTAACACACTCTACTCACCTACACCAGGCAATTGGGGAGAGGCATGCACATGCATGTGTGGAGACAACTTAGCCGGAGTCAGGCTTGGTTTCCTTGAGATGCTCAAGCTGCACCAATATGAACAGAGGGGACTGAAATTTCTCCTTCCATTCTGACTACCAAGCTAGTCTAGTCTGTTTCCAGGGGGGAAAACTCTTTGTTAATTGTCTTAAAATTTGCTGAACGGAAGAACGTCTAGTTCAACCAAGTTGTCTCTATGGAAAGCCTGTGTGACAGTATGGCTTGGAGTCATGATAGCTGTTCATGTGGATGTGACAGATTAGTATCTGTTCTCTTTTGTAGAAGTGCTAACCTGTATGCCTAGGAGCTTAAAATCTGAGAGACTCTTCTCTATTACTAATAGCAGGAACCTGGAGTTCACCGCGGGGCGATGCGATGTGCTCAAGGTAATATCCATGGCCCACATGGTTTAGACGTGACAGGTGGCCATAAGGGAAGCATAACCAATACGGTACTACATCTGCTTCAGTGTTTCCACTGTTAGGCTCTTGCCACAACTCATGGGTAAGAGTGAACGTTTTCTGATTCTATTTAGAGCAGGGAGTCATTGATGGGGACTGATTTTTAGCCCAGAAAAACATAGGAGATATGTCTCCATGGTATAAATTTGTTCTCCCTTCAGTATGGAGACAAAATATTAGACCTGGCTGGGAATGTTTATATGGCTTTGAGAGTTTAATAGTATTCCAAATGTAAAAGGCCTTGAAGGGAAAAAAATAAAATAAAATAAAAAAATAAAATAAAATAAAATAAAATAAAATAAATAAATTTGTGTATTTTACTTGTGCTGATTCTTATAGTCGAAGTTCACTGCATTCATTTCATCACTTCTTCACACCCTGCCCTATGGAAACTCTTCTCTTGGAGGTCACACGCAACATCTTTTCTGTTAACCATACTAGCTTTTACTCAGTGTTTATTCTCCTTGACCTTTTTGCTGCATTTATCACTGTGGACTCTCCCCAACCAACACCACTTACCACTCCCCATAAATACCCAGTAATTGATTTCATTGACATTTTTGTCTTCTTTGCTAACCCGGCCACCAACCTTGTCTACCTCACATAGCCTCCTGCCTGGATTGTCATGCAGGCAGGCTTCCATCTGGTCCTCCAGGTCCTAATCTCTCTCTTCTCTAATCCACAACGACAGTGACTAATCTTCCAGATATCTACACTTTAATCTGATCCTAAAATCCCTTCTTACCTATGGGGCCTTACATTTCTCTCCTCTTTCATCTTACTTTTTTCTTGGCTCTTTACGTTCCAGAAACACTTGCTGTTTTTAGTCTCAAAGACATTAGGCTTGACCTCTCCTTAGAGTTCTGCACTAGTTTACTCTCTGCCTGAACTTCTCTTCTCCGAATCATCCCATAACTAGTTTTTTCTTTCATTCAAGTTGTTGTTTAAATTTTCCTCAGAAAGGTCTAACCTACTCTCATACTCTTTTTAAAAAAAGATTTATTTATTTTTTGATGAGAGAGAGAGAGAGAGAGAGAGAGAGAGAGAGAGAGAGAGAGAAAGAATCTCAAGCAGACTCTCTGCTGAGTATGGAGCCTGATGGAGGGCTTGACCTCATGACCCTGAGATCATCACCTCAGCCAAAATTAAGAGTCAGACGCTCAACCGACTGAGCCATCCAGGTACCCTATTTTCTTCTACTCATTTTGATACCTTTACATTTAATTTTCTTTAGAACAATTATTACTATTTGGTTGTCATGTATTTATTTGTTCCTCTCTGTCTCTCCCATATAGAATGTATACTCCCTGAGAGTAGGAGCTTTTTATTTTATGGCTTTAGTTCCAGAACATAGAATTTAGAGATTAATGAAAATTTGTTGAATTATGAACACTGTGGATTATATCATTTCTAATCCATCCAACTCTATTCCCTACCATTTCTATAATAAGTACATGGTACAGTCCCCACAGGTTGTTCTCACTATCCATGGAATTTATTTTCTATTGTGTCAGGAGTGTTGACTTTTTTTCTCCAACGAGATTATGAGCTTATGAAAGGGAGAAGCCTCTTTTTTTTTTTTTAATACTTTTCCAGTCCTCTAGGCCTACCAGAGTGCTGAGCAGCTTTTGGTATATATTTAGCAAACATTTATTGATTTATTTCCGACTGTAACATTATATACTACACCACTGAGCACTTTTACATCAGTAGGGCTGAAACGGAAATAAAAATAAGTCGACCATAAAACACCAGCATAAAGCCCATGACAGGGTGAGAGCTTTCTTTCTTACCTTTTAATTCAACTTGAGTGGCAACTAAAGTTTTCTGGAATGAAGTTGTGATGAATAGGAAAGCATACCTTGGGAAAATTTCTTCCTTCTCTAGCAATGGAGAGGCTGACCATTTTCCAAATCCTTTAGAAATAGAATCATGGAATTTTGTAATTGAATTATCTAGTCCTTAATATCATCTAGAGTCTAATTTTTTCATTTTCCAGATGAAGAACTGAAGCCCAAAGAGGGTAAATTCCTTGCTCAATATTACCTAAATTGGAAATAAAGCTAGTATTCAGGCTCAGATCTCCTGAGCCTTTGAACACCCCTTGAGCACTGATCATTTTCCAAATCCAAGGTGCTCAGGCCTATGCATACCGTTACTGACTCTTGCCATAGTCCTAAAGTCCTCTCGGACTGCTTACTCTTCTTTGGTCCCCGTATATACTCCCTGAACTCAAGTCTTCTCCTTAGGCATATATATGACTAATATTTCTTTTCAAATCCCACTTGCAACTTCAGAAGTTGTTGTCTCTTGTCTTCACCCCTCTCCCCTGCCAAATCCACCCAGAATGATCTTGTATTAGCTCAATTAAATTTCTTAGGCTTAAATTCAGGTCCTCCATGATTGGTTCCACCTTACCATTTTGGCTTGATTTTCTATTGTTTCTTAAATGAACTTCCCGTTCTAGTTCATCTGATCTCCTAACTCTTCCCCACTCTTAGCTTGCTTGTTTTCTTCCCTGGACCTTTGTTCAAGCAATTTCCTTTACACCAATCCAAATTCTACATTTCTTTTCTTTTTTCTTTTTTTTTTTGTCCTTTTAAGAAATCTTCCCTTAATTTATATCAATAATTTTAAGATTTGGACTTTGTGATTGAATACTTGCCTGTTAACGGTGAATTGTTTATCTATTTGTTTCATATTTTACCTCCCCAGTAATATCATAATTTTCCTGACAGTGGGGACTGTTTTATATTTACACTCATGCACAGCTGCTGGCACCTCCTAGGATGAATGTGTTTGATTGGGGCATGGCCTCACAGGCCTGGCCAGAATTGCCTGGATTATAAAGATGAACACTGACCAGGTGGGATGGAGCTTGTGAAATAGGAATCCTTGAAACCAGTGGCACAAAAATGGACTCTGAGAGCAATACCTCCCTAGTTAATGCCGAGTTCAGTTTCATGTAACCCTCAGACCATGTACACAAAACTGCAAAGGCAAAGACTTCTGATGTCGAGTAACTTTACATAATGGGAAACTGTAAGCCAGAGGCTGGCAGGTCTGTGATACAGGAAATCTGAGCCTGAATATTGGCTTTATTTCCAATTAATCTAGGTAATATCGGGCAAGGAATTTACCCTCTTTGGGCTTCAGTTCTTCATCTGGAAAAGGAAAAGATTAGACTCCAGATGATATCAAGGACTAGATAATTTAATTATAAAATTACGTGATTCTATTTCTAAAGCAGTGAAATGGAGGCCACAGTCTTTAGAGTTTTTCATACCCTTGTTCTGTGTGATAGGATTTGTCTGTTTCCTATGTAGTTACCAATCCAGCTTCTAGCTTTTGGCATTTACACTTTTCTTTTTTTTCCCCAATTTGTACTAAGGAAGATGGACAGATGGTTTATTAGGCTTTCAGATGCACGTAATGCAGTTGTTCAATTCAACAATGGTTTTAAACTTTGAAGGTCCACGTAGAGCCTGGATTTTGTTTAGAATGGGAGATCGTTTTGACTCTTCAATTTAAGGATAATAATGTTTATTCACACAATTTAAAACAACTTGTGGATACAACTCCGAAGACCTAATCAGTTTCCTTCATTTCTGAACTCACTTCCACATCACACCCTAACTCTCCCAAGTTGCAGTTTTAAAACGAAGTTACCAGACTTCCAGTTACATGTGCATTATCTGCCTTCTCCTGACTCCTTTAACCCACAAGCTCCTTCCAAATGGAAAATCTTTCAGTTCGAAATCACAGAGATTTAAATGCGGAAGGGACAAATTCCTCATTTTACAGATAAGAAAACAAGAGACCTAAAAGGTCCTGGTGCTTTTTCTACTATGGATTCTATCAATCTAACCAAGTATTTCATCCAGGGAGTGAGGTTAGGTTGCAGGGAAAAAAAACATCCAGAACTTGTGAATTGTAAGCCCAAACAGAAAACGGCATTCCTTTAAAGTTTAGAGTGTTAATTAATACACTGTCATAAGGAGAAAAGTAGAGGCCACCGTGCGACTCGAAGGTGGTCACCACCGCTCTCTCTTTGTGCTTTTTAGTTCCTCAATGCGATTTCACGTAAGTGTGGACGAGCAATTCCTCAATACCCAACATGCATCTTAAGTGTGTGGAGGAGTCCGAGCCGAAAGGACAGACGCCGTGTAGGTGAAGGAGAGCCTGAGCCTCCCGCAGCGAAAGGAGGACGCGTGGGCGAAGCCGACGTGGCAGCAGAGGTGCGAGCTGCAGACCAGGTACAGGTGGCCGCGGGGGGCCGGGCGGCTGCGGCAGGCCTCGGGGCCGCGGGGGCCGGGGCGGGGAAGCGGCAGGACGCCTGCAGGCCGAGGCCCAGGCCGCTCTGGGGAGCAGCGGGGACCGCGCGGAGGAGACGGCAAGGCGCCCAGCGCGAGACCACAAGCCCGGAGGGTTAGGGCCGAGGACGCACAGGCTCGGGAGGCTCGGAGGGCAGCTGCTGAGCGGGGGGAAGGGCGCGCGGGGACGGGCCGCGGGAGCGAGGCGGGGGCAGCGGCAGGTGGCCCGGGCTGCGGGGCCGCGGGTTAGAGACCCCGCGCCCTCGCGGGCGGCGCGAGCAGGGGGCGTGGCCTCGGCGCGTGGGCGGGGCGTGGGCGGGGCGTGGGCGGGGCCTGCGCCTGACGCGCCCGGAGGCCGCAGCGGCCGCAGGCCGGGAGGGGCGGCGGCGGCGGCGGCCGCGGGGGAGGGGCGCGGCGTCAGCGCGTCGCCGGCTGGGCCGCGCCGGTGGCCAGGAGGGAGAGCCGAGGAGGAGGAGGAGGTGGAGGAGGAGGAGGAGGTGAGTAGGCTCCGGGCTGGGAGCCGCGCAGGCCGGCGGGGAGGCGGGGAGCGCGGCCCCTCCCCTTCCCTTCCCGACGCCCGCCTCGCGGGGCCGCGCGGCGCGGAGTTCCCAGGGGGCGGCGGCGGCGGCGGCGGCGGCGGCGGGAGCAGGGGGCGGGGGGCGGGGCCGGGCGCGCGGGCGGCGCGTCTCTCGGGCGCACGCGCTGCGCTCCCCGCGCCGCCGCCGCCTCGTGCCCCGAGCGGGGTGCCCCGGCCGCCGCCTCGCGGGCCCGCACGCCGCCCGTTTTCGGATTTGATTCTTTTATTTATTTATTTTTTTAATTAATTTTTTTTTTTTTTTGAGTTCTGCCCGCCTGCAGCGGCCCGGCGCGCCGCCGCCTCCTGGTGCGGCCCGGGCTCGGCGGGGAGGAGGGAGGCCGGCTTCCCGGGGGCGGCGCGGGCAGGCCCGGCCGGGTGCCCCCCCCCCCGCGCCTGCGCTTTCGCTCCCCCCCGCGCCTGCGCCCTCGACCCCCCCGCGCCTGCGCCCTCGCTCCCCCGCCCCCCGCGCCTGCGCCCTCCCCCCTCGGCCCCCCCGCGCCTGCGCCCTCCGCCCCTCCGAGGCCTGGGACCCAGGCTGCCCTCGCTCCCGCCCCCCCAGCGAGGATCGGGCGGGTCCTGCCCCGGGTCGGGCCCCGGGCTGCGCCGGCGGGAGGTCCCCTTAGGTCCTCTCGGTGCAGCCTTGCCCCCTGCAGCGAAGTCGCACTTCTCCGCACTTTTAACCTGTAGGCCCGAGGGAGGCTTTTCTTTTTCAATGTTTTTTTCCTTTTCTCTCTCTCTCTCTCTCTCTCTCTCTCGCAAATGCAACTTTTAGAGTCTCCTTCTGAGAACTGTACTGCATCAGATGATCTCTGAGATAATTCGTAAGGTAGCGCCCGCAGGCAGCGTGATGGGAGGTTCAAGGAGGAGGCTTCACACTTTTTTTTTTTTTTTTTTTTCCTGCACCTGTAGCCCGGTTTGGCATGGAAAGCGGGTTGACGGTGACTTTCCGGCAGGGGCGGGTTGCAGCTCTTGCAGCCCCCGAGCGCTGCCGCGGCCCTCACCTTGGTGGCTTGGTGCCTCCCTCCCCCCCCCGCCCGCCCCCCCCCCCCCCGGAGTCGATGTTAAAGCCCAGCAGCGCAGCGGTCAGGTAAAGAAGGAGCTGCTGCAAAGACCCGAAGGATGCAGCAGAGCCATCCCCCCGCATCCTCTCCACCTGTTTGACCTCAGGCTGCAGCTTGGCAGTAGTTTCGTGCAGGAAAGCCGCCAACGTACGGTGCTGTGCGGCGTTGCTGCATTTCGACCCGTGCATCCATTCCAGGTCCGAGAGCCGATTCCTCTCAGCTCTCACTTTCTTACACATTTTTCCTTAGAGGCTGGTATTGAATGAGGCAGCTCTAGCGTTGAGGGTTGGAGGAGGAGGAGGACCTTTTTGAGTCTTGCAGCTTTTCTTTGACGAACTCGTAAAGCTGAACAGGTAAAAAGCTGAACCACAATGCAGAGATCTAAAATAGGAAACTGAATTTTTAGCACTATTAACTTGGGTCGTTAACATGGCTTCTTTACTCCTGTTTTGCCTGTTGGCTTTTCAGTCTTACATACCACACAATCACAGAAATGTCTTTTTTTTTTTTTTTTTTTTTGGTAGGGGACTCTTACAGTTTAATCCGACCCCCTTATTTTACAGGGAGAAAACTAAACCAAAGAAAGTTCCTTGAAGATATTTAACAGAAGTTGAATAGAACTAGTTGACTTGAGAAACTGAATGCTTAAGCCTGTAATTCAGACCTCCCCAACGAATATTCTTGTACCCAAATTTGTTTTGATTATGTTACTTTTTAAAAAAGCCTAGCAGTGACTAAATTTCCCTTTTTCTTTTTCCTGTTTTGAGTATGTGCCTTAGTTTGTGACTTGGACAGATTAGATACAAATGATACAGATTATTTATAGTTAGGACATGTTACATTCTATCAGCTGAAAACAGTACTTTTCAGTTTGTTTGAAAGCAGTGATTGTTTGCACTTTAAGAGTATTTTGTACTTCATATTCTTGGTTCAGATAGTCTGTTTCAGTTCCAGGAGATTGGCATTTCAAAAGTCTTTACATATAAGACTGTGGTGTTTATAACCTCGACTTTAGGGAGGAGGAAAGGTGCCGTACACTTGCAGTAACTGAATTCCAGTATCCCCAGCCAGCTTCACTTTTCTCAGTCTCAAATGCAGAAGTCCTGAAGTTCTTGCTGGGGTGGGGTGAATTCTTTGCATCTCACATGCCACCATATTTCAGCATTAATAAATACTTCTTGGCTTCTGTGCACTTTGCCTAGTGGGGGCTTCATGAAAAACCATGTCTTACTCTGTGTATGCCTCGTGTCAGGTGTAGCAGATGCTCCCTAAATACTTGTGGTCCTGTTGGGCTTGATCAAACCTAAGGTAGCCGCGTGCCTGGAGGTCACGAACCATGATTGTATAAATGTGAAATAAATTCATTTCTTTTGTGTGTTGAATCAGATACTCCATTAGGCCTAATTCCAATATTGAAAGAGGTAGCAGGTAACAAATATTTTAGAAAAATTGGGGGAACGAACTGAACTTGGAGAATTTTATTCTTTAACGTGTATTACTCTCTTGTAAAATTGGGTAAAGGACCGTTATTTAAATTTTTTGATAGAACATCTCATTAGAGCTAAAGTAATACGAATTTTCCAGTGAAACTTTCCACTGGAGTAAAGTTTGACAACCATCAATTGAGTGACCCTTTAATTGTTACTGTAGGCCACATTTTTAAGTTTTGGTTTCACTTTTATAAAGCTACATTTTTCAGCATATAGACCTTTGTAAGGATCATGACTTTTGGGTCCAGACTACCTTGGCAAGCTGTCTTGAAATGATATTTTAGACAGTTTTATGCTGTATTTGATAGGGCATTCTGGTGATAGGGTAAAACAAAACAACCCAAAACCCTCTGTATATTTTTCTCTTAGGCTTATCTCCTCTTTTTTGTTTATTTTAAGAGAATTAACTGAGGAAAATTTTTAAGCATTTCTTTTTGGAAAGTACCACCACTGCACCCTTTGAGTAGCTTTGGAAGAGAATGTTTGAGCAAATGTAGGGCCGATTCCTTAGAGTGATTCCTTTTTGAATATGTAGGATCATATAAATAATAGCCTTCACAGGGACAATACCTTTGGATGACATGCATTTTTTTTTCTGTGAATCTTACCTATTACTGAAAACAATTGAACGGTACAGTAGGGTGGTATTTATAGGAAGCACATCATTTCACATGTATCATTTCTGGTTCTTTAGCCAGTCCCAGCCTATATGTCCTACCTACTGCCAGTCCTATCCTCTTGACCCAGTTTTTGAATTGATTTTTAAGACTGAAAATACATTAACACCCCCCATCTACTTCCGGAGGTGGGATCAGGAATTAACTTGCTCACAGAAGTATGGTATCTCACTGTATCATTGGCATATATATGCAGTTTGACTAGGAGATTCTCATTTTTGAAGACACTTTACTCATCCAGAGTTTTGAAATACATAGGATAAACATTTTTAAGTGAGGTGTGTGAGGCATCTAGAATATTTCGATACAGGTTTGAATGGAATTAGGATGTAAATTCAGTATGAATTAGTAAGAATATCTAATCCTTTCCCCTCACACATTAAGGTCATACTTAAGTCATTTAGACATTTATTTTGTTTTTTTTTTGAGTATTTATAAAAGTAACAAGCAGTTCCATAGCCTTTCTTTTAGTGTTAAATAGTCCATAAGTTGATATATTTTCTTGTGCTGTTTTCTTTTTGTATTCCAGATCCCTTGTGGACCTGAAACCTTATCTTAAGCATGCTTAAGAACCCTTGGTCATCTGACTCTCCCTGCCATCCCCTCTTCCCCTCAGGGAGTTGGGACCTGTTTTTGTCACAGGTGGTTGGTTGGGACTCTGTTTCAACTGGGGCAAGCTTGCAAGATACTGTGATACTGCCTCCAGGACCTGCACTTAACCAGATTGACCCCTTAGGTACTGAGAATAGGCTACCCGAAAGTTGAGCTCTTTGGCTCTTATGATTGGAGCCCATTGTGAGGGTCAGCTCTTCATTCGCATCAGGCTCTACAACACCCTGGTCATTACTTAGATCCCTTTCCAGAGTCCATAGCTGTAGTATTCCTTGCCTTCTTAGCTGAGTCATGTATTGGGTGATTTTTATCCACCATTTTCAGTGGCAGCTATTTTTTTTTTTTTAAGTGTTTGCCTTTTCTACCTATGTCTTCTCTCAGTTTTGAGCTTTCATTTGACCAAGTAGCTGTTGTACTTTCCCATAGCACATATGTTCATTATTTGTCTTTCCTTCTAGACTATGTGTACCCTGAGTGTTGAGACCGAATCTGTGCTGTTCCTGGTGGTGTCCTCGGCACTCAGTACAGTGCCTGGCACATAGCAGGTGGTAAATAAATATTAACCAATATAAAATTCATCCTAACAGTAAGTCTGTTATCAATATGGGAAATTTTGAATTCACATAAAAATTTAGACATTTCATCACCATCATTAGTACTACATACAGTCTGTATATTTTAAGTTATAAGCAAATCCATGTAAAAAATAGCTTCATCAGTCATTTGGCAGGGCATTTATTTAAGAAGAAAAGGTATATAATTTTCACCATGTATTTTTAGGTATTGCACATTTCAATTTTTCTTGAGTTTGATTAACATGTATATATACTATTTCTTACATATTGAAGTTTTATGGCACTATAAAGAAGTGAGTTTAATGGCCCTCTTTTTATTCATTAGTAATTATATTACTAAAGAGTAAATTCTCATTAAAAGGCCCTTAAGTGCCTGCTCATAAAAAAGACGTACCTTTTGATTTTGTTGTCCATACAATTCTAGTTATTGTTTTGAGGCAAGTCATCAAACTCTTTAGTAGTCTAAACCTTTAATTTGGTTTCAGAACAGTAGTCAGTCATGTATTGAATACCCAAATTAACCATACTTTTAACACTGTGTATTAAAAAGGTAATGACCATAACTTTTCTCGTAGAATTTCTTGTGCTAATTTTTTGAAGAGGACTTATGAACTACATTTCCTGTGTAGGCCTGAATCTCATACTTTTAATGATAGTGGAGTATATGTCTGTGTAGAGAGGAGGGAATGACATTTTTTTGTGGTGGTATTTTTAAGTGGACAGTTTACTAATTATGTTGAGGTAACATTTTACAACTCTAAAAGGAAAACTTCAATTATCTGAATGAAATGAGGTACATGAAATTAATTCAGATAAATGGGGGAATCCTAAGTGTAAATGATGCATGTCAAGAGACATGACCTCAATCTTGATTTTTTTTTTCCTATATATCTCTCAGCTACTTTTACATTACTAGATTGTGTTTCTTTTTTTTGTGATGGGCAGAGGTAAAATATGCTTCGTAGTTTATTTTTTTTATTTTTTAATTTTTTTATCCTTTGCCACAAAGGGAATCCAGAATGTGGTATTTTGTGACAAGTATAAGTGCTCATCTCTCGCCCGTGCTGCTCTGCCCTTTTAGGTGGTATACCACAGCCTTCCATTTTGTCACCTTCCTGTCAAATGTCAGATGTGTATGTGGATT
The DNA here is from genome assembly GCF_905146905.1 of Nyctereutes procyonoides. Classification (NCBI taxonomy): domain Eukaryota; kingdom Metazoa; phylum Chordata; class Mammalia; order Carnivora; family Canidae; genus Nyctereutes; species Nyctereutes procyonoides. Next base: position 7,632,329 of record NW_026575136.1, on the reverse strand, counting down.
CCTTGAGAATGTAATTTTTTAATTTTTTTTTTGTAAAGATTTTGTTTATTTATTTATTTATTCATGAGAGACACAGAGAGAGTCAGAGACACAGGCAGAAGGAGAAGCAGGGTCCATGCAGGGAGCCCGATGCGGGACTCAATCCCTGGACCCGGGGATCATGACCTGAGCCAAAGGCAGACGCTCAATCACTAAGCCACCCAGGTGCCCCGAGAATATAATTTGTTGGAAATGGAAGCCACACTCCTCTGTCCAATCACAAGATGTTTATACTTCCTAAAATTTGAGTTACATCAAGTTTAAGATGAATTGAGCTGGGTTCCTTCCCAGTCCCCCTTAGGGTTTGATATTAAGCAGTATCTTATGATGTAGGACCTTAAAATAGCAATAAGCACTGGGGCATAACCCTTGGCTTTTATGAATTCTTACTTGAAATGAAAATTTTGCTGATTGATAAGAGTTTAGGAAAGCTTTAGGAAACTTATTTCTTCTGTCATTTACTACATTTGCAGCGTTCCTTGGCTCCTGGCATCTGAAAGCTGTTGTGTAAAGAGTAGATAGTCTGTGTAGCTGTAATGATGTTTTCCTCCAGGCATTTTTTGTTTTGTTTTTAAACAGAGTTAGGGTTATCTCAGCTACAGAGATGTGTGCTGATACCTACTTAAAGTGGATTTGACTTCTTTTTTTCAGCATTACCTGTCGATGTTTTACGTAAAGCACCTGAGAACATGGCTCTTTATTTTCAGCATATATCAGCTTTCTTTTTGTCTCTTGGTCTTTGAAATACAAGATGATTCATATCTTGATTGCCTTGGGTAAATTGGATATGATATCAGCAAGCTCTGTAACCAGACCTTGTGAGCAATTCCTAGGTCATTGCCTGAGACCTTTTTAAATACATGCAGGCAGTGTGATTGAAGAGTTTAGGCTTCAGGGTCGGTCCAAACTGATTTTGACCCTGTACCATTTATGAACTGCATGCCTTTGGGGGAAGTTAGTTACTTTTCTGGGTTTCAGTTTTCTTAGAGTAATCTTAGCTGGATTGATTTGTTGTTGTATGCAGATAAGTGTTTAATAAATCAGTGAACTATCTACCTAGATCATGGACTATTTTAAAAGAAAGTAGATTTTGTCCTATTTGAAGACAGAAATAATCAAATTAGTAAACATTTTTACAAACAGAGGTCTTGCTCAGTTGAGTTTATTTTTTATTTTACTTTATTTATTTATTTATTTAGTTGAGTTTAAAGCTATGGAAGACTTGTAACCATCGATCTATTTATGTATTCAGAGTATACTGATATGTGCCATAGAGAGAATATGTAGCATACTTGTTGGATTAAGACAGACTTGGTTGATCGAGCACTGGGATAACGTTGGGCAGGGAATTTTACCTTCTTGACTCAGTTTTCTTCTGTGAAATGGGTAAAGTGTCAAGAATAATAAAGAGTGAGAAAGGATAGTAGGTTGTTGTAAACACTTAAGAGATGAGGTATGCAGGATAGTAATACCTGAATCCATAAATGCTGATGGTTGTTATTGTGACCTCAGACAAGTGACTTTCCCCTTCTGTCCCTCAGATGTCCTCCTTGGTAGCATGAATATTATCAGAGAACTAGTAAAGTTATTTTGAGGATTTAATGAGTTAATACATGCAAGTGCTCATTATTTGTTAATTGGTATTACATTATTAATGCAGTTTCAGAATGCATTGCGCCAATTTTGAGTTAAAATGAAAAAAATTTGTATAGATATTTAATATAATTCTTCTTTTTACATATAATATGTTGGGGGATATTTATTATGGATCTAGGGATGGCAGCTTATCATTTATAGCTTTCAGTGTTTCCTTAAGACCATAGTTCTCAATTGTGATGTGCAGACCCTTGTGAATCACAAGAGCCTTGAAGGGGATTGTGAGGTTAAAATTATTTTCATAGCAGTAATGACTTTTTGCTGTTTCCACTGCTTTGATTTTTGCCTTGCTGATACTAAAGCAGTGGTGGATAAAACTGTTGGCATCTTAGTTTGTATTAAATGGCACTGGCATGAGACTATACTAATACTCATTTTATTCTTTACTACCATGCTCCTCCAGTAAAAAAAAAAAAAAAAAAAAAAAAAAAAAAAAACAGAAAAGCCAGTTTCACTGAAGAATGTCCTTGATGAAGCAGTAAAAATGATTTTATTAAATCTTGATCCTTGAGTACACTTTGACTATTCTTTGTGATGGGGTAAATATCCAAAAAACATTTCTGCTGTATGTCCGGAGTACATTGGTTGACACAAGGAAAATCCTTCTGTGATTTTTTGAGTTGTAAGCTGATTAGTCATATTTTGCATGGAACATCATTTTTACATATAATAATGATCACCAAACTATGATCATTTAGACTTAGATATTTGGCAGTCATTTTCTTGAAAATGAACAAAGTGAGCCTGTCACTTTGGGGAAAACAACTGATAATATTTGTTGCCAATGATAAAATTTGAGCTTTCAAGTGAAAATTAAAATTTTGGAAAATTTGTATTACCTGCTGTGCCCTTGACAGCTTCCCAGTACTTAAAAGATTTTTCCGATGAGATAGGTGGTGATATTAATAAATGTGAGTTTTTGCTATGGTATTAATTAATTAATTAATTATGTCAAGATTTGGAATATAAACGTAATGTAAGAAACCGATATTTTCAAAGTGACCAATGTTACAAAATTGTGGGTACCCTTATGAAAAACAAGTAACAATACAAAGAGTTTATGTGATAATAGGTTGCATATGATAGATAACTGTTAAACTCCTCTACTTGTCAAGTTTTGGTGTAGTATCAAAGGAGAATGTTCACAACTATCTGAAAAGGCAATTAATATTAACATATACTTCTTTTTTTCTATTACAGTCAAAATGTATCACAACAGATTGAATATAGAAGCAGGTATAAGAATTCATCTGTCTTCTATTAAATTAGACATGAAAGAAACTTACCTTTTTTTTTAGGAAAGTACTTTTTCATAAAATATGTTATTTGTCATATTAAACATGCCATTAAAATTTTAAAACAATGTATAAACTCATTTAATTTTTAATATGGAAAATATTGATAATTATAACTCACAAAAACTCTAGAGTTCTTTTTTTTTTTTTTAAAGATTTTATTTACTTATTCATGAGAGAGACAGAGAGAGGCAGAGACAGGGCCAGAGGGAGAAGCAGGCTCCATGTGGGGGGGCTGGATGCAGGATCATGATTTGAGCCAAAGCAGGTTCTCAAATGCTGAGCCACCCAGGCACCCTGAGAGTTCTCAATTTTTGGGAACACAACAGAGTCCTGATACTAAAAAGTGTGAACTATTCCCTTAAGGGAAGGAGGCTAGATTCATCAAATGAATAAAGTTCTAAAATTTTAATCTTTTGAGTATTCCTTTGGAATATAGTCTACATGCCTCTGCTTTCTTTTCTTGGTGGTAAGGGTATGTTTGCTGCATTTCTATGTCATTCCCCAGGTGGACATAGGGTTCCTGTATGTGTTGTTGAAGATTTTCATTTTTAAGATTCATGCTACCTATATGGTTGCTACTCAGAATTGAGATACAGTTAATGGTCATTTCAGTCAGCCTATTCGTTTCTGATACTACTCATTTGTTTGTGTTAGAGCTATTGATGCAGTTTTCAGAGTTGTTCACCATGGCTGTCTATGTCAGGGTTGTAGTGAAATTCACTTTGCTGAAAATGAACATTTTCTCTGAAGTCTTTACATGAGGCTAATCTGTCCTGCTATAAAGTCTTCCTGACATTTCATGGCTGTTTTTTAGTACAGTCTACAACTTACGAATATGTTTGTGAATTAATTGTTTGCAACAATATAATATGGATTACAGATGGGTTCTATAGTGTGGGCATAGCCTCATAGTGGACTATTCACATGGGGGATTATATTCTCACTGCTGAAAGTCTAACCAAATACATTTCCCCATTGTTGTCAGCAGTGGCAAGAAAACCGTCCTTTTTCTCTTACACTAGAAATGGGATTGTTAAAGCTTTGATAGAAGCAAGACAGTAATTCCGAGGCACTGCTCAAGAGACACAGGTATTTTGAGCACTCCAAGTGGGTAAAGGGTGATGGGAGCACTCTCAGATGAAGCAGATACAGAAACTTTGGGCTAACTAGCAGTGATGAAGGGAAAAAGGAGAAGGGGGTTCTGAATGCTGCTGGGGTGGATAAATTCCCTTTTGGAGCAGTTGCTAAAACATGAGATGCCTTAACATGGATGGTTCTAGGCTGGGAAATCCATGTCTTATAAAATGTCTTGTGCTGTTATTTGGTTATTGTGTGAACTGAGCTCAAGAAACAGAACGATTGGCCAGTGGGGAATGGATGTGTAGGCCAGAGGTTTGAATGTAAAAGGAAATCTGTGAACTCCAGGAGCATTCATGATCAAAACTGGTAGTGGAGGCCAGGAGAATGTTGGAATATGCAGACTGTCCACAGGGCCCTGAACAAATTCATGTTTACAAGGTGGTTGTCACAGCACGGTTGGAACTAGCTTATCAGCCAGCACAGATCGGTCAATGACTGCTGTGACTCTGCTTACTACCCAGGGTCTCTAGTGGGAAATAAAAGTATTTTAAGACTCAGATTAGTGCAGGAAACCTGTTAACAGAGAATGGTAGACATAAAGCAGAAATCCAGGGATCTAGAAGAGGCCAGCGTTGGAGAGGTATTTGATTTGAAGCCGAGCTTCTTGTCTTCTTCCTGCCCAAGGGGAATATTGACTCCATGGATTGAGGCAAGGCTGAGCCAAAGTGGAAAGCAGAGTAACTATAACTGTCTACACTGGAGTGGCAGGCTTCCCCAGAAGTATTTGTTAAACAAATGGATGAAGTTAACATAAGGGACCAACTGGGTCATTGCAACTCAGGTTCTTAATGCGACAGACACTAGACACTAGGTGTCCTATTAACCTACCTACTCGATATCCTCTAGGTCGGGTTGGCAAGCCTTTTTTTTTTTTTTTTGAAAGCACCAGAGAGTAAAGGTATTCTTCTTTATGGATCATACAGTCAGTGTTGCACCTATTTAAGCCTACCATCGTAGCATGAAAGCAGTCATAGAGAAATACATAAATGAGTGAATAGCTACCATTCCAGTAAAATCTTATTTATGGAAACTGAAATGTGAATTTCATATAATTTGACGGCACAAAATATTAATTTTTTTAAAGAAACTTTTTCAACCATGTAAAAATACAAAATCTTTAGATTATGGCTGAACAAAAATAGACAGGTGGCTGAATTTTGGCCCATGGACTCCAGTTTGCTGACCCTGTTTTAATCAAATAAATCACTCTCAGTCATAATGCTGAAAGCTTAGCATTACTGAAATAGAGATTCTCTAGGACACTGCTGTTGGTGACATTGTCTTGTTTTATAGGTGACACTGATGATAAAAATCCGTTCAAGAATTTAGATGTGACATCTGCAGCAGGTTCAAATCTCTCAGCTGTAAGACAAAGTGGATACTTCGTAAAGATTTTCATCTGTTATGCACAGAGCCAAAATCCGTTACTGAAATGGTCTGAGTGAGCTGCCTGCTGAGTCCAGTGATGCACTAGTAGACAAAGAAGTTGAAAGAGAAGGATGGCATATTCTTTGGATGACTGGCAGAGTGTGACACCAAAATGGCATCAAGCCCTATGATTCCAAGGACTTCATGATTAAATAAAAAAGGATTTTTTTTTTTTTTTTTTTTTTTTTTTTTTTTGTGGGAGTGGGTAGTTGAAGTAACTTTGATCTTTAACTCCGGGAATGTGTAATGTATTATCATTCTATAATACACAGTGATTGCTTTGGTAATCAAACTTTAAAGGTTGTGTCTGTTTATGGAATTTATGTAGTTACCACTTTTTAGTATTGGGTTCTCTTACTCTAAGGATACTACAGTAAGGAAAAACCTCTGATTCAACTAAAATAACCTAAAAAGGTTAAAGACTATCATTTTCACAAGAAAGTTTTTGCTCTGGGGGATTCATGAAATTTTGCTCTCCTGCAGCATATATAAAATATGTTTCTGGGGTGCCAGGGTGGCTCAGTTGGTTAAGTGTCCGACTCTTGATTTCAGCATAGGTCATGATCTCAGGGTCATGAGATCGAGCCCTGTGTCAGGCTCATGCTGGATTTGGAGCCTACTTAAGATTCTCTCTCCCCTCTGCTCCTCCCTCCCTGCCTCTCAAAAAAAAAAAAAAAAGTTTGTAAAAAGCTGCTGTACCCAGAATTCTCTAAGAAAACATCCTTTTTGTTAGGCTTTTGAATACAATAGTAGTAGAAAGTCACACTATACAATACAATACTACAGAACAGTTAGTTGAATTAAAAAATTAATATCTTTAGACGTGTTAACTAAAGTCACTTCACATGTTTTAGTGTGAATTGAAAATACACTGGTACTTTCTAGAACCATTGCATCACAAGAAAACCAGGACATCAGAGTATTCTCTGAACCAAATCAAAATCTTATTTGGTTAGAGCCCCTGCTTTTGGTATATATCCATTTATTCCAGTTGTAGAGGATTTGAAAACAGTTCTGGGAAATGAAGTGGGTGGATTCTCAATGTTGAATCCCATTTTTTTTCTTTTCAGTGTATCTTCAACATTTTTTTTTATCTTAGCATTCAACAAAAACTCTAGCATCCCAGGGTATAAAACATAGATTATATTTTATATAGTTCATGCAGCTCATCTACAAACAGAAAAAGATTCCCTCATGACTTACCTTGAAAGCTGTTCAGGGCATATACTATTCAGGGCATATACTATTTTATTCAAGGCATATACTATTCAGTTTGACAGTGTGCCACTGCCACTGCTGTCAGAGTGCAATACAACCAACATAGCCATCCTGCTAGGAAAAAGATCTGTGGGTTGCTGAGTAGTAGAAGTTACACACATCTAATTTACAAGTCAGATTAGAGATCAGAATCCTACGATAGCTTTATGTGGAATTGATTTCATTTCATGGTTTTTAAGCTATTTTTTCATTGAAAGCAGTGTCTATAATGGAAAGACAAGTATGGTGTAGCATTTGAATGCCTTAAACTCTTGAATCTGGAATGAAAGAGATATAGATGTTCAGATCCTAGAGCTCAGGGATTTTGAAATAAAATGCTCTTGTCATTCATTTATTGTGCCATAATTAAACTTCCCTATGGATATTATTTGGGCTTTATGATTAATATTGGTCAAACCACCATTTTCAAATATGGGGCGCTTTAGGAAAGACATTTGTTTGTTTTAATAAAGCAGCAAACAGCTTTTTACCTTATAAATAAGATATATTTAATAAAAATTATGTGGGTTTAACAGTGGTAACCCATTCAAATCAGGAATTCCATTGTCTTCTGGAAACCAATTGTGGGGGGACAATAAAAGAGCACTTTACAAATTGCATTTTTTCCCCTAAATCAAACTTGTTTCAAAAATATATGAAGAATGCATAACTATCGTTGATAGATTGCAGTTACCTTTAATTCACCTGTTCTTACTGAAATTGAGAAAACAGAAGTATAAAAAAAGTAGTTCATTGCAGAAGGGATCGTGCTGTTTATTGGAATTTGAGAATGTAGTGGCAAAAAAAAAATCTGTGTTAATCTTTTAGATGGTTTTTGAGCTAGTAATTCATTTGAGTATAATCAGGAGAAGAAGAAAATTCAGGTGTTTAAAACTAGCTTTCTTTTCTTTCTTTCTTTTTTCTTTTTTTTTAAAAACTAACTTTCTATCAGTGGTCAAAATGATGTTTAGTTTTATTCTCCCCCAATCCCCATGTGGTAAGTTCTCATGAATTGATTTCTGAGATACTTCATTAGTTGTATCTTTTTCTCCACTGATTGTTTTTCATAGGACCTGTTGATGATATTTATAGGGCATGAGGAAGGCTGTGATTCTGGCTTTCATGGACTTCAAAAAAGACTGAAGAAAGATAAATGCCAAGTTAGATGTAGTAGGCATACATTACTGTGTTAATTCTAGTAGAACGGTGATTTTAGGTGGGTCCTTGCCCTGTTGCCTTGCCCCCTAACTTCATAATCCCCTGGCTAAATCTTTTCATTAAGGCAAGTGAGAGTCAATTTTATGAATGGAGAAACGGTATTCTAGACATTGGGAAATTAGTGGAATGTAAAGGGAGACTGAGATCATAAATGTGATAGGTAACAAGATCATAGATGAACACTGTTTTTGGATTGCCAAGAGTACTAGAGTAAGGGTGTCAGTGGAATAGAGTAGTTTATTAAGTGCTATTTATTGAAAGCCTCCTGTTTAGTAGGTCTCAACTAAGATACTTTGCATCAATTTTCACAATCTTGGAATCTAGTGCAATTATTCCGGTTTCCTGATGAGGAAAGAAACTACAGGGGATACCCAAGGTCTAAGAGTAAGAAGTAAAGATACTGTCCCACATTGTATCATATTTTGTAGAGACCTTTTTCTCTCTGGTTATCGTCTGATAAATGAAATAAGTAATCTGAAAGGCCAGCATATAGTATGGGAAGACTTTAGGTTTAGTGGCTTTTAATATAAATGCTTTCATGTTGGTGTTGTAGAAGGATGCTGAAGCCTCCTTGGAAAGCAGTGAGGTGGTAACATTTGCAAATATTGTATGTGGACTCTAGAACTCTTCCAACCAATGGGTTACCTTTGATATTAATATAATATCGTATAACTGTTTTCAGATATAAGTGATGCCATGATACAAAATCTGTATATGAAAGGCAAGTGATAATGGGCTGCCACAGTAACATATTTATCATAAGCTAGATTGGATCAACTTCAAGTAGAATGTGTAGAACAGTGCTTGAAAGAGGGTTGGTTTAGGCAGTCTGATACAATTTAAAGCAACTACCAGACAATTTGGGGTATGGGAATAACTGGAAAAGAGTCAAAAAAGCCCATTAAAATGAGGTGTTTACAGGCTTTGCAAGTAGACCTACAGAGCCCATAACCAAACATTATCTCCTTGGAAAGGACACATTTCGTCACTGGGCTAGGAACAGTGCTTTAGTAGCAGTATTTTTAAATGTAAAAGACAATTGTGCACTAGGGCTCTGGAGTCATATGATCCAACTATGGTTTTTCAGGTATAGGGTGAAATGATAAGCAATCTTTGCCTTCTTGATGGGATGAACACTGGGTGTTATATGTTGGCAAATTGAACTCCAATAAAAAAATATACAAAAAAGATATCTTTGCCTTTGTCATTCATTGGTATTTTAGGAGGTGTGAAGTAACAACAACAACAAAAAATACAGCCAAAGTAGCAGCTTAAATATGACTATTTTGGCACCTTGGTGAAGGATGTGGTATTGAAAATAGGAAAAAAATGGTTGAAATAATTGAACTCAAGATATTAAAATGCAATATAATTAATTGCTTGAAAATACAAGGAATAAGGTAGGAAACAAATCCCATAAAGGGTAGGAATTGAGGAGGGCTATTCAAGAGTGAAGTGCTTGTATGATATTCCTAGATAGAGTTTTTATTCAAAAGAGAAAAATTGGCCAGAGAGATCAGGAAAAGTGATTTAGAAATAGATATTAGCGAATTAGGGAAGTAAGCTCCTCAAAGATTGTTAGTAGGCAGAGAAAATACTGGAAAGTGGGCAAAGAATGATCTTTAACATGAATTTGCATTCCTATTTTATAGTAGTCAAAGTGACCACCTGTTTTAGGTCATGACCTCCCAAGAAACATGCTGATTGCTCTTTCATTCTGTGAATACTTACAGATATTTCTATAGGATAAAATTATCCATGTGTCTGTGACAGTGGGTACACACTTTGGACTTGGGTTTGGATTTTAGAATCTGATTTAGGCTGTAAGTTTGTTATGTTTATTACCGATACATTTTCAACATTCATTAAGAGATTACATTTTATATTAGCTGGCTGTCCTTGGCATTGTCCCGAAGTAAGATACCAGATCTGATTTAAATCAACTTTATCAGGTGTAATTTATATACTAAAATACACCCATTTTTAAGTGTATAGTTAATGAATTTGATGTGTGTATCTTACTCATGTAACTATTCCGCCCCCCCCAAGATATAGAATATAGATATCGCTAAAGCTCCAAAGCTGAAAATAAAGGTTAACAAATATCCTTGCATTCTAAGGAGGGATGTGGGACTTAGTAATATAATAGACGTGCAGCACCTGCTTCCGAGATATAACAGAAATTAGAAAAGAGGAGAGTATTATAAAAGTGTCATTCAGATGAAGAACTGTTGGAATTAGTTCTGTGACATTTCCATTTTTCCCCCAAAAGGACCTTTTGTTCTCAGCCCAGAATTTGGGTGTGTCTGCCAGAAGTGTAGATTGGTATTTAACGTCTTGTCTGGATGTTTAATAAGCTTACAGAATCTTGTGTCTTTTACTGCAGTGGCACCTTCCAGAGTTCTTGAGGGAGTATGACATAAGTTCTCTAGAGTTTGGGGGCATTCCTGAACATAGACTCGATAAAATAACTAATGCCCGAGTGGGTAGCCCTACTCTAGCTCCTTATGGAGGGGCAAACAATAACCCGAGGAGTTTCTCTTCCCCTTCCTGGAGAAGGAAGTGACCAGATCTGAAGGAGAAATGGCCACACTGCCAAGGAAAGTCTACCCAGCCCCAGCTCAGAATCTGAGTGGGGCAATGGCACTGGTTGAGGCCTCCAGTAACTGGGTAACTGGAGCCAGTGGGATGGCATTTTGAATGAGAGAGTAGCAATGGAAAGAGTTGACATTTGTCTGGTATGGTAAGAAAGCATGAGGGGTTTGTTGTTGTTTGTGTTTTTTGTGGACCAAGCAGACACCATGGGAGGTAACAAGGTTAGAATTATCTTGGTGGTTGCTAACAGGGAGAGCTTGCCGTATGAGGGGACTGTGGGTAGAGAAGTCAGCCTTAGAATACATCCTCCATGCCAAGGAGCTATGCAGGGCAGCGGGGGCAGCCCCTTATGCTTGCTGTAATTTAAAGCTGAAATGTACTGTCTCAACTGGGTGCCTTTGAGAAAGAAGGTATTAATAATTACACAAGGATAACATCATTCTGCTTCATGGCCTTCCAGTAAACTCCCATGAAGTAGGCGCATAGGGCATTTTCACGCTTCCTCTGCCTATCTTGATTTGTGGGGACTAGAAAGTTGAGGGAGGAAGTGGAGAAGATTAAAAGAACTGGGAAGAATATTGAGAAAAACGGATTATGTTCTTTTTCTTGGCTGGCCTGGGGTTGAGGTGGGGTTGTGTGGATTCTCTTTGAATAAGATATGACACTGAAGATTTAAAATGGATTAGATTATATGTTGCATACTAGAAAGTGATTGAGAAGCAGTAGGATTTTTCTGGTACAATATGGAGAGATGGGGAAGTGAGATCTAGAAAGTATATTTAAAATGATGAAAGGAAATTAAAGCATATATCCTCATTAAGTTCTATTTATTTGATCATTTTTGTAGCTTAGTAGGATTTTAAGCTAAACAAACCTTCAGTGAGTACCTGCAACACATTATGCGAGGTATCGTGTTAAGCATTTTAGGGAAGGCAAAGGTAGCTAAGATTTTTCTGGTTCTTTCCAAGATTTTTCAAGGATCTTCTGCTTTAGTGTAATAGAGCTGAGTAATCCATGGGGGGATGACCTTGGTGCTCAAGACATGTAAGTGGCAGTGCTGTGGGAATGTGGAATGAACTGAATACTGCTTGAGTTTAGGGCAAGCTTTGTGGTCGAGGCTGAATTTGGGCTGGGACTTGGAGGAAGAGAAGGGTGTCAGTGGGAAGAAGTGTTCTAGCAAGAGCCAATAATCATGACCTGGAACTGGAAAGACATAGACACCTGGAAAGAAATAATGCTCATTCCACGCTGAAAATGTTATGTTTTAGAAAATGTTTTCAACCATTAGTTAAGCATGCTTTGCCCCTGTTGTAATTCTGGTTGAAGTTTGGTATTCTTACATGTCATTTTTGTATTTCCTTAGTAATGCACAAAATAGCATCTTTTTGAGATACAGTGTGGGAATGTTACTCACTTTAGAACCTAGATGGTTATAAGCATCAAAACCAAACTTCTAAATCTAATCACAAAGTCTATTACTTTCCTTGATTTAAAACAGTAAAATGTAGAGAAGATGATGATTTTTACATATGATCTTAAGAAGCATTTGGCAGTGCAATTAGTTTCATAACAAGTGATTGTTTTTTAAAGCCTTCCCAGAATAAGAATGAGTATCTTGATGCTGGTGTCACTTTTAAATAGCTATAGTTCCAGGAATGTGTCTGTTCATGTTGTTATCTTAAATACACACCTTATCTCTCCATATTGCTGTACTTCAGATGTGAAAGTAAAAATAAAGGTGTGAAGTGCCTAGCAGACTTGTATGGATTTATGTAAATCAGAAAACATACAAACAATCCATTAGTGCTGAGGCCTGAATGTGTTAAATTCCAAGTATGGACCATTTTCTGAAGGTCTTGTGTGCGTGCACGTGTGTGTGCGCGGACACACACACATTCCTCATACCCAGTGATTTACTTTGCAAAAAATAAAATCTTTATAAGAGGCTTTTTCCTCTGAACTCTTGATATATCCAATTGTGATACCTCCTTGTGGATATTTAAAGGTATTTAAATAGAAGATGCTCAGACTCAACTGATCTTTTTTACTCAAACTTGTTTCATTTTTTGTCTTCCCCATGTTAGCAAATGACATGTTCATCCCTGTTACTCAGACCAAAAACTTTGGAGCTTCCCTGTCTCTTCTCTCTTCATATCCATACCTCATTTGTCAGTAGTTCATATTGCTTTACCATCCAAATATATAGGATCTGAATCTTACCATCTCTCAGCACCTCCACTATCACCTGGTTCAAGTCATTATCGTTACTGACTTGGATTATTTTAATACTTCCTGACTGTTCTCACAGCTTCTTAAAATCTTCAACCCATAACCCAGCACTTCAGTCTGGTCTTAGTGCAGCAGCCAAAATAACCATGGTTAAAACATAAGTTAAATCCTGTCATTCTTCAATTAAAAACTTCAGTAGTCTCTTAGTGTAAAAGCTAAAGTCTTTGTAGTAGCTAATGAGACTCGACATGACACTGACCCATCTGCAACCTCATCTTTTGCCTGTCTTATGTAGTGCTCTGGAGTCTCCTCAGCACCTGGTTAACTGAATATTTTTCCATTTGAATTTAGCACTATTAGAAATTTAATATACGTGTTTTATTTATTTGATTTATTTATTTGCATGACTGATGCAAGGTTTGACATTTTCACTCAATAAAAACTGGAAAAAAACCTAAAAAAAAAAAAAGTGCTCTCCAGTACACCTGACACCACGTTGTTCCTTGACTAGCTGGCTTGGGAGCCTTTGCACTTACTTTTCCCTCTTTCTGGAATTCGCTTCTTCCCCAGATAACTTAGCTTTCCCCTAATCCTCCTTGGATCTTTACTGAAATGTTACATCCCTAAGTGAGACCTTCTTTGACCATCTTATTTAAAATGTCTCCCATCCCCCAATCGTTTTATTTTTCTGGTTAGCACTTTCCCAATCTATCTTATCTATTACTTTTACTTTTTTTATGGTCAGTATTCCTTGTCAGAATGAAAGGTTGATGAGGGCTGGGGATGCGGTTTTGTTTTACTACTTTATCACCACACTCAGAATTATTCCCGGCACATAGTTGGTACTTAACATATAATTGCATGAAGGAAAGACAATAAGAGACTTGCTTTATAAAGGTTAAACTGGAGTAAAACTAGATGATGCTAATCCCAAATGTCTAACTGCTACTTCTTTTAAATTTTTAAATCAAATGTATTTGGGGTATAATTTACGTAGAATAAAAGGTAGTTATTTTCAACGTACAGGTCAATGAGTTGACAAACATACCTTGTAACTACTACAGTAAGGTACAGAACATTCCTGTCACTTCAAAAAGTTCCCATGTGTGCCTTTGCAGTCACTTCTCCCTCCTTTATTGTCATTTCTGGGCAAATATTGATTTGACTTTTGTCACTGTGAATTAGTGACACATACATAGAAGCACACGTTAGGCATTCTTTTCAGCATGAGCTTTTTGAGGCTTATCATGTTATTGTATATCTTAGTAATTCCGTCTCACTGCAGAGTCGTGGGCATTGTGTAAATGTGCCACAGTTGATCTGTATTACATGGACACTTGGGGTGTTCAAGGTTTTGCCTGTAAGGAATGACACTGCCATGAATGTTCACGTACACATATTTGTGTACATACGCTTTAATTCTTTCTTGGTTAAGTAACCCAGGAGTGGAATTCTAGTGTCATGCGCTCAAGTGTGTGTTGAACTTTGTAAGAAAACTGCCAAACTGTTTTCTAAGCGATTGCACCGTATTCCCCAGTAGGATATAGCAGTGCTTGCCCCGCATTCCGGCCAGCACTTGATCTCATTCTTTTAAGTTCAGACATTCTCCTGAGTGAGTAGTTTTATCTCATTGTGGTTTTAATTTGCATTTCTCTGATTCCTAGTGATGTTGATCTTTTTACTTACTTATTGGCCATTTGTTTATCTTTTGTGAAGTGTCTGTTCAGATCTTTTGCCCATTTTAAAAAAACTGGGATTGTTTTTCGTATCATTTAGAGTTTCTAACATATCTGGATACGAGTTCTTTATCAGATATATTTTCTCTTGGTTCTTGCTCTTTTCTTTCATTGATAATTTCTTTTGAAGAGCAGAAGTAAATTAAATTTTGAATTAATCTAGCTTATCAATATGTGTATTTTTTTGGTCTATGCTTTTTTTCTCTTTCCTTTCCATTCCTCTTTTCCCCCTCCTCTTCCGTTTCTAGTTCTCCGACTAAAAATCTTTAGTTAACTCCAGGTTGTGAATATTTTCTCCTCTGTTTTCTTCTAAAAGTTTTAGAGTTTTAGCTTTTATATTGGGTCTCTGGTCCATTTGGAGTTAATTTTTGTGTAGAGTGTGAGGTAAATATCAAGGTTTATTTTTTTCCTTTTCTAGTTGTTCAAAGACCATTTGTTGAAAAAACTGTCTTTTCTTCTTTGAGTTATCTTGAAAACTTTTGTTAAAAATCAAGTAATCATATAAAACATATGGATCTTTTCTTAGACTGTTATATTGATCTATATATGTCTATACTGCCAACACAACTGTTTTATACTGTCTGGATATCAGTGGTGTAAATTCTTTCACTCTGTTCTTTTTTGAAATTATTTGGATCCTCCAAGTTCTTTCCATTTCTTTATTGATTATAGAATTAGTTTGTACGTTTCTGCAAAAACACTTCTGAAATTTTGATTGGCATTGAATTAAATACAGCAATTTGGGGAAGATGAATTTTTAAACAGTACTGAGTTATTTCAACCCTAGGCATGATATATTTTCACTTTTTAACTTACTCTTCAATTTCTCTCAGCGGTGTTTTATAGTGTTATTTGTGCTAGTCTTTGATGTCCTTTGTTAAATTTATCCTAAGTGAATAGGATATGAATTATATTTTTGGATACTATTGAAAATGCAGTTAAATTTTACAGTTTGTCATTGTTAATATGTAGAAATACAACTGATTATGTTGAATCTGTATCCTGGTACCTTATTCATTCGTTAATTTTTCTGACTTTAGTGTGTGGCTTCTTCAGGTTACTCTTTGTAAATGATTGCATTAATTGCAAATAAAGAGAGTTTTACATCTTTCTTTTCAAACTTTTTGTCTTGTATTTCTTTTTTAATGCACTGACTAGGACAGTGCAGCGTTAAATAGAAGTGGTGAGAGTAAGTATCCTTACCCTGTTCCTGGACATAGAAGGCATTCAGAATTTCACTATTGTGTATGACGTTAACTGCAAATTTCTTTATAAATGCCATATATCAGATAGAGCAAGTTCCCTTTTATTTTTAATATAGTGACAGCTTTTATTATATATGAGTGTTAAATTTTGTCATATGATTTTTCTGTATCTAAGAAAGAATCACTCGGTTTTCTTTTTAACTTTATTAATTTTATACATTGCACGATTGGATTTTAGATCCTAAATCAGCCTTTGCATTTCAAAGCCCCTTTTGGTTATGGTGCATTACATGATCCTTTTAATATCATGGTGAATTTGATTTTGAAATTTTTTAATGATTTGAAAATCTTTAATGAGGGATATTTTTTTTGAGGGAGTGTTACGGACCGAATATTTGTGTCTCCCTAAAACTTGTGTTTTGAAGCCCTAACTCCCAAAGTGATAGTAGACCAGAGCTTGCTTGCTCACTCTGCATGGGGACAGGTGAGGACACAGCAAGAAGGCATCTTTGTATGAGCCAAGAAGGAGGTCTTCAATGGAAAACCAACTAGGCCAGCACCTGGGATCTTGGAATTCCCTGCCTGTAGAACTATGAGAAATAAATTCCTATTGTTGAGCCACTCATTCTGTGATACTTTATTATGGTAGCCCAAGCTGATGGCACAATGTAGTGTTTTTGTCAGATTTTGGTATCAAGGTAATGGTCACCTTATTAGAAAAATCATTTGAAAAATCCAGCACCCTTATATTAAACTAGGAATAAAAGGAAATTTCCTCAATATGATAAAAGGCATCTATGTAAAAACAGAGCAATGTAATGGTGAAAGAGTGAGTGCTTTTCTCCAAGATCAGGAACAAGGCAAGAATATTGCTGTCACTAATTCTATTCAGTATTATATTTAAGGTTCTAGTTAAGACAGTTAGGTGAGAGAAAAGAAACACAAGCATCCAGATTGGATGTAGATAACAGGTTTTTTATAGAAAGTTCTAAGAACTCCATTAAAATCTATTACAATTAATAAATGATTAGCTAATTGCAAGGTATAAGAGCAGTATAGAGAAATCAATTGTATTTTTATACACCAACAATGAACAATATAAAAGCGAAATTTAGAAAACAAGTTCATTTATAATAGCAACAAAAAACCAAGCAGGAACAAATTTAACAAAACCAGTAGAAAAATTTTCCAAAACCTACCAAAATTGTTGGTAGATATTACATAAATAGAAAGACAGTGCGTGTTTGTGTATCAGAGGTCTTAATATTGTGAGGTTGGCAATAGTCTACCAAATGATCTTTATATATTCAAGGCAAGCTCTATCAAAATCCTAGCTGCCTTTTTTTTTAAATGAAAAACTGATCCTAAAATTTATATGGAAATTCAAGGTACCTAAGATAGTAAAACCAATTTTGAAAAAGAACAAAAGTGAAGGACCTCTCCTAATTTTAAAACTTACTACAAAGCTAAAGTTATCAAGAGGTGTGATGCTGGTATAATGAGAGACATAAAGATTAGTTTAATAGAATTGAAGAGTCCAGAAATAGAAATATGATCTGTTGATTTTGACAAGGGCACCAACATAATTTAATAGTGAAAGACTAGTCTTTTCAACAAATGGTGCTGGGGCAACTGTGTATCCATAGCAAAAGAACAAAGTTGGACCCTTTCCTTAACCATGCATTAAAACTTATGCCAAATGAGTTATAGACCTAATGTAAGAACTAAAAGTATGAAACTTAGAAGAACATGTAAGAGTCAATTTTCATGTCCTTGGGTTAATAAGCAGAGCCTACTTAGAAAACATCACAAGCACAAGTGACAAAAGAAAAAAATAGATAAATTGGACTTCATCAATATTGAAAACTTATACTTCAAAAGACACCATCAAGACAGGGAAAAGCCAGCCCACCAACTGGGAGAAAATATTTGCAAATCATACCTCTGGTAAAGGACTTGTATCCACAATATATAAAGGATTCTTAAAATTCAAAATGACATTTGTCAAAAAACTAATGAGTTAAAAATGTCAAAGCATCTGAATAGACACATTTTGGGGGAAATATGAAATGTGCCTATTTGTCCCATTTGTTATTTACTTCTTTGTTCTTTTGGATTAGTTAAGTATTTTAGTGTTTATTTTTATATCACCTTTTGAGTTATAAGTTATATATATCCTTGTATAATTTTTTCCACTTAGTGGTTCCTACAGGTTTTATAATAACATCTTATCCCAGTCTATATTCAATCATGTTATATCACTCTACATATCATTGAAGAACTTTATAATAATCTAGCATTTCTTCCCTCATCCTTTGTAGTATTGTATATTTTACATCTGTATATTCTGTAAAACATCAATTTTTTTTTTACAATTTATTATTTTTTTATTGGAGTTCAATTTGCCAACATATAACATAACACCGAGTGCTCATCCCATCAACTGCCCCCCTCAGTGCCTGTCACCCAGTCACCCCCAACCCCCTGCCTACCTCCCCTTCCACTTTCCCAGAGTTAGGAGTCTCTCATGTTCTGTCTCCCTCTCTGATATTTCCCATTCATTTTCTCTCCTTTCTCCTTTATTCCCTTTCACTATTTTTTATATTCCCTAAATGAATGAGACCATAGAATGTTTGTCCTTCTCTGATTGACTTATTTCACTCAGCATAATACCCTCCAGTTCCATCCACGTCGAAGCAAATGGTGGGTATTTGTCGTTTCTAATGGCTGAGTAATATTCCATTGTATACATGGACCACATCTTCTTTATCCATTCATCTTTCGAGTAAAACATCATCATTATACGTTTTTTTCTTTAAACAATTTTGAGTAATTAACAAATGTGAAAAAAGTCTGTGAAGTTGACCTGCATATACCTTTCTTGTGGTTTTCATCCCTTCGTGTAGATCTTTACTTTCATATATTTTAGTTTTTCTTCAGTTTGATGAACTTCTTTAATGTTGCTTACAGGGGCACCTGGGTGGCTCAGTGGTTGAGTGTCTGCCTTTGGCTCAGGTTGTGATCCTGAGGTCCTGGGATCGAGTCCTGCTTTGGGCTCCCTGCGGGGAGCTTGTTTCTCCCTCTGCCTATGTCTCTGCCTCTTTCTCTGTGTCTCAAATAAATAAATAAATAAATAAATAAATAAATAAATAAATAAATAAAGTTTTGTTTTTTTTTAAAGATTTATTTATTTATTTATTCATGTGAAACACACACAGAGAGAGGGAGAGAGAGAGAGGGGGGCAGAGGGAGAAGCAGGCTCCATGCAGGGAGCCCGATGTGGGACTCGATCCTGGGTCCCCAGGATCAAGTCCTGGACTGAAGGTGGCGGTAAACCACTGAGCCCTCGGGGCATTTCTTACAGTACAGTTCTGCTGTCAATAAATTCTCGTATTTTATTTGAAAATGTTTCTTTAGCTTTTATTTTTCAATTGTACCCTGACTGTTTCTTTTCCCCTTCAATTTTTTCCCTTCTTTAAAAAATATCTTCCCATTATCTTCTGGCTTACATTCCCGCCCCCCTTTTCTTTGGATGAGAAGTCAGTGGGGTTCCTTATCATTTTGTCCAGTGAGTTAGCATGATATGTCTCGATGTAGTCTTTAAAAATACGCATCCTGTTCAAGGTTTATTGAGTTTCTTGGATCTTTATGTAGGGTTATGGTTTTCCTCAAATTTGAAAACTTGTAGGCTTTATTTTTTCAAAAATTTTTTCTTCTCTCTTTTGGGGATTTTAGTTATATATATGATTGATGACTAGATATTATTTTATAGGTCACCAATGCTCAACGCCTTTTTTTTTTGTCTTTCCGCCCATTCCCTTCTTTCTCAGAGAGTTTTTATTGTTATGCCTTCAAGTTAAAGGATCTTCTCTTCTATGTTGTCACAAAACCATCTAGTGAATTTTTTTTAAGACTTTTTGATTTAATTTCTGGAAGTTTTGCTTTTTAAAATAGCTTTCATTCATCATCGTCTTACACATAAATTCTCGAAAACATTTATAAGTAGTGTTTTAATATACTCGCTCTTTTAAAGTCCTAGTATGCTCGTTCCATTGTTTCTGCCATTTCTGTATCATTTCCTATTGTTTGGTCTTGGTTGAGTCACATTTTTCTTCTTCACATATGTGGTAAGCTTTTGTTGCTCGATGGGCATTGTGAATGTTGCATTGTTCAGTGTCTTGATTTTATTGCCTTTCAAAAAAATGTATTAATTTTGGCAGGCAGTTTTAAATTCTTTGTGGATCAGCTTGATTTTCTTGAGGCTGGTATTTATGCTTTGTAGGATTGTTCTTGAGTAGCCTTTACTCTAGAGCTAATTTAATCCTATTACTAATGTGTGACCCTTTTTCATGCTTTGCTGAATACCATGTGTGTTCAATGAAGTCTCTCTGCTCTTCTGTTGTAATCTTGAATGTCTCCTAGGCCTGTGTGACCTTTGGCTAGTGTTCACATGATTACTTTCTCATCTTTGTCTTCAACTAGCCTCATGAAGTCTTATAATATTCATTGGAAATGTGCATATGGGATCCCTATATAGATTGGTGTTTTTTTTTTTTTTCTGTATTGCTTCTTTCTCTTATTCACTGTATCCTTACAAAATCCGGTTACCTCAGCCTTCCTGAGACTCTAAAATCTGTTTCCTCAACTCAGCTGGATCACTATGCACTTTCTATCTCTTCGCACTGTGGTCCATAGAATGCTTCTAGGTAGAAGCCCTGTGGTTAACCATAGGGTTCCCTTGTCGGTTTCCCTTCATCAGGGATCATGGTTCTGTACTGTCATATTGTCCAATGTCTGAAAACAGTTTTTTAAATATATTTTGTACAGTTTTCAGGTTGATTATAGTGGGAAGGGGGCATGTCTAGTGCCAGTTATTCCATCATAGCCAGTATTGGAAATATCCTGTTACTCCCTTTTCATACTGAAAGTTTCAGAAAAAATAAGTTTTTGAGTATATTTTAAAGAAGATTTTTATTTGTATGTGTATCCTGGTATAAAAAATAGCTGAACATTGTTCAGCCAGGCTTTTCTTTTTTATCGTTTCTTTTCTCTTTCTTTCTTCAGCCTTTCTTGATGTCTTTTTAAAATTGTGTCATGCAAACTTCTACAGCTTTGGCCTATTGAAGATGCCCTGCTTCTGGGATCCCTGGGTGGCGCAGCGGTTTGGCGCCTGCCTTTGGCCCGGGGCGCGATCCTGGAGACCCGGGATCGAATCCCACATCGGGCTCCCAGTGCATGGAGCCTGCTTCTCCCTCTGCCTATGTCTCTGCCTCTCTCTCTTTCTCTCTCTGTGACTATCATAAATAAATAAAAATTAAAAAAAAAAGATGCCCTGCTTCTAGTTTTCCTTATTTCTGTTTTATTTCCCTGGTATTTTGTTCATGTTGAGACCATTTTCAGTTTTCAGTGACTGTCTTCTTTGAAACTATTATTATTTGATTATCCTTGTTACAAAAGGAAGTTTTAAAATTTAATCCTGGCACTTAAGAGCCTTTCTAGTTAGGGTTTAGTCTGCTTGTCTACCCTCGTTTTCTATCTTTTTACACCCAACACATACACCAATATTTAGGTCAACATTCCTATACTGATGTGCTATCTCTTTTTCTTTGATAATACTGTTTCCTTTGCTGAAACCCATTTTCACCTCTCCCTGTCGAAATCCCAATCATTCTTCAAAGTCTCTCATTTCTTTATGGTGATGTTTTTCTTACTTGAATGTTACAGCCCTTTGAATATTTGTCAAGTAGTCCTTACTAAATTGTAAGCTCACTGAATGCTTCACTTATCTTTTGATTCTCCTATAGTGCCTTGCCAGCCTACAACCTGGCACACAGTTGATGTTCTGTAACTGTTTATTGAATATATATGCGAACCGTTTTTTTTTTTTTTTTTTTTTTTTTTTTTAGTAATAGGAAGCCTTTAGGATATCTTGAAGTAGATCTCCAGTGTGGCCTGTTGAGTGAATAAGCGTATGTGTAAGAGCGGTCTAACTATTGCAGGCATCGTTTTGCATGACAGCAGCTCTAGAGCAGGGAATAGATAGAAATAAAGGGTCCATTTATTTGATCTCAGTAGTGTTCACCCGATAAAGACAGAATGGCTGTGGGCAATCTGAGGTGATCTACTAACTCATTCTTAGATATAATCCAAGATCTTTCTCTTTTTGTTTAACTCTTAGGAAAATTCTCTAGTTTAACTTGTTTTGGTCAACATATCTTCTAGGGAGGGACAGGAACTATTTATGAGGGCATGGGTGAACACAGGTAAGCCCTCAATGACTTGTATATACATGGTAGAAGCACAGCTATTTTCTGTATTCTATGACTAAGTGTGGAGATGCGTGACATGGAAGAAGAGAGGAGCCGTGTTTGGTTGTCCTTTTAGGTTCTCAGAGATCTGTATCTAGGAATAGATTGGGGAGGACTGAATGCACCACTTTCACTGACTGAGCAGCCTATTTTCAGATAGTCCTTCAGATAAGAGAAAGTTGTCATCGGTTCATTTTGTACGCTCTTCCATTTATTTATAACCACTGTCAATTTGCTGAGGTCATCCCTTCGTAAACCATTTTCTTGAGGACCATGACGTGCTGGGTACTTGTGCTGGCACTGAAAAGAGAAGAAAGACATACCTCCTGGGGAAGTGGTGATGATCTTAGGAAATCTTGATTAGTCATTTGAGGCCACAGTTTAAAGAACCTGACATTTAATACTTTTATTTATCAAAAAGCGTGTGGGCATTGGTAGTGGATGTAGTTTTAAAACAGCCTTTCAGAGCAACATTTCTTGTCTGATACTGTGATAAGAGAGATAGTTTAATTGCTCTTCAACTTCAGGTAGTGATATTTGCATCTTTGAACATACTGGTTAGGAAGTAATTACCAGCAAGGAAATCTATAGTCTGTTAATTTTCTTAGAGATATGTATTTTTTGTTATGTTGCACAATTGTGGTGTTTTGTTTAATGGTAACTGAAATATATAAAAGATGATTTGTTGGGAGATTTTTAAATAAAGATTAAAACATTGGCATCACAATTGGCTAAAAAAAAAGTTTCTTTATTTCTTTCCTTTTTCCAGTGTACTGGCCTTTTGTAAACAGATGGTCAGATTAAAAGTTAGCTAAACGAAAGTGCTTTAGAGCAAAAGTTTATAGATATTTGGAAAAGGAAATACAGTTAGCACATAAAAAATTCTTTGGGCCTCTTACTCAGAAAGTTTCATCGACTGTCCTCCTTAGCTGATGTTACCCTATTATCAGTGGTTGGGACAAGACACTTTTCCTGGCTTATTGTATTCTTTTACTTTAACCTTAATCCACACTCTGGTTTTCTCCCCCACCCACAGGTCCCCTAGCAGATCCCCACTCACATGTGTTTCGTATAAGCTCTTGGATTGGTATTTGTCTTGGATAAATACAGAGTGGTTTTTATATTGTAGGTAGGTTCAAACCTTGAGTTTTCTTTTTTACACTTGCAATTTTTAGATTAGATGTGCGGTGGCATGTATTTCCAGCTGATTACTTCTAAACATAGTTTGTTCACATAAGTTATCTCTCTAGGTAACAGACACCGGGATTGCCTCCAGTACCACTCAAACAGTGCTGTGATAAATACCCTGGAACAGGTTCAGTGTGGACTTACGTAGAAGTTCTTTCAGGGCATACATGTAGGAGTGGGATTTAGGGTCAGATGGTAGGGGCTTACCTCAGCCTTTTCCCCATTCATTCATTTTTCTCTTTTTGATAGAATCTTTGTATCCTTTGACCATTTTGTATCATTTGACCAATTAATTACAGGCAGTTTTTAAAAACTTTTTTATTGTGGTAAAATACACATAGCAAAATTTACTATTTTAACCATTTTTCAGTGGCATTAATACATTCGCATTGTTGTGTAACCATCATTACCATCTGTCTCCAGAACTTTTTTCATTTCCCAAACTAAAACTCTATACCCGTTAAATAGCAACTTCCCATTCCTCCCTCTCCCCAGCCCCCGGCAACCACCTTTCTACTTTTTCCTCTATGAATTTGCCTGCTCTAAGGACCTCATATAAATGAAACCACACAGTATTTTTTCTTTTGTGGCTTTTTTTTTTATTTAGTATAATGTCTTCAAGTTTTGTGCATGTTGTAACATGTGTCAGAATTTCCTTTTTTAAGGCCAAGTAATCTACATATACTTTGTTTAAAAAAAAAAGTTGATTTATCCATCAGTGGACACTTGGGTTGCTTTTACCTTTTAACTATTGTGAATAGTGCTGCTACAAACATGGGTGTCCAAGTACCTGTCAAGCCTCTGCTTTCAATTCTTTTCGGTGTATAGTTAGAAATGGAATTGCCTATTCTTAAGGTGATGTCATTTTTATTTTTGGGGAGTTGCCATACTGTCTTCTATAGTGGCTGCGTCATTTTACGTTCCCACCAGCAGTGGGACAGGGTTCCAGTTTCTCTATATTCTCACCAACATATATTTAGATGATTTTTAAAAAGAGAACTCTATATTGTAATAATTGTAATAGCTATCAATAAGTAAGAGCTTTATTGTGTGACTAGGTCATATTGTATGTGCTTTACATGTATAAAAACATTTAGTCCCCACGACACCAAATAGTAGAGGTCCTAGGATAGTAAAATGGAAAGCTTGAACTTTCAGTTGAGGCATCAGTATTCAACAGATGCTTATGCTTCTATATCCAAAGGAAGTACTACACTGTATGCAGAATGGTGGAAATTCTGGTTCTGTGGCCTTGGAATGTTTTTACTCACATGGAGTTATCGAAACGGGGAAGGGTTTCATCAGGCAGATTTTTCTGGAATGTCACTGGAGGGCTCTGTGTTTTAGCCCTGGATCCCACAAGTTAGGGATGTCTGAACTTTCACCAAAGCTTAGTGAGAGAAGTTTCCACTGGAGTATATGGATCTACAGTTGGCGTCACATGAAACTCATGCCTGGGAAAGCTGTGGCAACAGAACTGGGTTTGAAGAAGTAATTGCACTCCTCTCTTTCAGCAGGTCAAAAGTGTATTTGTGCCCCAGACTAAATATTAACCTGGTGTTATTGTAAAGGGATCCTGCCCAAGAGAGTTTTCTGTCAGGGCAAGAGGATCCCAGCAGTAAAGAGTTGGGGTGTACTCCCAGGGGTCAGAAACTGAGGGGGCATTGGGAGGGAGCTGTGAGTTGAGGGAGAACACTGCCCCAGATTGGAAGATGAGACCCGGTTACCTGATTAGAAGATAATACCCTTGGAAGAATGAGGAAAATTCAGCTTTAAACACCGCCATAGCCACATAGTTGTAGGCTGTTGTGGCACAGTAGCAGTCAAATAAGAACTGTTGTATATGACTGGCCTCTTTTCCTCTCTCTGACCTTGGCCCTCATGGGCTCTGAAACTTAGGAAGGCAGCAGAAGAGAAACTTCCTTGGTGAGAAGAGAAAGAATTTGTTCCTTCCCTCACTGATGGTAGCCAGGTCTGGGAGGCCTCAGCCTAGTGGAGAACCTAAGATTTAATGTTAAATGTGCTTTGGAGTTTGATTATTATTTGGGTATAATCTTTTAATCTTGAAAAATTTCAAATCTACAGAAGTATTAAAACAGTAAATTAATAAATGCTTCATAACTTTGACCAGTTCGTGATTTTTGGCTATAAGTATATATGGTATATATACTTTTTTGGCAGGTGGAGTATATAGCTGGACCATTGGGAAAAAAATAATGACACTTTGCCTCTAAATACTTCAGCTTGTTTATCATAAAAATTAAAGTAGTTTCATATGTAATTACAATACTGTTATCACACCCAGGACTTTACCATTGATACCATAAAATTATATAATATACTGTCCATATTCAGATTTCTCTAGTTGTCTCTCTGGAATTGTCATTTTAAATTACTGAACTGAGACTTACCATTTAAAATGACTATATGATTTTGTTACTTATTAGGGACCAGTAAAGTCATGAGGACTACTTGAATTTTCTAGGGCAGAGGTTGCTTTTTGGTAAATAGGTTTAATAGACTAGAAAGAGACAAAAATAAACTTTTGCATGAGATCCATCATTTCTGCATGGTCAACATGGGTTATATGCATTTTTTTTAATTTTTATTTATTTATTTTATTTATTTATTTATGATAGGCACACAGAGCGAGAGAGAGGCAGAGACACAGGCAAAGGGAGAAGCAGGCTCCATGCACCGGGAGCCCGACGTGGGATTCGATCCCGGGTCTCCAGGATCGCGCCCTGCGCAGGCGCCAAACCGCTGCGCCACCCAGGGATCCCTATATGTATTTTTTTAAATACTTTTTTTTTTAGAAAGATTTTATTTATTTTAGAGAGGGAGAGAGTGAGCAAGTGAGTAAGTGTGAATGGGGTGAGGGGCAGAGGGAGAGGGAAGAGAATCCCAAACAGACTCCACAAGGAGCATGGAGCTCCCACGACCCCGAGATCATAACCTGAGCCAATATCAAGAGTCGGCTGCTTAACTGACTGAGCCACCCAGGTACCTCTGTTGGCTACATTTTAAAAAAGGTGTCTCAATTCAGGGTACTTTCGCATTGTTTTTTTTTAATATTTATTTATTATTATTTATGATAGACATAGAGAGAAAGAGAGGGAGGCAGAGACACAGCAGAGGGAGAAGCAGGCTCCATGCCAGGAGCCTGATGCGGGACTCGATCCCGGGACTCCAGGATAGAGCCCTGGGCCAAAGGCAGGCGCTAAACCACTGAGCCACCCAGGGATCCCCTACTTTCGCATTGTTCAAGATAGTTTTTTGGTGTGGGTAGAAATATTTTTGTACTTTTAAAACTGTAATTGATTTTTTTCTTCACAATCTTAGTACTAAAAGAATTTTGTAACTTTGTCCTAGAAAACACACATCTGTTGGGAGCCAATAAAATACCACTCTAAATGTCCCTGTACACGTAGATATGTTAGTGATTTCTGAGTGTTAAACACAATTTATGTCTTCCTTTTTGTTTAGTTTGGTATATTTTGTAAAGATTTAAAAATGAATGATCATTAAAAGGAATTACACTGATAAATGAGATGATTGTAGCTGATCTTTTAAGAGAAACAATTTACTCATCGATCTTCAGTGTTTCTTAGCAACACAAAGTACTCCCACCTTGAACATTTTCATAGCTTTCTTCAAACACAATTTGAAAATGTTTTATGTGACTTGATGGTTGTCCATCTGTCCTGAAGCTCTCACTGCTGCTTCATTACCTAGTGTCCTCATTAAACTTCACATTCATAGAATATATTCTTTCAGCTTAATAACCCACAGTTTGACTTGAGAATCGTTTGCTTGTCAGAATCCTAAAAGGGTCCTGGGAAATAAATTTCTTTTGTGTATGGTGAAGCTAAAAATTATTGAAAATGTGTTATGTTTTCATAATAAAACAAGTATAAAAACATTGTCTTGGGAGCAAGCTATGTTCTTATTGTCCTAAGTTTCTAGGGAAGTAGTTTAACCACTCGCGATAAAGAAATAGCTTGACTGCATCTTGGCAAGTTGACTTACATTCAGTTTAGAGCATAACTTATGAAAACGCTAGGTTCATAGGGAATGTTGTATTCCTTCATCCTTCTTCCATTCAACAAATATTTGTTGAGCACTTACAACATGACAGGCTCAGTGATAGGCCCTGGGGTACAGTGATGAGCAAAAATATGGGGTCCCTGCCATCCAGGAAAGGATTGTAGTTGTCTGAGAGCATGTAATGGAAGAACCTGATGTGGCCAGATAGGAAAAGCCTTTTCCTAGGCAATTGTGCCTTGGCTGCTCTGAAAAGAGCATTCTAGTAGAGCGTATGCAGTGCCACAGGGCACATTGAGGACCTGAAAAAAGGCTAGGGAAGCTGGAGTTCAGAGAGTAAGCACCTGCAAGGTGAGGCTTGTGAGGAAATCGGTTTTGAGAAAGAAAACCGGTAGATGCTTTATAAGGAATATGAAATCAATCGCCATCTTTATGTTGACTTCTCTGTATCTGTTTTAAGATAATAAACTTTGTTTTCAGATACAAATTTGAAGATCCCTTAGCATTCATTTTTCCCATATGGTGCTTTAATGCCCTAAATAGTATTCTAGTTTCATTGGCCAACTCCTGCTTGAATATAATTAGCTCAGTAGCAGGGCCTCCCCTCTTTTTTCCTTGGAACCAGCTTCATTTTCAGATACCATTAGTTATTGAAGAGTTCTTTGTTATACGAAACCAAAGTTTTGGTTTCTACTCATTGATCCTAGTTCTCTTAGGCAAAAATGAACAAGTCCAGTCCATTTTTAGACTCTTTCATGTATACAAGTTACTGATATACAGCTACAAATGTCTCTTCAGACTTTTCTCCCCAATATTTGAAAAATTTCAAATATATATAAAAGAAGACTAGTAGGATGAAACCCCCTTCCTCCCCTACTCTGCATGTACCCATTGCCCATCTTCAGCAATTATCAACCTGTGTCTCTGTTCGATTGACAGATACTTAATTAATAGTTTCTTTGCACGAGGTGCTGTGCTATTTGCCAGAGCTATAGAGAAAGACTTGACATAGGCTTTAAGGAGTTCATTTTCCACTGGAAAAGAAAATAAGAAAATAAGTTAAAACAGTATAGCATGATGCATAAAGTCATCTAATTTACAAGAGAACTATGCCATTATAAAGAAATAATGATAGAAATGTACCTTACCCTGCTGATACATGGTATAATTAGGGGAGGGGGGTGGGATTAGTTTACAAATTTAGGCTGTGGAAACACTTCCAGGGAGTCATGGAAAAAGGGAGCAAGGGAAGTCAAAGTTCATCAAACATTAGTAAAATCACTAAAACAGAAACCCTCTTTGGTATGTAAAATCATGTGTCTATATATATGTAAGTAGGTATTTGGGGGGAGAGGATTCTTTACATGAGACTCTCACAGAGTTCTCTGATACCAAATGAGGCCATTGTATAGTTTTTATAGTGGAATTGGATTTTGTAGTAGTTAAGTATTTCTTAAATGGTCATCAGCTCAAACACTTGCTAAGGGTTAGAAAGCCAAAGAGACTCCAGATATTCAGTCAAATCAACTATAAGTAGTCCTTGTTATTGCACATAGTTAGGAAAGTAACTATTTGCACTCTTCTTACAGCTTAGAAATCTAATGTTTACATATATGTATTGATTATGTATCTTAAAACATGAAATAATTGACTTTATTACTATATCCAGAGGTCAGGGATTCAGTATCTGGAGAGACAGATAACATACTCCGGGTAAAACACTGCCTTGTTCCCTAGATATCTTTAGGGTCCTCCCGTAATCTAGTTTGAACTGCGTGCTATGACAGAGGGAAGAAGACTTAAGTGTTAAGAGTTTTGTTCAAATGTGTTCTTAACCTGTTGAGCCTTACCAAAGATGCATCGTTCGTATTGATCTTGATACTTCTCTAGATATGGCCTGCCTGAATTTTTAGACCTATGTAAAGTTTCTCAGTACAACTGCGTGAGATATATGTGCGCATACTCTAATGCAGAAGTGCAGTTTCCTTTTATAGCTTTTCCATCTGAGGAAACAGGTACTATTTACAGTATATACTAGACAAATTAGAAGCAGGTGCTTCCCACTGTTTCTAATCTTTGTAGCCATTCTTTCAGTTTGTACTTGCTTGCATCTATACTACATGCATCTCTATGAGTTTTTTCCTTCCTTGTGTTCTGGGGTAGATATGTGACAAAAAGCTGTAGCTTTTTAAAATTCATTCATAATGTCACGTTGTGCTTGAGGACTAGTCGATTATTTGATCACTCCTTTTATGTATGATTTGCTTGTTCATTTCTTCTCCTATTTACTATTCAAGAACTATATATGTAGTCTAGTCTGGCAAAAATGATCAACTCTGATTAATTTTTGTAAAATATATTGGAGCTTTCATTCATACGTAGCTTTGTGGTACATTTTGTTCATGTATATGATGATTTGTTAAGTTTGAGTGTTCCTGAAATGGAATTACTTGAAAATTTGTGCAAATTATCTTTAAAAATGAAATAAGATGACAAGGTTTATCCTTTTGAATTGATAGGATTTAACTGTTACTAAAATCATATTATTCTCCATAAAATCAGATTTATAAAAGTCTTATGTGTGTTTCAGTTATATAATTTAAATAAGTCATCTCTCCCTTTAGACATGTCCCAGCTTATTGAACATTTTTATGTGATTTCCATAGTGAGCATATGAGTAAGATAGGTGACTATATAAATTATCTGGGATAAATTCTATGAATAGTATTGAAAATTTATTTCAGAATTCTGTATCACTATTATTATTTTTAATGCTTCTGTTTGTAGTATATAGTGTATTGACAATATAGTAGATAAAATGCATAGTTTCATCCTTCAAAGAGTTTACATTCTAATAAGGGAGAAAGACTTGTGTATAAATAACTTGAAAGGAGTACCTGGTATAAAAAAGGCAGAAATAAAACCCAGAAAAAAATTATTTCATATTAAGTATTTCTTAAAGGATGTAATACTTGCGCTGGGCCTTAAGTAACTGGTAGAAAATTGGCAGGGGGGAGTTTTGGGAAAAGGCCATTTCAGACTGAGTACATAACATGAAAAAGGCAGAGCAGTAGTAACACAGTATATCACTGAAGAGTCCCTAGTGGTCCTGCATAAGGGCAGAGGGGGAGCATGTGGCTATTAGACTAGAAAAATTGGTTTTGACTGTCTTGTAAGGGTATGTAGATCTTATTTGTTAGGCAGTAGACAGCCCTCGAAGATTATAGAACATCTCTTATGTATCAGAACTGAACAGGTCTTGCGATTTATTTGTAACAACTCTTGTTTAGTAGATATTACAACCCTCTTTTTCTTTAAATTTTATTTTTAAGTAATCTCTTCACCCAATGTGGGGCTCAAACTCACCACCCCAAGATCAAGAGTCACATGCTTTACTGACTGAGCCAGCCAGTCAACCCTTATTTTATTTCATTATTTTATTTTTATTTTTTAAATTTTATTTATTTATTCATGAGAGACACACAGAGAGCGAGGCAGAAACACAGGCAGAGGGAGAAGCAGGCTCCATGCAGGGAGCCTGACGTGGGATTCGATCCCTGGACTCCAGGATCACGGCCTGGGCTGAAGGCGGTGCTAAGCCTCTGAGCCCCCCCGAGCTGCCCCAACCCTTATTTTAAAGAGGAGAAATACTGAGGCTCAGAGGAGTTAAGTGACTTATCCAAGGTCTCCTGACAAGTTAGTTGTCAGAGCTAGGATTCAAGCCAGCTCTTTGAATTTGCATGCTTCGTCTCTTGAGTGGAAGAATGAGACAATCAGGCTAAATCATAGGGATGTTATCAAAGCAATTGGTTTCTTGGATTAAGGAGTATTATTATAGAGGTATGATGGCTGATTCAGATAAGTATAATATGAAATTTGAATTTGGGTTGGTGACAGTAGGTTTGAAAAGGGGCTTTTGTGTGAGATTAAATGGTAGAATCATTGAATCTGGATAAGTAAGAATGTGTGCATTTAGGAGGTACTGGGAGTTGTCTGTGAGAAATGGCGAGAAATAAAATGAGAGGGCCAGAGAATATACAATTATGTAAGTCAAAACAAGAAAGTTTCAAAGATGGGATGATGAATATTATTAAATACTATGGAGATTTGAAGGTATATGAAGCGCAAGTAAACCTTCATTTGGTGTTCGGTGACCACTGGAAACTCTTCTGAGTTGACTTTAGGAGACTTCTATGATTAGAAACCAAATAACGAGGGAATGAATTTGAAGACAAGGAAGGAGTCAGAGATGTAGACACCTTAAAAAAATGTTAGTGGAAAAAGTGGAAATGATAACTCAAAGGATATTTATTTATTAGGTTTTATTTATTCATGAGACACACACACACACACACACACACACACACACACACACACACAGAGGCAGAGACACAGGCAGAGGGAGAAGCAGGCTCCATGCAGGGAGCCCGACGTGGGACTCGATCCTGTGTCTCCAGGATAACGCCCTGGGTTGAAGGCAGTGCTAAACTGCTGAGCCACCCAGGCTACCAAATCGAAGGATTAAGGCAAAGCATTTTAATGGTTGGAAATAGAGGGATTTGTCAAAGCTACAAAGGTATTAGTCATAAGAAAGAAGCTGAAGATTTTAGGGAGGGAATAATTGGTGATTTGCAGTCTGAAAGGAGATAGGGGTATTTAATACAAATTTATGGGCTAAATTGAGACAAAAAGGAGCTCTTCTTGTGAATTGGGAGGGAGAGAAAAATATGTTTTTTCTACTTATAAATGAGTTACTTACTTATAATTTACAGGAGGAGCTTAGTGGCTCATGTTAAATGATCTATTGAAAGTTTACTGAAGGAAAAGAGGGATCATCTGCTAAGCGTTAATAGATTTTGAGAACTTTGAAAGGGAAAAGACCTGGAACAACTGTAATGGTCAGAGAATAAAACAGAATGAGCATTCCAAAGCAAGAATTTTTAACCTAGAGCCATACATTTTTATTGGCACCAACTGATAGGTGTCTCTTATTTTCCTCATCAGTGTTTAATAGTCTGATAGTCAAAATGGAGATGTACGTGGTGAATTTGGTCAATATTAGGAATTGGCAGCTGAGCCAAGGAAGGTTAAGTGAGTGGCTATTTCTTGGTTAGAAATGAGAGCATAATTGATATTTTAAATCCTTACTTCTTTATGAAAGCCTTGCACATTTGATACAAATGTATATTTTTAATAACGATTGAACAGATAAAACAGTATTACTACGTCTAATGTTAAAAACTTTATTTTTCCCATATCACCTTATTCCCTTCACTTTCTACTCTAATTGAACTGAAATATGGAAGCATCTTGGTGTAGTGGGGGGAATTCTTCATTTAGGTAACACCTGCTTTCTAGGAATGACACTAAAATTGACAGAAGAATAAGTAGCCAAATTGGCCTTTATCAAAATGTAAAATTTTTGGGCTTCAAAGAATACTATCAAGAAAATGAGCAGTTAACCCATTAAGTGGGAGAAAATATTTGCAAAAGATATTTCTGGTAAATGACTTGTATCCATAATATATTAAAAACTCTTACAACTTGGGATGCCTGGGTGGCTCAGCGCTTGAGTGTCTGCCTTTGGCTCTGAGGGTGATCCTGAGGTCGGGGGATCAAGGCTCCTCCCCCCCCCCTCCTGAATTGGGCTCCCTGCAGGGAGCCTGTGTCTCTGCCTCTCTTGCTATGCCTCTCATGAATAAAAGTAAAATCTTTAAAAAAATAAAAAAAAAACATAACTCCTGCAACTCAACAATAAATGGCAACTGAAGTAAAAAAATGTCTGAATAGATATTTCTGCAGAGAAAATAAACAAATGGTCAATAACACCATGAAAGATGCTTTTTACCAGTGATACCATATTAAGTCCTCTGATCTATGAATGTGGAACGTCTTTCCATTTATTTCTTTATATCTTTCAACAATATTTTGAAGTTATCAGGGGGTACGTCATGTACTTTTGTTAAATTTACTCCTAAATTTTTGATTTGTTGAAATGCTAGTTTAAATAAAGGTTTTTTTTTTCTTATTTTCATTTTTGGATTGTTTATTGTTATAAACAATAAACAATTGTATATTTTGTATATTGAACTTTTGTATATTGAACTTATATCTTGCAGACTTGCTGAACTCACTGATCAGTTCGAAGTTTTTAGTGAATTCCTTAGGAATTTCTTTATATAAGATTTTATTTGCAAAGACATGGTTTTACTTTTTCATTTCCCTTCTAATCCCTTTTATATTTTTTTTATTGTCAGCTATTCTTGCTAGAACCTCTAATACAGTATTGAATAGAAGTGGTGATGGTGGATATTCTTGTCTTATTCCTGATTTTAGGGGAAAATCTTTTAGTCTTTTACAATTATGTGTGATGCTAGCTGGGGGTTTTTCCTGGGTTCTCTTTATCAGGTTGAGGAAATTCCCTCCTATTCTTAGTTTTTGAATGTTTTATGTTTTGATCATGCTAGTATGTTGGATTTTGTCAAACGTGTTTTTTTTTTTTTTTTTTGGCGGGGGGGGCGGTCTATTGAGATGATCATGTGGTTTTTCTCCTTAATTCTATTGATTGAACCAATGACTGATTTACTGTCAAACTAGCTTTGCATTCCTGGAATATATCTTGTTTAGTCATGTCTCTTTTCATATGTTTTTGGCTTTGGTTTCTTAGTGTTTTGTTTAGGGTTTTTGTACTACATATTTATAAGGGATATTGGTCTATAGATTTTTTTTAAGTTTATTTATTTATTTATTTCAGTAATTTTTACATCCAGCTTGTGCCTTGAACTCACTACTCCAAGATCAAGAGTTGCATGTTCTTCCTAATGAGCCAGCCAGGGGCCCCTGGGCTATATATTTTTTGAGATATCTTTTATTTAGTTTTAGCATCAAGGTAGTACTACCTTCATAGAAACAGTTCGAGAGTATTTTCTCCTATTTTTGGGTAGGGTTGTGAAGATTTAGTGTTAATTCTTTAAAATTTTTGGTGAAATTCACAGTGAAGGTTAATCCTGTGCTTTTATTGATGGGAAGTTGTTTTTTGGTTAAAAATACAATAAGTTTACTTGTTTTAGGGCCATTCAGATATTCTATTTCTTCTTGAGTTTCAGTAATTGTGGCTTTTTTGGATTTGTTTTATTAGGTTATCTAATTTGTTGTCATACATTTGTTAATAGTATTTCCTTGCATCCTTTGTAGTTCTGTAAGATCAGTAATAGTGTCCCTGTTTGTCTCTTTTTTCTTGATCAGTCTAGCTAAAGGTTCATTAATTTTGTTGATCTTTAAAAAGAACCAAATTTTCGTTTTGTTCATTTTCTCTATTTTTCTGTTCTCTATTTTATTAGTTTCTGGTCTAATCTTTATTATTCCATTTCCTCTGCTTGGATTTAATTTGCTCTTTTTCCTGTAGTTTATTAAGATTATTTATTAATATCTTTTTTATTTTAGGCATTTACAGCTATAAGTTTTCATGAGAGCACTTCTCTAGCTGTATCCCATAAGTTTTGGTATGTTGTATTTTCATTTTTATTCAATTCAAAGTATTTCCTAACTTCCTTTCTGATTTCTTCTTTGACCTATTGGTTATTTAGAAATGTGTTATTTAATTTCTACATCTTTGTTAAGTTCCCAAATTTCCTCTCATTGTTGATTTCTAATTTAATTTTATTGAGGTTGGATAACATGCTTTGTATGATTTCATTCCTTGTTTTTATGGTCTAACATATGGTCTATCCCAGAGAATGTTCTGCTGTTGTTGGGTGTAGTGTTCTGTTGATGTCTGGTAAGTTGGTTTATAGTGTTGTTCAGGTCCTTTGTTTCCTTTTTGATCTTCTGTGAATTTTCCTAGTTGTTTCTTTGAATAATGGTGTTGAAATTAAGGTACTAAAATTTTCAGCTATTATTGTTGAAGTGTGTATTTCTCCCTTCAATTCTATCATGTTTTGCTTCATGTAGTTGAGGGTGGCCTTATTTTGTGCATATATGTTTAAAATTGTTATGTCTTCCTGAGAGGACATTTTTGTCCTTATAAAATGTCCTTCTTTGTATTTGGTTATAATTTTTCTCTTATTGTTTTGTGTGATATTAGTAAAGTCAATCCAGATCTTTTTTAGTTGTGTTGATATGGTATATATATTTTTTACCATTTTTTTTACTTTTAATCTATTATGTCTTTGAAGATAAAGTATGTCTTATAGATAGCATATAGTTAGATCACGTTTTCTTATTTATTCTGCCAATCTGTACCTTTTGGTTTCAGTGTTTAGTCCATTAATCTTTAGTGTAATTATTGATTAGATAGGATTAATACCTACCATTTTGTTAAATATAATAAAATGTTTTATTTCCTTTTTTAGGTTCTCTGTTACTCTGTCACTTCATCCTTTTGTGTTAAATAGCTATTTTCTACTGTACCATTTTAATTCCCTTCTTTCTTTTACTATACCTTTTGTTCTTAGTTGTTATTGTTACTTGGATATATCCTCACTTCTGCACTTAGAGATTTCAGCAGAACTTTGAGCTTGAATTTCTTATATGGTTTTCATAGGGAAAAATAAAAGGAATCTGGTCAGTCAGTAGTCAAGAAATTTGGGTGAGAATTTTTTTTCCCCTGGGAAACAATTGTATTTTCTTATATAATTTGAATCTTCTGTTACTCAAGTTTGTAGCAGGGCATCTGTTCCATTTCATCCTCCCTCTTTTGTTTCCTCCCTACCTATATCCCTCTTTCGAATTCATTCAACAAACATATTTTGAATGTATGTACTCTACCAGGGGCTTGAGATATAGTAATGTATAAAACAGATGGTCTCTCCCTTAATTTTGGAGTCTAAAGTAGATTTCACTAACCCAAATTCTTTCAGGAACATTGGAGTATCTGGGGATATACAGTAGGGCACAATGTGATCTGTTGGAGTATCTGGGGATATACAGTAGGGCATGGTGTGATCTGTAGCCAATTCTAGAGGTATTCCCATTCAAATTAGGATGAAAGAGAGCTGTAGGTCATGGATGGTGTCTTTTTTTAATGCAAAAATTCTTTATAGTAGGAATTGTTGCAGATTCTTTAACGAGCTATCACTCATCAGTTACTTTTTTAGGTTTGTATAATTCAGTTTTACCCAATCGATCTTGAAAACATGCCCCAGTAACCAAAGTGCCTTAGAGTTTTGAGTATTTCCAACTGTTTCATTCATATTAAATCACACCAGCCCTTAGAACATATTAGACTCCATAATGTTTTATACAACAGACACAGACTATAAAGGAGAGAGTCATCTTAAAATAGCATTTAAAGAAGTATAGATATCTTTAAGCTGCTTTTTTGGCTTCATTGTTCTTTATGGTTTTATAGACAGGTTGTGGTTTCTTTTATATAGTTTTTTTCCTCAAAAGAAGGAGGGACAACATAAACTTTTACATTTGTATTCTTTTATTTAATCTGAAGTTTATGTATTTGACTAATATTATTTCCATCAAAAGATTGGATGTCAGTTGTTTGGAATTTGAACTCTGTATCCATATATGACATGTATTTAGCAACTCACCTGATGTGCATATGCCATATGTTCAAAAGTTAATGAAGGAAATAGAGGAATTTTCTTTTTTTCTTTCTTTTCTTTTCTTTTTTTTTTTTTTTTTAACTTTTCCAGTGATGGTGATGATAGATTTTCCTATAGTGTGGGGCTCCGAATATGACATTATGGTGAGGTTGGAGCTATAAGAGAAGATACATAGGTTTGCTAGGAAGAAGAGGTTTGTTCATTATGCTATCAAAAAGATCTCGTGCTAATGAAAACTATGCCTAAAAAGCTTTTTTTTGTGTGTGTGTGTGCTCATTTTCATGGAATTTGTGTTTGATTAGCAGATTGATGTATTTTCCCATCAAGGAATGTATTATGGTCAAATCATGTGATTGTTAATGTCTGCAAATGACTCCTGGTTAACTTTTAATGTGATGTTTGCCACTACCATTCTAAAACTCCTTCCCAAAAGCTATAAAGTTAACTGATTTTACTGTTTCTGTTGTTTCCATTTAATTGACTTCATGCAAACCTCATCATTGAAATATTTTCTAGCTGGGAAATTATGTTATATATATATGAAAGGGAACATTTTTTTACTTTCTTCCACTTGGTTGATTAGAACTTGCATCTGAAGCTATATAAAAAAAATAAAAGTCAATAAAGAATACACTGGCCTAAACTGGTAGACAAATTTACAGAGTACAGAATGTCTGCATTAGAAGTGCAGTGTCTTATTATTCTTTTTTCCCCTCTCCATTTAAATCTGTATGTGTTCTATTTTCCCAACAATTTTACTATGCATTCTCTATCCATTAAAATTTTTGTGGAAATTCTGTACTCTGGGGAGCATTGGTAATTGATAACTTCCTACAAGTATCTTTTGTGGTATAAGCCAAAACATGGGTGTCATGACTTTGTGTTTTA
Source organism: Nyctereutes procyonoides (assembly GCF_905146905.1). Classification (NCBI taxonomy): domain Eukaryota; kingdom Metazoa; phylum Chordata; class Mammalia; order Carnivora; family Canidae; genus Nyctereutes; species Nyctereutes procyonoides. Next base: position 7,594,543 of record NW_026575136.1, on the reverse strand, counting down.
AAGGGGAGTATTTGGTGGCTTTGCTTAGAACTTCCCCCTGTAAACCTTTAAGGTAATACTAGCCTTTAAGGTGATACTTTATTTCAACAGGATAATGCAGTTTGACTCTAAAAGGAGAATCAAGGGACACCTGGGTGGCTCAGCGATTGCGTACCTATCTTCAGCTCAGGGTGTGATCCCGGGGTCCCAGGATCGAGCCCTGCATCGGGTTCCTTGTGTGGAGCCTGCTTCTCACATCCCTCTGCCTATGTCTCTGCCTCTCTCTCTCTGTGACTCCATGAATAAATATATAAAATCTTAAAAAAATAAAAGGAGAATCAAGCAGCCCTGAAAGCTCAAGTCTTGAGGGACCAATCAGAAGTCAAAAGAGCTATGTGTTGTGGTTCAGCTAATTCAAAAAGAGAGTAATTGCAGAAAGTTATCATATAAGTTTGCATGGAATAATCACTAAACCCTTTAACTTGCTGTGAATACAGCCCCACACATCTGTTTTGGTGACCTCTTGCTACTTTACAAATCACTGTTAAACCTAGTGGCTTAAAATATTTATTTTGCTGAGGAGTCTGTGATTTGGAAAAGTTCATTTGGCATAGTTCATCCTTGCTACGGTTTGGATCAGTTGTGTGGCTCCAAAGGGAGGGCTGGAATCATCTGAAGGGTTGCCCAGGCACATGTCTGGTGGTTGATGCTGGCTGTCAGCTGAAATAACAAGTGGGAGTCTTGGTCAGAACACCTTCATGTGGCCTTTCCAGGTTGCCTGGGTTTCCTCACAGTATGGTAGCTGGGTTATAAGGGAGGAACAGGGAGAGAAAGGAGAGGAAAAAGTGGTGACAGAGGGAGACATGATGGGGAGACAGAGACATGATGAACTTCTGTCTGTATTGCATTTTATACTTTTAGAATCACATGGTGTTATTTCTAAGACATTTTGTTCCTTGATACAAAGCCCTGCTCAATTTAAGCTGGAATGGGGGATATTGTCTCTGTTTCTGGGTGTAAGAGTGGCGAGCTCCCAGAACATCATCTGGGATTGGAAATACTGCTCTGGCCATATATGAAAAATACAGTCTGCCATGACAGTTTGCTTGGTTGCCTGTATTCTCTTATTTCTGGCCTCAGACTACGTGATTCTGTTGAGTGAGGTACCAGTATTCAATAGTTAAGTATAGAAGGCAGAAAATAAGGATACAGATGGAACTACTTTCCTTTGATTAATAGCTAGCTCCTTTACACTTTGTGGTTTTGTTTCTTTCTGGAGCTCTGTCCTTGTTTGTCCTTAGGAGGCAGGGCTAAAATTGTGAAAAACAGGCTTTCATGTTAGGCCAGTTTTATTGAAAGGTGCTATAATATATTGCAGCTGAATGACCAGTGTTCAAGTCTCAGTTCCTCTACTTTCTAGCCCTGTGACATTTGGACAGTTATTTCGCCTCTCTGAGTTCACACATTTACAAAGTCAAAGTGATGGTACTTTCCACAGAGAGCTGGTTTGTATAACGAGACCTTATATGTAAAGGCCCATCTCAGTGACTGGGCGGTCCTGGGTTCTCATATATTATCTGAGACAGGTTGATGAAAATGTGTGATTTAGGATGCTAAATTGATTATGACCAGAATGATGGATTAAGAAGGCAGTCTAGATAGAATATGTAGATACTCCGAAGCTAGAACCAGTAGGTGCCTGTGATTGGAAAGGAATTCCAACAGAGGAAAACCTATAAAGGAATAAAAGAAGACTATGTCTCCATTTTGAAGGGTACATTATTCCTTATAAACTATTGATAAACTTTTACTGAAATGAATGTTCCAAATTTATTAAGATAACACTTAAGGTATTATATTAAATGCCCTAGTGATATCTTAGTTTGAAATGCTTTATATATAGTGAAAAGTGCTAATTTTTTCTATTTCTATTTTTATTTTTCTAATTGTAAAAGTAATACATATATGTTACAGAAAAGAAGGTAAGGAAATAAATCACCCATGATCTCATTATCTAGAGTCAGACTGTTAATATTTTGGCATATTTCGTTTCATTAAAAAAAATATTTTTAAGTATAGACTTCATGCCCAACATGGGGCTTGAACTCATGACCCTGAGATCAAAATTGGCCCATTCTACCCACTGAGCCAGCCAGGTGCCCTTCATTTTTCTTTTCTTTGAAATTTTACAGTTTTCCATAGTTAGGAACATAGGATTTATGATTTTATAATCTTTTTAGTTTAATTTTATATCATAATTATTCCCCACAAGTCATTATAATTATACCATAATTTATTTAGCGTTTTGTAGTTTTTCTAAAATATAAATAATATTGTGATGAATATATTTGTGAATGAATGTTTGTTGTCATCATTTTGAGTTTTTCCATAGGCTAAATTACTAGAAAGAGAATTACTGGAGCAAAAGGTATGAGTATTTTTAAGGTCCTTGATTTATGTGTCAACACTGCTTCTCCGGGATGCCTGGCTGGCTCAGTCAGTAGAGCTTGCTACTCTTGATCTTGGGGTTGTAGGATCAAGCCCCATGTTGGGTGTAGAGATTAATTAAACCTAAAATCTTTGAAAAAAATAGCTTTTCATAAAGTTTTACCATTTTATATTCCCGCTGAAATGAGAATTTCCACTGATCATTTTATAAATGAAGCTGATGAATTTGATAGTTAAAAGGTATAATTTATAAAACTTTCATTTATTCTTATTTGTTTGAGTGAAACTTTCTAACATTTTGTATTTATTTTTTATTTTAATTTGCATAGATATTCTATATGTCCGGGATATAACCTTTTCATATTATTTTACCTAGGCTTAGAGAAATTTTAACATTATATTTCATTTGTGTTCCCCTAAACAGCTTAAGACTTTTTAAAATTTATTTCTATTTTTATTTTTTTTAAAGATTTTATTCATTTATTCATGAGAGAAACAGAGAGAGAGAGAGAGGCAGAGACACAGGCAGAGGGAGGAGCAGGCTCTATGTAGGGAGCCCGATGTGGAACTCGATCCTGGGTCTCCAGGATCATGACCTGGGCTGAAGGTGGTGCTAAACCGCTGAGCCACCCAGGGATCCCCCATTAAGACTTATTTTTATCACTTAATGCGAAAGACATACTACAAACTAACGCAAATGATAATTACTATTGTTTCCATTATTTCCATAGTAGTTCTTATTTTTAGTATTCTTAATTTACATGGTATTTTAATTTTAGAGTGTTGTGTATTTAAAGTAGATTTGTGTCCCCTTTGGTTTTCAAAAATCACTTTTTTAAAGAAGATTTATTTATTAATTTGAGAGAGGGAGAGGAGGGGAAGAGAGAGTATTAAGCAGATTTAATGCTGATTTAATGCTTAACCAACTGCACCACCCACCTGCCACTCAGAATCACTTTTTATTAAAATTTCCTCACTTAGAGATTTTCAGTAACAGTGGAAAGTTTTTCATTCATCCAAAATATATCCATTTAATCTTTTAAATTATGATTGTCAGACTTCAAATAACTTCATATTTTGGCTGTCGTGAAGGGATTTTTTTTCATAAGTAAAATTGTTTTTTCCCACTGGCAAATTTCTAAATTCTAATGGAGTGTTTTATTAGATTGTGGGTGATACCAGAGTTAATCAGACTATGTGAAAGTTAAGGATCGTTTCTTTCCCTTTAAAAAATTTTCAAGTGTAAATTTACAGAAAAGTACAAAAAAGTATGGAGAAGTTTACAGTGTAGTCCTTTGCCAGCTCATCCAAATCTGAACCTTCTGCCATGTGTACTTCAATTTTTTACTTTTTAATTCTTCGAGAATTAGAATTTTGTTGACAGACAGAGGTTAAGGCCTTTTGTCTGGTGCTAATTTCTAATTCCCTTTTCCTTTCCTGGGTCTCAGAGGTAGCAAGTGTCCTGAATTGGGTGTTTCCATTGTCATGGTTGTTTTTATGCTTTTATTTAATACATATGTATCCATGACAAAAGCCTTTCATAAATGATAAGTGTACCTGTCCTTTTTCATCTTGCCCTTTTTTGCCCAGATTTTATTTTCAGACTTATGTTGGTTTATGCAGATGTTGCTGTAGTTCAGTCACTCTCAGAATGTGGTCCCCAACCAGCAACTTCAGCTTCACTTGGGAACTTGTTAGAAATACAAAAATCACAGGCCAGGACCGGATACATTTGTGCAGCCCAGTGCAAAATGAAAATGCTGGGCCCCTTGTTCAAGAACTATTAATAACTTGAAGATAGCAGCAGTAGAGCATTAAATCAAGAGTGGGACCCTTGTAAGCATGGTCATGCACCCGTGAAGCTAGCCCTGTTTCGGGCCTTATTCCAGACCCACTGAACCAGAAACTCTGAGAACAGGGCCCAACAACTTAGGTTTTAACAAGCCTTCCAGGTGATGTTACAGATGTTTAAGTTTGAGACCATTTGTATTAGTTTCTCAGAGCTGCCCTAACAACATATTATAGACTGAGTGGCGTATGCAACAAAAAATTATTTTTTCACAGTCTTGGGGCTGGAGATACAATATTGAAGCGTCAGCAGATTTGCTTTGTTCTGAGGTATCCTTGGCTTGCACATGATCACCTTTGTGCTGGTTACTTTATATGCTTTGTCCTTTTATGGTGTGTAGGTAGACATGTCTTAGGTCTCTGTATGTCCAAATTCCTTCTTCTTATAAGGACATTCAATTTGGATTAGGGCCCATCCTAATGGTTTCATTTTGATTTAATCACCCCTTTAAAGGCCCTGTATCCAAATGTAGTCACTGAGGTACTGGAGGTGAAATTTTCCAGGTATGAAATTTGGGGGAACACAGTTCTTCCGCATAACATCATTGTTGTAGTCCAGTGAGTTTTAGGACTGCATTATATTCAGTTGTATGATTATACCTCCTTTTCTTTCTTTTTTGATGTTTAATAGATCTTCAGATTATTTTCTGTTTTTCCCACTTATGTCAGTTCTACTATATCAGTTTCTTTTTCTGTATAGTCGTTTTTTTTGTTTTTGTTTTTGTTTTATTTTTGATATGGTATCTTTGTAGACTTCAAGTGTCTGATGTCAAAAGAATTAAAGCAAACAAAACCAAAATCACATACTGCCCTTTGTTTAATGGAAGGCTGTAATCTATAAGCTGTTAATTTTGCTGACATGTTATTTTAAATGGTGGTGGTTTTGTTTTATGAGACTGGATTTTCCATGTCGTCCAGCAGATGTGGTTTTGGACTGTATTTTGAGTTAACTACACAAGCTACTATTTCCATATATGGGTGGGTTTGTCATAATGATACTAAATAAATAAGTTTCTTTCTCTGTTTGTAAATAAAAGAGAACAGTGACTCCATCACTGTGTATGTATTGTCTTGGATTTTCTTGACCTTTTGCAGCTTATTATCATCATCTGGGAATATACCGAATTCCCATTGTTGTTAACTGTTTATGCTGCTAAGAGTAAAAAATGTTTATTTGGAAAATATTTGTTAATGTAATTTTACTGAAAGTTAGGTTTACTTTTTACCAAAAAGTAAAGCTTTATACCAGGCTAGGGCAATATTTTCTCTTTGTGCAGAGAATTGTTATGTATGTAACATATGTAACATGTTAGTTACATAATTTATAATTTTATTCCCTTTCTTCAAATTTTATTCCCTTCCTCTTACTGCCACACCCCACCTCATAACTCATAACAAATACATATTTTATGTATCACTGATAGTTTTAAAAATCTACTGGATTCATTGAGGAGCCATTGATTATCTGGATATAGACTATGTAGTCTCCCCATTAGTTCCCACCCTGCCAACCCTTTGGCTGTTTTCCGGCTTGTTAATTATATCTCCATTATGAAGACATGCGTACCAAAAGGGAGATAAACACCCTTTTCCTAATTGTTACTAGTTACTCTTGACTTGCTGAACTTAGTATAGAAAAAGAAGTTTTAGGACTTATATTGAAAACCATAAGACATTAATGAAAGAAATTGAAGAAGACACAACAAATGGAAAGATACTACATGTTCATGGGTTGGGAGAATTAATATTGTTAAAATGTCCATACTACGTCAAGCAATATATAGATTCAGTGCAATCCCTTTCAAAATTCAAATGGCATTTTTTTTCACAGAAATAGAACAAATAATCCTAAAATTTGTATGGAACCATAAAAGACTCAGAATAGCTAAAGCAATCTAGAGGAAAAAACAAAACTGGAAACATTGTGCTCCCTGCTTTCAAACTATATAGAAAGCTATAGTAATTAAATCAGTATGATACTGGCTTAAAAACAGACATGCAGATCACTGGAACAGAATAGAGTCCAGGAATAAGCCCACATATATATGGTCAGTTAATTTAGGACAGAGGAGCCAAAAATATATGATGGGTAAGTGACAATCACTTCAATAAATGGTACTGGGAAAATTGGACACTCATACGCAAAAAGTGAAATTGGATCACTGTCTTACACCATACACAAAAATTAACTCCAAATCAACTAAAGACTTGAAACTATAAGACCTGAAACTATAAAACTCCTAGAAGAAGACATAAGTGGTAAGCTCCTTGACATATATATTGACATTGGTTTTTTCAATCTGATGCCAAAAACAAAAGCAAACATAAACAAATACAACTACACCAAACTAAAAAGCTTATCCTCCGTAAAAGAAACCATCATCAAAATGAAAAGGCAACCTACTGAACAGGAGAAAATATTTGTAAATTATATATCTGATAAGGGGCTAATATCCAAAATATATAAAGAACTACAACTCAATAATAAAAAACCCAAACTATCTGATTAAAAAATGGATAGAAAGTCTGAATAGATATTTTTCCAGAGAAGACATACAGATAGCCAACAGGTACATAACAAGATGCTCTACATCATTCATCATCTAGCAAATACAAATCAAAACCACAAAGAGACCTGTTAGGATGACTATTATCAAAAAAGACTAGAAATAATAAGGTTTTTTGAGAATGTGGAGAAAGGGAGGGTGTGTACTGCTTGTAGGAATGTAAATTGGGGTAGCCACTGTGAAAAACAGTATGGAGGTTCACATGTTTAAACTATTTGGATTCACTTACACATGGGTCTTTTACACCATAAATACATTTTCTCTTACTATTTTCTTTCTTTTTTTTTTAAATTTAAATTTAAGGTAGTTAAGATATAGTATAGTTTTGGTTTCAGGAGTAGAATTTATTGATTCATCACCACATCTAACTGTGCTTATCCCAGTGAGTGCCCTCTTTAATACCTATCATCCTTTTAGCCCATCCCCGGCACACTTCCCCTTCAGCAATCCTCAGTTTGTTCTCTTAACCATTCTGACAGGTATGAGGTGGTATCTCACTGTGGTTTTGACGTACAATTCCCTGGTGATGAGTGGTGTTGAGCATCTTTTCATATATCTGTTAGCCATTTGTATGTCTTCTTTGGAGAAATGTCTGTTTATGTCCTCTGCTCATTTTTAATCAGATTATTCATTTTTGGGGTGTTGATTTTGATAAGTTCTTTATAGATTCTGAATCAGCCCTTTATCCAATATGTCGTTTGCAAATATCTTCTCCCATTCTGTCAATTACCTTTTGGTTTTGTTGATTGTTTCCTTCACTGTGCAGAAGCTTTTTATCTTAATAAGGTCCTAAATAGTAAATTTTTGCTTCTGTTTCCCTTGCCTCCAGAGATGTGTCCAATAAGAAGTTGCTGTGGCTGAGATTAAGGAGATTGCTGCCTGTTTTGTCCTCTTGGATTTTGATGGTTTCTTGTCTTATATTTTAGGTCTTTCATCCACTTTGAATTTATTTTCACGTGTAGTGTAAGAAAGTGGTCCTGTTTCATTCTTCTACATGTTGCTGTCCGGTTTTTCCAATACCATTTGTGGAAGAGACTTGTCTTTTTTCCATTGGATATTTTTTCCTGCTTTGTCAAAGATGAGTTGACCACATAGTTTTGGCTCCATTTCTGGGTTCTCTGTTCTGTTCCACTGATCTTTTGTCTGTTTTTGTGCCAGTACCATACTGTCTTGATGACAGTAGCTTTGCATTATAGCTTGAAGTCTGGGATTGTAATGCCTCCCACTTTGCTTCTCCTTTTCAGTATTACTTTGTCTATTTGAGTTTTTTTTTCCAATTCCATACAAATTTTAGGATTTTTGTTCTAGCCCTGTGAAAAATGCTGGTATTATTTTGATCAAGATTGCATTGGATGTGTAGATTGTTTTGGGTGATATACACATTTTAGCAATATTCTTCCAATCCATAAGCATAGAATGTCTTTCCATTTCTTTGTGTCTTCTTAAGTTTCATAAGTGTTCTATTCCTTATGGTTTTCTTATTAACATTTTCTTTTCTCTAGCTTTGTTATATGAATACAATATATAAAACATATACAAAAAATGTGTTAATTGAATCTTTATTTTAAAGATAAGGCTTCCTGTTAATAGTAGGCTATTAGTAGTTAAGTTTTGGGAGAGTCAAAAGTTATAGGAAAATTTTTGACTGCCTTGGTGGTCAGCACTTCTGCCCCCCCATATTATTCAAGGGTCAACTGTACATTTTGATCTAGCCACTCCAATTCTGGGTATACATCCAAAGAAAACAAAAACACTAACTTGAAAAGATATTATATACCCCCATTTTTATTGAATTATTATTTACAGTAGCCAAGTCATGCAAACAACCTAAGTGTCCATTGATGGGAGAATGAATAAAGAAGTTGTGATAAACACACACACACACACACACACACACACACACTGGTGTACAATGGAATATTACTCAGCCATACAAAGAACAAAATCCTGTCATTTGCCTTAATGTGGATAGATCTTGAGGGAATTACATAAGTCAGAGGAAGAAAAATATTGTATAATCTCTCTTATATGTGGAATCTATTTGTCTGTCTTTCTACAAACAAAACGAGGCTCATAGATACAGAGGACAGATTGATGGTTGCCAGAGGCATGAAGAGGGGGCAGTGGTGGGAGAAATGAGTGAACTCGTTTTCTCTTTCTTTCTTTCTTTCTTTCTTTCTTTCTTTCTTTCTTTCTTCTTTCTTTCTTTCTTTCTTTCTCTTCCTTCCTTCCTTCCTTCCTTCCTTCCTTCCTTCCTTCCTTCCTTCTTTCTTTCTTTCTTTCTTTCTTTCTTTCTTTCTTTCTTTCTTTCTTTCTTTCTTTCTCTTTCGTTTAAATGAATAACAAAGTTTTATGATGATAATTGAGACTAATGTGGTCTGGTGGCATCATCACTTGGGAATGTGTTAGATTTGCAAATTTTCAGGCCACGCCTCAGACCTGTTGAATCAGATGCCTTGCAAGTGATTTCCTTGCTGTCATACAGTTCTCTTAGGACAATGTGGTACGTATAATTTCTGACAGGGTTGATATAGCAAGTCTGTGGTGGGGAGGTAAGTGATGGCGGGGCTAAGCCAGAAGAGCATGAGGAAAGGGGGTTTGATACCTTAACTGTTACTGCCTAATGTATATTGACCTTTAGAGATGGAGTCTTCATTCTTATTTCTTTCTTTGTGTCCTTTCACTCAATGTCAGCATGATGCTGCTGACTTTATATATCTTCTTGGTGTGCATTTGCTGTCCCTAATTTCAAAGTGAAATCACTAATTCGTTGAATGCTTACCCATATAAGGCCTATGTTTGGCTCTTTAGAGGATAAAGGAAATACGTGTTGTGGTCCTCACCCATATGCTTGGGCATCGATCTGGATTCAAATTCTGGCTCTGAATCTGTAGTCTTTGGTAGAGTTTTAATCTCTTGACATCTGATTTTCTTCTGTTGTAAAATGAAGGTAATCACCTACTGTGCATTTCTCACTGGGATGTTTGGGGGATTAAATGAAGTAATGTTATGCACTTTAAACATAATGGGCACTCAGTAAATGGTAGCTGAATGCTATTATCATTATAATCATCATCGCCTAGTTTTTTCTGTATTTGAGCATCTCAGTGGACTCTACAGGGCATATTATATTGATGGTCTAGGTGACACTTTTCAGGAATTGCTTTCCTGGCTCTGTAATGATTCCATCACGGTGGATAATTTAATTAGCCCTTGCCTGCTGAGTACTGTGGCTATGGCAGTCAGTAAGAGAAATGTGGTATACAAAGAGCCAGGCTTTGGAGTTGGGTAGATCTTGATTTGTCATTACTCGAGCGGTCACTAGCTATGTACCTTGGGCAAGATGCTTAGCTTTTCTTCCTCCATTTTCTCATCGGTAAGGAAAGGATTATAACACCTACCTTGAAGCCTTATTATGGGGACACCTGGGTGGCTCAGTGGTTGGGCATCTGCTTTCGGCTCAAGGCATGGTCCTGGAGTCCTGGGATCGAGTCCCACTTCGGGGTCCTTGCGTGGAGCCTGTTTCTCCCTCTGCCTATGTCACTGCCTCTCTCTCTCTGTGTCTCTCATGAATAAATAAACAAAATCTTAAAAAAAAAGAAGCCTAATTGTGAATGGGGTTGGGTGAGTCTTTGTTATTGTGGGGATTAAGTGAGGATATATGTAAAGTACTTGGCCCATAATAGTCATATGATAATTTTTGCAACAAATATTGCCTTCCCCCACTCTGCTTCACCCATCACAGAATGTTAGTGTCTGTCTTATCTTATGTATGTTGAGATTTTTTTTCTTCCACTCTTTACACTTAGAGACCAAGAGGACAAGTGACTAGCTTGCTTTACTATTGGAAAAGCAGTAAGTTAACAAAACCAAGTTTATCTAAGGATTCTTGAATCATGTGCCTAAATTTAGTTTTGTTGTCTCTTTTGAAAATCATATTGTTTTTACTGTGATAAAATATATATAACAAAAAATTTACCATTTTAACCATTTTTAAGTGTATAGTTAAGTGGCATTAAGTATATTCTTATTGTACATTCATACTCTTATACAATCATAGGCTTATATTTCAAAGCCTAATTTTGGTTTTGTATTTGATATTTATTTCATGTGTTTTGTTTGCTTGACCCATGTTATCGGAAAGGACTCCTAGTAGCAGACAACAGACTCATTAAAACTGGTTTAAACAGCAGGGGATTTACTAAGTTGTAATAGTTTGTGGAATCTTTGAGGGAATGGAACGAATAGACTTTGGGCTGAGCTTCTAGGAATAACTTCCGGAACCACTCTTTTCGCATGGCTTGCCTAAGGGAGTGAGAGCTGTTCGATCTTAGAACCATGGAAGCCGGTGAATGGGGAGTCTTGGCTTTTGCGGCTGGCCCCTGAGAAGTCAGTGTCTCATCCATCATCACTGCTGGATGAGCTGATATACCTGTGCTTAATTGCTCGCACTCTTCATTTTCATTTTCTTTATCCTTCTGGTCTCCTCAGAGTGTCCCTGCTTGGGAAACGTAGGGCATATGCACATACCAATTTGCAAGGGAGTCTAGCAAAAGGACCCTTTACCTTTCTGGCCACTAGTGTGTTATAAGGCATGTTAGAATGGAGTTGCCTGAGTGTTCAAAATAAATCTGCTGTATCTGCCATGGCTCTTTGAAAAAGGAAAAGGCTAGGGGACATATTAATTTAGCACCTTTCTTTTTTCTTAAAATACATTATAGTTTCAGGAGGGGGAAGTAAAGACGTCAATCCAGCAATGTTGATACAGGATAAATTCTGTATTACAAAAAGTTATATTTTGTGGGGGAAACCCAATTTTTTAAAGCATTGTAAAACTCTAAGTGGACCCTGTGTTTATCTAGCTGATAGTAATAAATAAATTTGTTTCTCTTTTAGAATGTTATGTCACTCCGTCTTTTTTAACTTCCATGTTTTGGCATTAGAGTATATGGGTATAATAACATTCCTTCTAGCCTACTGTGTTTGCTCATTTTTGCCGATGGGGAAAAAAATCCATTCTTGTGGAAATGGTATCTTTAAACCATGTAAAAATTTTATATTGGAAATGATTTGAACACATTCATGGTTGGGGGCAGAGTTGAGGTGGTGGCAGAGAGGAGATAAAGTTGTCCATAAAATATAGTGTCCAATTTGGAGGTTATTCCGAGTTTAAACTGTTATCTAGACCAGCGCTATCCAGTAGAAAAATAATGCAAGCACATATGCAATTTAAAATTTTCTAGCAGACAATTTAACAAAGAAAAAATAATAGGTAAGAATAGGTAAAATTAATTTTGGCAGTATGTTTTGCTTAACCCAAAATATATCCACAATATTTAAACGTGTGGCACTAGCTACACATCTCATGTACGCAATAGTACATGGAGCTAGTTGGTATCGTATTGGACACCACAAATCTATACTGTCTGCCTTACTTCATACTAGAATTTTTCTATGTGAGAAGTACTGAAGTATACTCCAAACATGTTTATAAAACATCCTCAGTGTGTGCTGTGTCTTGCTAATCCTTTACTTATGCTGCTTTATAACAGTATGATTGTAAATCAGTGCTGCTTCCCAAATTACCAGTGTTGACATAGTGGCTTGCTGTGTTTTATGAAAGATCTGTAGTTTTGAACTATTGGAGTACAGGAATATGAAACGTGATACTGAGGTACACCATTACAGGCATGATTTTAATGTAAGCTATTAGGCCATTGCCAGTGTAGACCATCGCAGTTAACTCCTGTTACTTAACTAGCTCTTAGTATATGTGCTGCCAAAGTGAGCACAGACTTCACTGGTTCTTGATGGTATCTCAAGGACACTATTTATTACTGTCATTGCCCTAAAGGAGTAGTGTCTAAACTTTCAACTATTAAAATTTTTAAGGCACATGCAGTATAAGTATTATTATCTACGAAAAATGTTGCACATGGGTGACTATACTAATACATTATGTAAATTATGAAACAAAAATTTTAAAAACAAATAAAGAGATTCGATAAAAATAAATATAAAGCTCTAATATTTTTTCATGAACCTTAGATAGTTGGCTCGTTTGGGCAGTCACCTTTTGGAGACTACTGTTCTAAATTCTGTGGAGTATTGGCTTTCAAATTTGATTGATCACCAGAACCCTTTGGGAACTTAAATAATTAACAAAAATAAGAACAACAATGAAAAAAAGGTATGTCTTTAAGTATTACTTTAGAAACATAGAAACAAAATTTGTGTAAGTACATGTGTGGAGTGTATGTGGAATCTGTATTTAAGTTTTTAAATACAGAAGTCCCTGTTATAGATGGCAGGCTTTTTTTTTGTTGTTGTTCTTTAAAGTAGGCTCCACGCCCATCATGGGACTTAAACTCATGACCCTGAGATCGAGTGTTGCTTGATCTACTGACTGAGCCAGCCAGCTGCCCCCTTGGCAGGGATTCTTAATTTGGGATTCATGGGGGAATTTTCAGAAATTATATACAATATTATATATGCAATCGGGACTTTTTTTTTTTTTTAAGATGAAATCTGTAGTTTTTATCAGAACGCCGAATGGTCTTGGACTCTGGTTAAATGTCATTAACAGCTAGCCAAAGTCTATAGATATGTGGGTCAGAGAAGATTGTGGAGCCGCTGAGGGCAGGATGGATTCCTTCAGTGTTAAGCTTACCTGTGAACACAGGGCTGTTCGGACTAGGTAGACTTAGGGGGGTGGTGGTGGTAGTGCTCTTTCATGGATGAGGGCCGACCAGGGGAGCTCTAGCTGGGAAGCAGTGATAGACCAGGGTCATGCTTCTGTTTAGAATGTCTGACCTCTAAGTAGACACTGGGGATCTAGTCCAAGACTAGAGAGAGTCCAAGTCTGGATCTGATGATGTAGGTCAGATTTGAAGTCTAGGTAGACAGGCCAAGATCACTGGTGAGTAGGAAGGTTTAGGGAGACATGGCACACTGGCATTCAGGCAAGGCCTAAAGGAATGGGCCAGTCATTGAATTTTTAGCTTTCCATTATGGTGAGTTTTTCCAAAGAGACGGGTCAACGTCGACCTAACATGAATGCTACGTGAAGCCTTCTTGCTTTCTGTGGAAAGCTGTATGAGTTATCTGTGATCCCTCCCCACTCTAGAATTCTGTGATCTCAAATGCAGTAATTCCTCTTCCAACAAATAGGGTGCACTCCAGTAATTTATGTCCATGTCAAAAGTTCATCCCTGGAGGCACAACTGTCATGTTCTAGAATTGGTATGTGTTCTGGACTTCATCACATATTCACTTCCTAGAAAACTGATCCTTTTGATGACTGCTTCAGGCCTTCTGAACTTGAACCCCTTTCCCTGTTCTGCCTGCTGGTGTTGATTGGGCCAACCAGATGGTGCTATGAAAGAGCTGTGTTTTTTTTTTTTTAAGATTTTATTTATTTATTCATGAGAGACACACAGAGAGAGGCAGAGACACAGGCAGAATGAGAAGCGGGCTCCCTGCAAGGAACACGATGTGGGACTGGATCCTGGATCCTGGGATCATGCCCTGAGCCCAGGAGCCCAAGATAGATGCGCAACCGCTGATTCACCCAGGCATTCTTCACTGTAGTTTTGATTTGCATTTCCCTGAAGATGAGTGATGTTGAGCATCTTTTCCTGTGTCTGTTGGCCATTTGGATGTTCTCTTTGGAGAAATGTCTGTTCATGTCTTCCACTCATTTTTAATTGGATTATTTGTTTTTTGGGTGTTGAGTTGTAGAAGTTCTTTATATATTTTGGATACTAACCCTTTATCAGATAAGTCATTTGTAAATATCTTCTCCCATTCTGTAGGTTGCCTTTAAGTTTTGTTGACTGTTTCCTTCACTGTGCAGAGGGCTTTTATTTTGATTACTTTTCCTTTTATTTCCTCTTGCCCCAGGAGTCATACAAAGAAAAATGTTGCTATAGCCAATGTCAGAGACATTACTGCCTGTGCTCTTTTATAGGGTTTTTATGATTTCAGGCCTCACATTTAAGTCTTTAATTAATTTTGAGTTTATTTTTGGGCACGGTGTAAGAAAATGGTCCAGTTTTATTCTTTTGCATGTGGCTGACCAGATTTCCCAACACCATTTGTTGGAGACACTTTGTTCCATTGGGTATTCTTTCCTGCTTTGTTGAAGATTAAATGACTATGTAGTTGTAGGTTTATCTCTGGACTTTCTGTTCTGTTCCATTGATCAATGTGTCTGTTTTTTTTTTTTTTTATGCCAGTACCCTAACGTTTTGATTATTATAGTTTTGTAATATAACTTGAAGTCTGGAATTGTGATACCTTCAGCTTTGCTTTTCTTTTTCAAAACTGCTTTGGCTCTTTGGGTGTCTTTGTGGTTACATATAAATTTTAGGATTGTTTGTTCTAGTTCTATGAAAAATGTTGTTGGATTGCATTAAATGTGTAGGTTGCTTTGAGTAGTATAGATATTTTAACAATATTTGTTTTTCCAACCTGTGAATATGGAATGTCTTTCCATTTTTTATGTTGTCTTCCATTTCTTTCATCAGTGTTTTGTAGAGTTTTCAGAGTTGCAGGTCTTTCACTTCTTTGGTTGGGTTTATTCCTAGGTATCTTATTATTTTTGGTAAATTTGTAAATGGGATTGTTTTCTTAATTTCTCTTTCTTCTGCTTCATTATTAGTGTATAGAAATGCCACAGATTTTTGCAGATTGATGTTGTATCTTGTGACTTTAGTGAATTCTTTTATCAGTTCTAGTATTTTTTTGGTGGAGTTAAGGTTTTCTGTATGGAGTATCATGTCATCTGCAAATAGTGACAATTTTACTTCTTCCTTATCAGTATGAATGCCTTTTATTTCTTTTTGTCTAATTGCTGTGGCTAGGATTTCCAGTACTATGTTGAATAACATGGTAAGAGTGATTTGTCTTGTCTTTTTCCTGACCTTAGGAGGAAAGCTCTCAGGTTTTTTCCCATGGAATATGATGTTTTCTGTGGGCTTTTCATACATGGCCTTTATTATATTGCACTATGTTCTCTCTATATGTACTTTGTTGAAGGCTTTTATTATGAGTATATGCTGTACTTTGTCAAATGCTTTGTCTGCATTTATTGAAATGATCATATGGTTTTTATCTTTTGTCTTACTGATTTTATATGTCATGTTGATTGATTTGTGAATATAGAACTACCCTTACATCCCAGGAATAAATATCACTTGATTGTGGTAAATAATTTTTTTAAATGTATTGTTGGATTTGGTTAGTTAGTATGTTGTTGAGGATTTTTACAACTATGCTCGTCAGAAATATTAGCCTGTGGTTTTCTTGTGGTGTCTTTATGCGATTTTGGTGTCAGGGTGATACTAGCCTCATAGAATGAATTTGGAGGTTTTCCTTCTATTCTTTGGAATCCTGAGAAAAATAGATATTAACTCTTATTTAAATGTTTAGTAGATTTTGCCTGTGAAGCTGTGTGATCCTGGACTTTAATTTTTTGGGAGTTTTTTTGGTATTGATTCAGTTTCCTTGCTGGCTTATTAGTATGTTCAAATTTTCTATTTCTAACTGCTTCACTTTTGGTACATTATATGTTTCTCAGAATTTATCATTTTTGTCTAGGTTAATTTGTTGGCATGTAGTTTTTCATAATAATCTCTTACAATTGTTTGTATTTCTGTGATGTTCGTTCTTTTGTGATTTTATCTTAGTCCTTTCTCTCTCTCCCGCTCTCTCTCTTCTTCTTCTTTTTTTTTTTTTTTTTTGATGCATCTGGCTAGAAGTTATGAATTTTGTTGATCTTTTTAAATAACCAGTTCTTGGTTTCATTGATCTGTTGTGTTCTTTTTTTTTTCTTTTAGTTTCTCTATCATTTATTTCTTATCTAATCTTTATTATTTCCTTCCTTCTGCTGGTTTAGTTTTTTGTGTTGTTCTTTTTCTAGATCTTTTAGGTTTAAGGTTAGGTTGTTTATTTGAGATTTTTCTTGCTTCTTGAGGTAGGCCTTTGTTGCTAAAAACTTCCCTCTTAGAACAGCTTTTGCTGCATCCCAAAGGTTTTGGAGCATTGTATTTTCATTTTTGTTTCCATAGGCTTTTTTGATTTCTTCTTTGATTTCATGGTACATTCCATTATTTAGTAGCATGTTCTTTTTTTTTTTTTTTTTTAGTAGCGTGTTCTTTAACTTACATGTATTTATAGTCTTTCCAGATTTTTTTCTTGTGATTGTAGCATTGTGGTTAGAAAAGATGCATAGTATGACTTCAATCTTTTTGAGTTTGTTGAGGCTTGTTTTGTGGCCTAATATGTGATCCATTCTAGAGGATGTTCTGTGTGGACTTGAAAAGAATGTGTATTCTGCTCTTTTAGGATGGAATGTTCTGAATATATCTGTGAAATCCATTGGTGTAGTGTGTCATTCAAAGCCACTATTCCCTTGTTGATTTTCTGTTTGGATGATCTGTCCATTGATGTAAATGGGTATTAAAATCCCCTACTATTATTGTATTACTGTTGATTGTTCCTTTATGTTTGTAATTAACTGTTTTATATATTTGTGTGCTCCCATGTTTGGTGCATAAGTATTTACAATTGTTATATCTTCTTGTTGACTTGGCCTCCTTATTATTATATAGTGTCCTTCTTTGTCTCTTTTTATAGACTTTGTTTTAAAGTCTATTTTATCTGATATGAGTATTGCTACTCCAGCTTTCTTTTGATATCCACTTGTATGCTAAATGTTTCTCCATCCTTCTCCTCCCTTTTCAATCTGCAGGTGTCATTAGGTCTGAAATGAGTCTCTTGTAGGCAGCATATACATGGTCTTGCTTTTTATTCACTGTCAGTCCGTTAGGTTTACAGTTTCTTGAATGCTATACTATTGTCAGATGTTAGAACCTTCTATATGTCTGTAGAGCTAGCATGGGTATTTTAAAGTTCAAAGAATTAAGTAGTAGAATTTTGGTTATAATGCAAGTTTCTGTGTTCTCTATATATATATCTGTAGACACACACACACATGCACACACATGCCTATGTCCATACATATAATGTAGATTTTTGTTTTCCTCAGTCTTAAAATTTGCATTTGTAACAGTTTTGGTGGTATGGTTTGCCTTGTGAAGAACCAAGAGAGCTGATACTATGTCAGTAAAACTGTCTCATAGGTATGATTCAGACAGTTTTATTGTCAACATATGGGCCATGAAGGAGCCAGAGAGGGGAATTTGGAGTGTAAGGGTGCTGGTCTCTCTTTTTTGGCGTGTAATTATATCAGCCTCATGCATGGTGTTATTTGTTGCTGCCTAGGGAATACAGGAAAGTATCTTCTAATGTGGTAAAAAAAATCAGAATAAATTATAATTGTCGCATTTATAGGGAATTATTTGGATGAAGGATGTATTTTTTTCTCCAACCTAAATTTTGTTTGGCATTTTAAATTTTATTCAATCAATCTTTTAAAACCCAATTTTTTAATAATTTGAGTTTTTTCGGATCAATGTTACATAATAGACGCCTAGCTGAGTTTCATAAGTGGGAAGAAATTTGTTTCTTTCTCCCTATTGTGACAGTGCATGGTTCTGTTTAATTAGTTTTACTAAATATTTATTAATTTTCTTTAGAGGTATTTGTAGCATTTAAATGATTACAGTATGCTGATTACTTTAGTAGATGCTACACAGAGGACAATATCAGACACAGCCTGTGGGCTTATGGAGCTTAATTCTATAAAAGCAATCACATGTAGATGATGTTTTAAATAGTCAATGATGGGAATGATAGACACACATGTCAGCAAAGTGGTTACCTCTGGGAAAGAGAGAGGGATATGAGATTAGGGAGGGGTATACAGAAGCTTCAATTTTAAGTCCTTGTTTTTTTTTTTTTTTTAATGCCCTTTCAGCTAATATTTATTGATTGCCAGAGATGATGATGATGATGATGATGATTATTATTATTATTATTTTTAAACCAGAGGTTCAGGTTGAGGCAAAGGCAGTGGAATGGTTTGTTTTATCTTTCTTTTCTTTGGTTATTCTTGGCTTGATCAGAGTATGGTTTCTTAAAGGTAGTAGGGTAGATTGGAAGAGGTTGAGGAAAAGCTTGGGGCTTGGGGATAGATTCTGGAAGAAGTGCAGCAGAAAAAAAGTATTGATATGTTTTCAGACTTTATTCTAATTCTGCTCACTACTTTGAGCCATAGGTTAAATGTAAGCACTTATAATACATACAATTTTTATAGATGATTTCTCGGTCATTATGTTGAGAAGTTACTGGGAGACAGAGTTTTGTTACTCTGTATTGACATTTGGCCCTAAGATCAGTCTCAGAGAGACCTAGTCCTTGGAAATGGATAACTCTTAAACTGACTAATTCCAAAATGACTAGTCTGGTTTCTTCTCTATGCTGGTAAAATAATATTGGAAGCCAAGCTGTTCAATATTTAGATTGCAGTGATTAAGAAAGCAGCATGGGTTATATGTTTATTTCTAGAGTGTGAGCAAATAGGGTCACACTTCAAGTGCTTTTTAAATGCTTGTGACTACTGTCATGCTTTATGACATGATGATTTTATCTAACAGCTATTTCTGTGGAGTTACTTTTTTGCAGAAGACCAAACTAAACTTTCCCTGAAAGTGTAAGGAAAATCATTATATTCACTCTCCCTTTGCAAATCAGGTTGAAAGGTTTGACTGTCCTATGGGAAAAAAGAAGTACAGTTGGGTAGTTTTGTTCTGCCTGGAAACAGTTTTAATAACAATCAGCATTGTATTTTTCTTGAGGATGGTTTCAGGCATATAAGAAGAAAAAATATTTGGTACTTGCAGTTTTTATTTGGAGAAAGTGAATCCTGCTAAATGAAGTATGAATAAATTATAATAATCTTAAATTTATCATTTACTTAAGCCTTTCTTTCTTACTGAATTTTTAAAAGAGCAACTAAGAAATATACTTTATCTGATTTGAATTTAACTGCTATTATTTTTTTCTTGGGTAAACTACCTTATGAACAATGCAGAAGTCCTGACTGATTAATAGTTACCATTTAAGTATATTGACGTTTACAAATAAGTCTGTTCATTATAGTTCAGAGAATAATTGAAATAATGAAGTGGTATTACAATATTAAAATTTCGTTAAGCATAGAGTATGGATTAATTAAAATAATCCATCTGTACTATGAAATAATGATTAATGGATTGTTGCCTTATATTTGTGAAGCTCTATGTGTATATGTGTATAGTTATAATTCTTTGTAAATGTAATTATTTATACTTCTTACATATGCTGTTTCATTTTATCATCACAACAGTTTTGGAAGTAGGTGGGGTAGGTGAGATTTTTCTCTACTAAATGAGGAAAACAGTAGTGTAGTCATCAGATGTTTTTTTTCGTGAGTGGGACTACAATAAAACCTGGGTCCCTAACTTCTGATTTAGTGCTCTTTCCTTTTGGACCTTAGTCAGAATCAAAGAAATTTGGGTTTTTCTAATATATTGTTTCTTTTTTGGTCATTTTGTTTTGGTGTATTTCATTAGAATCCATTACTTAGAAAGCAACCAATCTATAAATTCTGTAAAATCAGTTTGTTGTAATTACTACTTTTGAGTACAGATGAGGGGGTGAAAAAGATAAAACTTGACCCAAATGGCATTTTAAAATTATATCTGTACATTTTATTATGCAAAAACAGTTAAGGATTAACTTGATATCATCCAAACTTTTGAAATTAAGGCAAAGTGTTGGTAGTAGATATAAAGCAGACCTGTCTCCCCCACTACCTTTTTTTTTAATTAAAAATGTTCTTTTCTTGAAATATAATTGACATGTATTAGTGTTAGGTATGCAACATAATGATTTGATATATGTGTATATTATGAAATTATCACCACACTAAGTCTAATTAATATCCATCACCATACGTAATTACACTTTTTTTTCTCGTGAGGAGAAGTTTTAAGATTTACTCATGTAGCAACTTTCAAATATATGCTATAGTATTATTAACTTTAGTCACCATACTGTACATTACATCCAATGGTTTATTTATTTTATAACTATAAGTTTGTACCATTTGATCACTTTCACCTATTTTGCCTACACTCTGCATCCTACTGCTGCCCTGCCCCTAGTAACTACAATTTTGTTCTCTGTACCTATGAGTTTGTTTTTTCGTTTTGTTTTCTTTTCAGATTCCACATAAAGTGGGATCATAAGGTTTTGTCTTTATCTGTGTGAGTTATTTCACTTAGAATAATACCCTCAAGGTTCATTTGAGTTGTTATAAACAACAGGATTTCCTTTTTTTTTTTTTAATGGCTGACTAGCATTCTATTATGTGTATGTGTGTATATACATATTCTTTCTTTCTTTTTTTTTAAGATTTATTTATTTATTCATGAGAGACACAGAGAGAGAGAGAGACAGAGACAGAGACACAGGCAGAGGGAGAAGCAGGTTCCCTGCAGGGAGCCGAATGCAGGACTCGATCCCAGATCCTGGGATCAAGCCCTGAGCTGAAGGCAGATGCTCAACTGCTGAGCCACCCAGGTGTCCCATGTATATACATTTTCTTTATTCATTCTTCCATCCCTGGACCCTGAGGTAGTTTCCATGTCTTGTTTGTTTTAAATAATACTGTGATGAACATGGGGATGCAGATATCTTTTTGGGTTAGTGTTTTCATTTCCTTTGGACACATATCCAGGAATGGAATTGCTAGATCATTTGGTATTTGTATTTTTAATTTTTTAAGGACACTCCATACTGGTGTTCATAGTTGCTCACCAATTTACATTGCCACCAATGATACGTGGGGGTTCCCTTTTCTCTACATATTTGCCAATACGTTATTTCTTGTCTTTTTTATAATATCTATTCTAACAGGTGTGAGGTGATCTTTCACTGTGATTTTGATTTGCATTTCCCCGATGATCAGTGATGTTGTGTATCTTTTCATGTGTCTGTTGGCCATCTGTAATGTCTTCTTTGGAAAAGTGTCTGTTCAAATCCTTTGCCCATTTTTAATTGGGCTATTGAGTTTTATGGGTTCTTTATGTATTTTTGATATTTACTTATTAGATATGTGATTTACAAATATTACTGTATGTTATCTTTTTGTTACGTTAATGTTTTCCTTTGCTGTGCAAAATCTTTCTTAGTTTGATGTACTTCATCCTGTTTATTTTTGCCTTTGTTGCCTTTGCTTTTGGGGTTAAATGCAAAACAAATCCTCACCAAAACTGATGTCAGGAAGTTTTATGTGCAAGTATTTAACTTATTTTGAATTAATTTTTCTGTATGATATAAATAGGAGTCCAGTTTTATTCTTTTGCATGTGGCTGTCCAGTTTTCCTAACACCATTTATTGAAGAGATTATTCTTTCTCCATTATATATTCTGGCTCCTTTGTCATAAATTAATTCACCACATATGCATGGATTTATTTCTGGGCTCTCTCTTCTGTTCTTTTGATTTTATGAATCTGTTTTTATGCCAATACCACACTGCTTTAATCACTATAGCTTTTTAATATAGTTTCAAGTTAGGGAGTGTGGTATTGTCAGCTTTTTTCTTCTTTCTCAAGATTGCTTTGGGTATTCATAGTATTCCGTGGTGCCATACAAATTTTAGGATTATTTGTTCTATTCTTTCCTTTCTTATTGAAGACCTTCCTCAAACTAGATGCAGGGAGCCTCATGATTCCTGAGAGAGTTTTACTCATCTTCTCCCATTATGTTTTTTAGAATGATTATTATTTTTAACTAATTTTTAAAATGTATTATATTTTTATATAAATTATAGTAACTAAATTTTAGTAACTGTAAATACATGTTTAAATCAAATATCAGTTAGTGTATATTATAAACAGAACCACAGAAAGACATATGTATGACTTACCTAGATATATGAAAGCATTAAAAAAAGGAAATTTGGGGCATTAGAAAGGGATGTTCACTTTTAAATAGAACATGGTGGTGTTAATAATTATTCTTTTTAGTAATATGTAGTTTGTTCACACAAAGGATACTATGACTTGCCTATAATAATTAATATAATTTACTTGAAATGCCTTATTTAAGGTATGTGAATTAATTTTATTCTGAAGTTTAGATCATTATTAGGGTTGAGTCACTTTTTTTTTTTTTTTTTTTTATCCTTCAGTTGCAGCAAAATCTAACTTCCATGTGTTTTGCTACTTATATATGTCTTTTGGGAGATTTTGAAAAACCAAAGTCCTCTTTCTCCTGTGGAAGTGTTAAAAATCCTAAGAAGCTTTCTTGAGATAAAGTTTGTCCCCTTTCAATTATTAAATGTGCTTTTCTCTTATCTGTGAATTTCACCTTCAGTTTACTGGCAACTGCTTTTTCGTGTCAGGATCATAGAATTATGATTAACTCCTTGCAACCTGGCTTTGGTCCCACCTCTGTACTGGAACTGCACTCTTGAAGGTCGCTGGTGACCACATTCTAGCCAATTGCAGAGTTTTTTTCCCCTCAATCTCCTTGACATGCTAATACCACATGACCTTGGCTTTTCAGTTACATGAACACTCTACTTCAGATTTTTACTCTGAGCTTTCTGCGGCCCATGCTTCTTCCTGTAATACCTGTCTTCTCTTTGTGGAGTGGGTTTTATCCTTGCCCTTTGCTGGTTATTTACTTACTGAGTTTTGAATCTTACAACTTTAGTTCTTCTTGCTTTGCATTTGTGTCGTAGCTAAATCATCATTTCTCATAACTCTCTCTTTGATGGATATTACTGGCAATTCTCAGAGCTCTATTGCGAAATCGCCCAAGGTGATTAGGTGATTGCCTATCACCCAAACTCTAGTCCTGTATTTCCATCTGCTTTTAGGTTGATGCCCTTTTGCTTCAGAATAGACCTTTCTCAAATTATCTTCTTCAAACTCTTTTCTGCTTTGAATTTCTGGGTTCATTTTAAAAAACATTCTCCTAATACCTTGACATTTTCTCATTTGGTGTTCCTTATCTCCTAATGTTTCTGATGTCCTTGAGTTTTTCTTGAAAATATTTCTTAAATTTGTCCCATTCTCTTCTCTCATTTCCCCCAAAGTACTATATAGTGTGTGAAACACTTTCAAATGCATTATTTTCTCTTTAAAATAACCAACATAATAAATTTGTGAAATACGAAGAGCAGAGAATACTATCCCAATTTGCAGATCAGGAAATGTATACTGAGGAAGTGACTTGTCTGAGGTATCAATGCTGATTAAGCGAAGAGCTATTTCTAAAGCCAAAGGGATAGGATTTTAAGTCTATACCGCCCCCAAATCAAGTGACTGTTGTAATTTCCTATGATCCAGTCCTCTCCTTTAAATCACTTGACTTACAGTGCTAGATTAATGTTTGTAAACATTAATAATAAACAGTCATAGTGGCAGCTATTAGAGGTTGGTATAGTGTCTCAGTCATTGTGTAGGGTAATATTTAATCCTTAGAACTAGTGTGCAGGGTAGATATTGTGTTCCCCATTTTAGATATAAGTAAATTGAGGCTTATAGGAGTTAAGTAACTTGCTAATCATTATTGTGTGATGGGGTAGGGGTTGGGGTAGAGATTCCACCTCAGGCTCCCAAGCTCCAGTTCTTTGCTATTTTTATAATCATGTTCTGCTGTTTATCAAATTCTTTTTTTTTAAGGTCTTATTTATTTATTCATGAGAGGCACACACACACAGAGAGAGAGAGGCAGAGACACAGGCAGAGGGAGAAGCAGGCTCCATGCGGAGAACCTGACGTGGGACTCAATCCCTGGTCTCCAGAGTCACTCCCGGGGCTGAAGGCAGCACTAAACTGTGAGCCACCCAGGCTGCTCTGTTTATCAAATTTTTGATGTTACTTTTCTTTCTAAGACCTTACTGTAGTTTCCTTTTACCTACTTAATCCTATTTATACCCCATTTATAGACCTTTGAGGACCCTCAATAATTTGTCATAAGTTTCTTTTCCATTATTTTCTCCAATAACCCTACCTTCTGCTTTTAACCTTGTTTTCTACTCACACAGACTTTATCTAGTCTCACTTTCTCATTTTCTTAACTCATGCTATTTCCTCCATGTGTAGAATTATTTCACTTGAACCTCTTTATTTGCCTATAGCCAGATCTTTACCTTCTCTCATTCCCACATTTACTGAGCATTTAAGCATACGTGGTGCTATGATAGGAGTTGTTAATGTAAATGAATGCATGGGCACTTTTGGGGGAGGTGAACACATAAGGGGAGGAGTCAGACTGGATTTTCCACTCTGATGTGAGTACACTGACCTAGGCCAGTGTACCCGGGTTGCCATGGCAGCACTAAGGAGGAAGTGATTAATTTTACCTGAGTGGTTGGGGAAGATGTGACAAAGAACTGACATTTGAGCTATAGCCCTAAAAGAGGGGGAAGAGGAGTTCTCCAGTTGGAGAAGGTGTGAGGGGAGGGCATTCTGGAAGGAAGAAATATTGTATGAATAGAGGAAAGAAATAACAAATATATATGCCATATATTGTAGTATGAATATTAAAGGCATTTGTTACAGGGCTATGCAAAGTGCTGTGTTGCCAACAATTCTCAAGTGATTGGCCTTCTCTTTGTGGAATCATTGCAGTCAGGGTCTGGTGTTTGAACTTATACTTTCGGACACTTGACATGTTGGGCATACTGAGGGTCACATTAATCCTCTTTTTAGAAACTGATAACAAGGATCTCTCCCTCTATGTATATATATTTGCATGTTTGTCAATTTATTAATTTCCGGGGAGAAATACAAGTGTCAAACAGATTGGATTGCTTGATTTGGCAAATCAGTCTACTGTCTCCCTGTAGGCAGGCTTCTTGGGAAGCCAAGTTGTTATTATGGAGGTCAATTGATGATTGAGAAATACAGCTGTCAAGTCAACCCTGCATTTCTGACCAGTGCACTCTCTTCTGGCAAGATACATGGGAACCATGTGGCCAGAGACCACCTGTTGAGCATGGAAAGAGAACCCACAGGGATATTTGTTTGAAGAAGAACCTCTCAGCTGAGTTAGCTTGAAGCTGTCTTACCCAACGTAGGAAGAGCTTTGCCAAGGAAACCATATTATTCTAGTCAATGTAGCCAAGACTTCCTCTCCTGTGGCTTAGATTGATCTTGTGAACATTTGCCTGGGTGACTTCTCTGATTCCTTTGCTGACCAGTCCTCCCCTTTGCTTCACCTTCTGATTGATGTATTCTCCCTTAGATATGTTGAGACATTCTGTCAAGTTATGAAGAAATCTTAAGAGCTGGAGAAGCAGAGGGATTCTTATCTCTCTGTTTTGACCCATTTTGCATATAAGTCGTATTCCCTTATGTTCAGTCACTTGGGACCAAAATCCGGGAGTGGGAAAGAGCCTCCTGAAGTCAAGAGTATCAGATCTTTTGGTGGTGGGATGTTGGAGAGGAGCCTATAAAGGAAAGTTAGGACCAGATTATTAAAGGTCTGGGATGCCATACTAAAGAACTTGAATTTCAAAGGACTCTCAATTCATTTATCTTCTCCTCTGAAAATTCTTTTTTCTCCTAATAATATCTTCATTTCAGCTTTTAAATTTTTGTTACTATATGTATCAAACTGTTAATATCTTACTGTACAGCATATGATAATGGCTTTCCTTAAGAGATCTTATTCAGCCCCTTTATGTTTTGGAAGATAAACACTAGGTGATATTATCT
This sequence comes from Nyctereutes procyonoides, assembly GCF_905146905.1. NCBI lineage: Eukaryota > Metazoa > Chordata > Mammalia > Carnivora > Canidae > Nyctereutes > Nyctereutes procyonoides. The sequence continues at coordinate 7,568,017 of NW_026575136.1, read as the reverse complement.
ACATTTTAAACATGAGGTGCCTCAGAACTTAAAGTTCTATTTCTGACAGACTCTTATCTTGCTTCATAGTTCAGGCTGTTTCCTCAACTTCCTCTTTTATCCTCCAGCCTATTTAGACAAGGTATTACTTTTTATATTATTATATAATGTTTCTTTTTTATATTATTATGTAATGTTTTTATCATGGTGCTTATCCACACAAATAGCTCTCTTTTTAATTATCCTGTGTCTGTCTCTTTTCTATCTAGGCAGCTTGTCAGTTCCATTTATTTATTTATTTATCGAGCCATCTGTTTTTTTCCAGCTTCAAATATACCCCATTTTTAAAAAGTTTTTATTTAGGGGCACCTGGGTAGCTCAGTCAGTTAAGCATCTGCCTTCAGCTCAGGTCATGGTCCCAGGGTCCTGGGACCCTGCCCTGCATCAGGCTCCTTGCTCACTAGTGAGCCTGCTTCTCCCTCTCCCTGCTGCTCCCCATGCTTGTGCTCTCTCTGTCAAATAAAATAAAAAAAAAAAATTAAAAAAAAATTCTTAAAAGAAAAAAAAAGTTTTTATTTAAATTCCAGTTATGTTGGCAAATTGAATTTAAATGAAACATTTAAAAAAAATCTGGTTAGTTAACCTGCAGCATACTATTCATTCCAGGTGGACAGTGTAGTGATTCAACACTTCCATACGTCACCCGGTGCTCATCACGGCAAGGGCGCCCCTTCATCCTCATCACCTGTTTTACTCATCCTCCCACTCACCTCCCCTTTGGGAACCATCAGTTAGTTCTTATAGTTGGTAGACTTGGTACTTCTTCCTTTTGCATGTTTCAGTACCTAGCCCAGTTGAATTTCAGGCAGTACTTAGACAATAGAATACCACTGTAGAGCCAGAAGGTGTCTTAGTCTAGATCAGTACTTTCATATTCTACGTTAAGAAACGGGTCCAGAGCAGCTGTAATTAGCCAAAGCACATGACTAGTAGAAGCATGACCAGAACCCAGATATAGCCCCATCAGGTCCAGCCTCTGCTGTGCTATACTATACTTGTTCCCTATTTGCTGAGAGATGCATTCCACAAGGTTGAAAGGGACTCTGAAAGATCATCTAGGTCAATGTGCAGTCTCCAAAGCCATTACATTAGAACCTAAAGTGGCAGCTTTCCTGGTTAGCTCTAGGAAGAGCATAGTTTGGCTGTTTTAGATGTTGCTGTGTTAGGGACATAGGAGAAGGGGTTCACATACTGAACTCTTTCTGGGCATCTGCCAAGCAGTGTACTGATGCTTTCCCTCAATCTCTCGATGTTTATTATGACAGTTCTGTGAACTGGTTTTAGTTACACACATTTTGCTGGTGAGCAGCCTGGGACTCACAGACAGAGGATGTGGGTTGTGAGCCTGGGTCTGCAGGACTACAAGACCATACTCTTTCAGTGATGTTTCATTGTGACGGCTCTTGGCCAGAGCCCCAAGCAACAGCTTTGGCTGGGTACCACACCTGGCTTCCTCAGGAGGAGCCGTCCAGCAGCCATGCCCTCTTGTCCTTGGCAGTAGTGCTGAATGTTAGTGCCTGAACTAGGAGACACAGCCTGACTCATGGTAATGTCATATTTTTAAACCATGGTTTGTGGTTCATATTTATGACCTTTTATCTATGTACCTTGTGTCATTTTTCCAATTTCCATTCTGTGGGAGAAGGGCACCGTGTTGTAAGCCCACGTGTCTCATTCTTGCTGCTGCCTACCACTTCTCTTTCCATCGTGTTACTGCTCCTCCTTTCTTGCCTTTCTCTCTCCACTCTGCTCTTTATGTGGACAGAAAATTAGATGTGCTTGTATCAAAGTTCCTTGAACTGATCAGCTTTATTCTCCCCCTGCCCAAATTCTTCTATGTTGGTATGAGACACAATGGGACAAAAAATAAAATGAAAGTGATGCATAACCACATTAGTTGTCTTCCATAAAACACTTTTGCAAAATGACGAGATATATGCAATTCATAACTTACGTAAAGTTCATCATTCATATTTATAAAATCTGTGTTTTGGTGCTACATGCACTTACTTCAGGTTTCAAAGAATGATTTTAAAATGCTTTTGAATCATCTCCCTAAGAGCTTTCAACACTGTATAAATAGTACACTTTTTAGCATTTCCTTTTGCGTACCTGCAGTTTGCATCATCTTTGAGATGTTTACCACTTTTTTGCAAGGCATATGTGGAGACTCAGCCAAGAAATGTCATATATGTGGGTTTCAAAGAGCACCTGGGGGAAGTTATTTTTAACCTTTTCAAAGAGGTGTTCTCTGGGCTTTCCCCCATTTAAGAACAAAAACAGATGTAAACCAAGGGTGCGAATCAATGTACATATTTTTGAATATAATCTTCTTTTACGTTTTTGCCAATGATTGTTTTTTATTAAAACATTTACCTACCTTCCCTCAAAATGTAGAATGTTTCTGGAAAATAGTTTACTATAATCGGATGATTTCTTTCACTTTGCTTGTTTAGTTAAATTCTTATGGATTGTTTCTTAAAAAGAACAACACAGTTGCAAGATGAGGAATTAGAGCTGTGGCATTTGATTAAATGTGTTCATAGGGAAAAATATGCTAAGAGGGCATTAGAATGTCCCCTTTATGCCAAAAAGTCCATTAGACTGGTAGCCCATACAGAAGGAGGTAACTCAAGGGAATATCCTGAAGTGGAAGGCATTGGATAACAAGAAAACAGTAATAAAGAATAGTTTTCCCTAGCATGAGAAGTATAATCCCTTTTCTAAGTAGAAGTGCTTAAACCCTCTGCCACTATATTGAGATGCCATTTTTATTTATTTAGATTTTGCTTTTTGTTTAATTAAAGGTTGTAATAAGATGACTCCATTTTTTACAAAAAGTCACAACTGCTATATTGCAAAAAAAAAAAAATTGTATAGTATCCACTAAGAATAAATTAACATTTTGTTAGGGGTATTTGGGTTGTGTTTTATTCTTTCAGGCTTTAAATTTCATATCAGTCCATTTTATTAGAACATGATGTTTTATATATACTTTATAATATCTAGTGCATCATAAATTGTTTTATTGTGCTTCACAGATACTGTGGTTTTTTTTTTCTTTTTTTTTTTACAAATTGAAGTTTGTGGCCACCCTTCATTGGTGCCACTTTTCCAACAATGTTCGTTCATTTCATGTCTCTGTGTCACATTTTGGTAATTCTCGCAATATTTCAAACTTTTTTATTATTATATTTGTTATGGTGAGCTGTGACCAGTGACTATGGCTGACTGAAAATTCAGATGACGGTTAGCATTTTTTAGCAATAAAGTATGTTTAATTAAGATATATACTATTTTTAGGTATAATGCTGTATTGTACAATTAGTAGACTATAGTATAGTGTAAACATAACTTTTATATGCACTGGGAAACCAAAATAATTATTTGACTCACTTTATTATGATATTTGCAATATTGAGGTGGTTTGGAACCAAATCCGCGTTATCTCTGAGGTAGGTCTGTACGAACTTCCTATTTTTAAGTATGTGATGGCATTTTAAGATACGTAAGACAGTTTGATGTCTTTATTTCTTCTGCAGATGGGGCACTAGACAGTTACTGGTTGAAAATGAGTAAAAAAATGACTGAATAAATACAGAAATACATGGGGGCATATATGATTTCTATCCTGGGTCAGATTCATGATTTCTATGATGTTGCCCTGCCAGGTTCTTTTTTTTTTTTTTAAGATTTTATTTATTTATTCATGAGAGACAGAGAAAGAGAGGAGAGAGAGAGAGAGAGAGAGGCAGAGACACAGGCAGAGGGAGAAGCAGGTCCCATGCAGGAAGCCCGACGTGGGACTCGATCCCGGGACTCGAGGATCATGCCCTGGGCTGAAGGCAGCGCTAAACCGCTGAGCCACCCAGGCTGCCCGCCCTGCCAGGTTCTTAAAATATAGATTTGCATTAAATGATTATGAACTCACTATATTAACACTCCTAATAATAGTGATGAAGAAATTAAAGAAAAAACCCTAATTCTACTACACATAATCATTATAATTTGAAACATCATTTCAGGCACTTTTTCTTCATTCTTTGCATGCATACCACATGGGCACATACCCACATACATACAGACATATTTATAGACAGAAATGAGAGAAAAATTATAAGGATAGAATCATCCTACATTACTATTTTTATTTTAAAAAAAGTAATATTACTTGATTTAACAGAAGTAAAAGAAATCAAAGTAAAACCAGAGGAGTTTTGGTTCTTAAATAAGTGGTCCTTTATAATAAGAAATTCCTAAGTGATTTCACTGAAGTTGAGATAAAAAGGAAAAATCTTAAAAGATAAGGATAATTATATTTTTACTGTATATTATTCCATCAGTTTATTTCTTGCAATGGAAAGTAAGAGATTAACATATTTCCTTTTTTCTACCTCTTAATTTTTAGTAGTTATATTAAATTTGTATTTTGTCAAGTTGTGTAACACTTGGCATTCTATTTTGTAAGAATTTTTCACAGCTATTAAGTTTTACCTTTATATTTAAAAGCATTTAGTGCTTACTACGTGCTCTTTGTTCACTGTGAATTATTTTGGGAAGTGGTCCCTCAGAAATTCCATTATTGGGAACTGATGCCCCCAAATAAGTACCTTTTTTTTTTTTTTTTGTTTTTTTTTAGGAGAATAAATTTCTTTGGTCAGTAGATTGAGAAACTGAATCATGTAAAGTTCTATGGAGTAAAGTTTTGGCTTATGCAACTTGATTATAAAATAATAGATTGCTAATTTAGTTTAAATGTGAGAGTATTATTTTCTTTTAGTTGTGTATTTAAGAAGATTGGGGGATTATATGTGTCCCAGCAAAACCTTGGAATATCTGGTCACTCACAAAAAAGAACCAGTATGAAATCCAGTGGGTTCTATAAATGTAGGGATCCAGAGGCCATCTCACAGGGCATTCTGAGGCTGTCATACTTGCCGCTTTTAGTACACCTGCTGAGGTCCACTCTGTAGTCCTATTTCTGGAAGACCTGAAATGAAAGGACTCCATTTCTTTGAGGTATCCATAGAAAAATTTCCCCTGATTTTTCTTATTAGAATATGTTGTACCTCTTTTATTCTTTTCTTTCATTTGATAATGGGAGAATGGCGTTAAAGCAGCCATATATTTTAATCATACTCTGTTAATATGGATTTTCTTTTTAAAGACCCATTCAATTAGAGGACAAAGGACCTGCTATGTCTCCATCCTGTAAAAAATAAATCTAGTCCTTATTTATATGAACACGTCTCCGTATTTCCATTCACTAGTTCTTTATTTGATTCATTTCTTGGCTGACTGAATTTGGTTATCAGGGATATGTGTGTGTTTGTGTGTGTATTTGTGTGTTTTATAAGAGGAACTCATAGTTGCTCTATTTCTTGAATAATTGAATATTTGAAAGTGTTCATAGGTTGCTTTTGTGCTTTATGGACAATTTGGGCACTATATGATTGGGTATCATATTTTCCCCTTAGAACTCTGAAGATTTTGTTCTCTCATCCCCAGATAATGGTGAATGCTGCTACAGAAAAGTCTAAGGCCAATCTTGATATTTCTGCCTATGTGCCCACAGCATTTATATTTATATATTCTTTCTCTTAAGATCTATAACCTCATAGAAATATGTCTTAGTATTAATTGTTTGAAATCCAGTTTTTCTAGAATATATATATATATTTATATTATTCTAAAAAGATTTATTTATTTATTTTAGACAGAGAGAGCTCAGGGGGAGGGTTAGAGAATATCTCAAAGGAGACTCCGTGCTGAGTGTGGAGCCCAATGTGCAGCTCTATACCACCACCTGAGTCAAAACCCAGTAGGACACTTAATGGACTGCTTCATCCAGGAGCCCCAGGAACAGCTTCTTATTTTATGTATTTCGTTTTAATCCAAGAAAAATTTTTCTTCTATTGTATCATTTTTTTCCTCTTTATTTTTTCTCTCTCTCTCTCTCTTTCTCTCTTCTTTTTATCAAGAATGTCAAGTGTGTATAGGCTGGATCTTTTTTTCCTTTTATATTGATCGTCTCATTTTTAATATATCTTTTAAGAAAATTCCACTTTGTGTGGTTTGTTTTTGTTTGTTTTCATACTTATCTTCTCTTTTCCTGTTTCAGTACTGAATGTTTTGGTTTTTTTCTGTTCTTTCTTTTATGGGTTTAATCTGTGTGTGTGTGTGTGTGTGTGTGTGTGTGTGTGTTTAATCTACAGCTTTTTCATTACCCGATCAATTTGCTTTTCATTATCTTTTCTTATTTCATACTTTTCTTTGAGCCTTTTTTTTTGAAGTTTCTCATAGTCTCTGTAATTTTTTTTTGAGACTGTAGAAAAATAATTTGTAAGTTCTTCCCCTATTTTCTAAGACAGTGACATTTCTTTAGCTGTCATTTCCCTATTTCCTTTCACCCATCGTTGGTAGTTCTGTATAAATTCTTTGCTGATTCTTTTTTGGTTCTTACTCAGTTTTTAGTAGGTTTAATTCAATTAAGAACAGGTATTGCCTGAAAAAAAATGTGTGTGTGTCAGATGCTCTGGGGACATATCTCACCTCTATTTGCAGTACTATAAAGGTCACTGTGATTCTGTAGTCCTGTGAGTCACAGGAATCTCTGTAATAAATGGTTTGGTGATTGCTATTTCCCTTTTTCATCTCCACTTGGCAACCTCTCTGTGCAAAGAAGCTTGATCATTGGCAATGCATAACCTTGTTGGGTTTTCCTCCGTCCTATTGTGGTTGTAGACCTGATTTTTTGGAGAAACCTGTCTTATCCTAGGTGGATGCTGAAACATTATTGCCCTAAGCAGAGTTTCAGTGGGCTTTACTGTTCCATGTTTAGGGAAATATCTTTTCTGCCAGAGATCTAAAAAGGTGTGGTTTGGTTCTCAGCATTACTCCTCATTTTGATTCCAGATATCACCTAATATAGTGATTCTTTTTTTATGATAGTTTGTGGTTTGTGGTTGTGGCTGTGACTTTGTTTCATTGATGATGAGGTGTTCATTATTTTTTGTTCTTTTAGGTTTTTTTTTTTTTTTTTTTTTTTTAGTTTGTTTCTGCAGTAGACTACATAGCAATGTCTTCCTGCTGTCATGTTTTTTAGTTTTTTAACTGCCTCTGTTGGCTCATAGGCTCTCCCTCTTCCCACCACTCCACCTTGCTCCTCTAATCTCTTCCACTCTTTAGCTACCTACCCTAAAATTAGGAGCTTTTCCAAAGCCCTGCTTTTAGTCTATTTTCTCTAGCATAATTTTCTCTTTTCGAGTGACTTCATCTAAACCTATGTCTTTAATCTTCACCTCTCTTCTAATGATTTTTGTGTGTGGTTTCTTTCGGTTTTATTGATATATAATTGATATACAGCACTGTAGACGCTTAGGGTGACTTGAATTGCATATATTATGAAATAATTACCACAGTAAGTTTAGTTAACATCTATAATTGCATATTCTAATAATTTTTAGGTTAGCAGCTTGGCATTGACTCATCTGGATATTCATAATACCTCACAATTTGTATCCAAAAGGAATTGTTTCTTTTCTTTGCATTCTCTAAAATTATTAAGGTTAGAGGTAACCATAATTTTTATTTCCCATGCTTGTCTCTACTAATCATTTACCACTTGTGACTAATACTAATTTCTTTTGTGTCCATTTTATCTTCTCATTGAGACTGTAAGTCCATTGGAGGCAGGGAAGTGTCACAGAACATCACATAGAAAGAATATATCGTTGCTAAAAAGAGTAAATAAAAATAAGAAAAATATATGTAGTCAATAAAAAATTGATTTGAATTTTTTGAAAGCTAATTTCAGCTTTCAAGAAGTCTGTTACCAAGATGGCTTTAATATTTTTTTGTATATTTTTTGTATACTTTTAACTCTTGGCTTTACTTTCTATAGATCCCCTAAATTATCATATCTTTGAAGAATTTAAGACTATACCATTTCTCAAACAGGATTATGTTGCTGACTTCTTATGTTCTTTTACTCACCTCCCCCTTATAAATTTTTTTTTGTTTTTTAAATGACCCAGCTCTCAGTCAAACTTTAAAAATATCATCATCAAGAATTTTGAGTGGTTTTGTAGAAAATATTAAGATTTAAAATTAGATGTCTAAATTAAACTTGTTCATATTTAGTACATTTCTTTTGAGCTATTAACTTCTTAATATATATTTTTTGTAAATGCTTTTAAACATGAATTTTTTCATATATTGGGAAAGGAAAGCAATAAATGCCAAGAGATTGAATGAAGAAATCAATTGTGTATCATATGGTAAAACCCTAAAGTTGACACATATTGGTGAACATTTCTTTCTTGGCACTGAGGGCATAACCCTTTGAAACCATCATTGTAAAAGTGAAGCTATTATTGTAAAGCTTAAGATTTTGACAATAAGAATTGCTTCTCGATATGAGAAGCTTGTTGAATTTCTCATTAAAGCAAAACCCATAAACTTCTTTGAAGAAAGATACTTTTGAAAGGATCTGACATGGTTTAAAGAAAAAGTGGATCCTTTAGGTTATATGAGCAGGCAAGCCATTGCATTACATTTACATATTAAACTGTACACACAAGATCTGGACCTTATTGTGGAAAGATATTTCTTATGTAATTAATTAAAAAATAATTAATAGACTTGGATTTTTAGAATAGTTTTAGGTTCTCAGCAAACTTGAATAGAAAATAAAGAATGCCTCACCTCCAGAACCTCCCCCACCAACAAATCCCTGACAGAGTGGTACATTTGTTGCAATTCATGAGCCAACACTGCCTGTCATTATCAACAAAAGTCCTCAGTTTTCCCTGTGATTCACCTTTTCATGCCTCCCTTCCTCCCTCTCTCTCTCCCATAGAACCCTGGTTAACCACTGATCTTTTTATTGTCTCCATAATTTTCTCCATAGTTTTGTCTTTTCTAGAATGTCTCATAATTGGAATTATATAGTATATAGCTTTGTTATATTGACTTCTGTTGGCAATGAATGTACCTTTTCATGGCTTGATAGCTTATTTCTTTTTAGGGCTGCATAATATTCCTTTGTGTGACGTACCACAGTTTGTTTATCCAGCCACCTTTTTAAGGACATTTTGGCTGTTTCCAAGTTTTGGCAATTCTGAATAATGCTGCTATACACATTTATGTGCAGCTTTTTGTGAATTTAAGTTTTCAACTCATTTAAATGAATACTATGGAGTGTGATTGCTGGGTTGTATGGTAAGAGTACGTTTAGCTTTCACTTTGTAAGGAATTGCCAGTGTTCTAAAGTGCCTGTATCATTTTGTAGTCCCAATGAAAATGAGTGAGAGTTCCTATTGCTCCACATCCTCGTGTATTTGGTGGTGTCAGTGTTTTGGATTTTAGCCTTTCAAAGATATGTGTGATGGTCTTTTGTTGTTGTTTTAATTTACAATTCTCTAATGACATATGATACTGAGCATTTTCATATGCTTATCTGTCATCTGTATAGCATCTTTGGTGAGATATCTGTTGAGAACTTTTGCTTATTTTTATGATAATTTGTTTACTTATTGTTGAGTTTGGGGAGTTCTTTGTGTACTTTGAATGAGCCCTTTATCAGATATGTCCTTTGCAAATATTTTCTTCCAGTTCATGGGTTGTCTTCTTATTTTCCTAACAATGCTTTTTGAAGAGCAGAAGTATTTAATTTTAATGAAGTTCAACTTAATAACTCCTGCCCCCTTGCCCTATCCCAGGATTATACCTTTGTTGTTGTATCTAAAAAATCATGGCCAAACCAAGGTCATCTAAATTTTCTCCTATACTGTCTTTTAGCTGTCATATAGTTTTACATTTTACACTTAGATCTGTGATCTATTTTGAGTTATTTTATGTGAACTGTATAAGGTCTGTGTCTAGATTCAAGTTTTTTTGCATATAGATGTCCAGTTGTTCCATCACCATCTGTTGAAAAATCTATCTTTATTTGAATTGCCTTTGTTCCTTTGTCAAAAATCAGCTGACTATATTTGTGTAGATCTACTTCTGTGCTCTCTATTCTGTTCCTTTGATCTATTTGTCTGTTCTTTTGCCAGTACTACACTGTCTTGATTACTGTGTTACTGTGAAATTAATTTTTAAAATAATAATTAGAAAACTGTTTAAGTGGTTTTTGTTAAGATTTGTAAAGTAAGTTATCTTAAACCAGTTTCTCTTTGAGATATGTCATGTTATTTTTAAAAAAATTGATACATTATTGATAACCATTTTATTAAAATTTGTATATTATGGAAATACTGCGAACAATGGAAAGAAATAAAATGATAATATTCCCACTATAAAAAATTTACTTTCATTCAGTAGATTTTTTTGTAAGTTCATATTGGCTATTTAAAACTTACTAAATAATTTTACTTTTTCAAATATGAAATATTTAAATATACTTTTGAAAAGTCTCTATTAATCTTCTAAAGTATCACTCTACAGTGTGAGAAATCAAGATAGCTGTTCTTACATTTTTTCAAAAGCTGTTGCTTTCTTAGTATTAAGAAAGAAATGATAATTACTTGTCTGAAATATTTCATGGTGTAAACACTTTAATAAAAAGAACTGAGTTAGATCTTGGAGAATACTGCTAAATACATGACACTTTTTTTTTTCCTCAACCTTAATTCAGGAGAAAAAAAAAACTAACCAGTAATATAAAGTAATATGTAGTGAGTACAGTGTGGGTGGAAGTGTTTTGAGGTCAGTAATAAGTTATTATGACTGGTAACTGTAAACTAATGCTGTCACTCAGCTAGTTTTTACTCATGGTATCTTTGACCTTGTGTGTCAGAAACACAGTAAATTTACAATAAAAGTCTTTACGTAATTGGAATGATTGTCAGCCATGATCAACTGTTTTGAGTGTATTTTTTTTATCAATTTTATTTAGGTATAATTTACTTACAATAAACTGTACACATTTTAGGTGGGCAATATGATGAGTTTTGACAAAAGCATATAGCTGTGTAAGTATAACCACAATTATTAGAACATTTCTATCAACCAGAAAGTTCCCTTCTGCCCTCATGAAGTCAACCCCCTCCAGTAAGCCCTCCCCTCCCATCTCAGGCAACTGTGGTCTGTTTTCTGTATTGTAGACTGATCTGCCTTTTCTGGAATTCTTAGCAGTGTGTTTTGCTTAATGCAGAAGATGCGCTCTTGAAAATTGATGGTAAATCGATTTTTTTGTATAATGTTTTGTTACATTACAATTTTTGAGATGCTCAAATAAAGTTCAATTGGTATTATTCATATAACTTTTGGTTTTAAGTTTTTTGGCTTGTGTCCTCTGTAATAACATATCTTTATTGCATATAACTTAATATATAAAATAAACTCATGGTCCATTATTTTGTAAAGTAAATTATCCTTTATCTTTTTGTAGTTAAACTTATTGCTTTTTTTAAAGTTGATACTTTAAGAGATGAAAGACTGCAGATTCTTTTGTCATTAGAATTTAACTCCTTCCTTATTCCGCAGTTGTTACTCAATGGGCAGTTTAATGTTGCTCTGTAGAAGGCCATTTGCCTTGTCCTTATGCCCTCTTGCTCAGACCTCTGGGGATGGGAGAGTGAGGGTGGATAAAATAGCTCTTTACTTCATAACATTCTGTTCTTTGTGTCTCCTCTTACTCATACGTAGCCTATTCTAAAAGCATGCTGAAAAGTGTGGTTGATCTCATGGAGAAAATAGTTCTACCAGGATGAAATATTAGAACCCTTTTATGACTTTTTATCAAATGTACTGGATGTTGACTCCTTTATATAGGACAAAGTTAAAAATCCTTTGCATAACAGAATGAGTGGAATTTTCTGGTTTTGCCCAGAAAGGTTTTTGTATGTAGAATTTGTGCTGCTTCATTTATTTGTCATTTTGAAACTAGTTCTAAATAAAAGCCAAGCCCTATGAAATGTTTTTTCATATTTGCTCCACCAAACATATTTAAATTTCTGCTTAATTTGGAAACCCTATACTCACACAAAGACAAATAATCCTAATTTTAATTTATTATAGCAACACTTGGGTAACTGATGTTCTAATCAAATTCTTAAGTAATTGGCATTTTGGAGTGATAAATATGGATCTATTAAGAAATCCTGAAGATCTACATTTAAACACTGCCTCACCGAAGCCTTCAGACAAAACAAAACAAAACAAAACATGCTTCTGAAGTCAACTCGAGAGACAGTGTATGTGAGAGAGGGGAGTAAACAGCATTGTGATAAGAGCAACCAACCTGAGAACTTATACTTTATATGATTATTATTTTTATGAAAAGTAGTCTATCAATTCTTTTTTTTAAAGGAATGCTCAGATCATTTTTAGGGTTTCCTCATTTTAGGGGGATTGTCTTGAGAAGCCTAGATATATTCCATTCAACCTATACTGTGATGGCTTACACTTGGTCCTCTCTTCAGCAGGTTAAATCCAGTGGGAGAACAGACATAAATAATTACCTGTATTACAAAGGAAGCTGCATTAACTTTCTAAGGGTCGCACATAGAAAGTACAGGGGGAGGGAAAAATTCTGGCTCGAAGGTCAGAGAAGGCGTCATGAATGACACTATTTAAAATGGAATGATGAGTTCTATTAAAGTTTGTAGTTGTGGGTTTTTTTTTCTCATTTACAAAGTTGCTATTTATTTTAGGAAATTTGGAAAATCAGAGAAGCATTGAGAAAAAAATTCTAAAATTACCATTAGTATTTTCATAGCTATTTCTATTTTGGTATTTTCATAGGTATTCCATAGGTATTTCATTTTTAGATTTTTAAAAAAGATCTTATTTATTTATTCATTAGAGACACACAGAGAGAGGCAGAGACGTAGGCAGAAGAAGTAGGCTTTCCGCGGGGAGCCTGATGCGGGACTTGATCCCAGGACCCTGGCATCATGACCTGAGCTGAAGGCAGACTCTCAACCATTGAGCCACCAAGGTGTGCCTCATTTTTTAATTTCTTATCTGTATTTTGAATTGCTATTTTTTGTTTTGAATATTTCTCCGTGTCATTAAATATATTTCTGCAGTATAATTTTAAATGACTAGTAATTTGACTAATGCACAGATATAATGTAATTTATTTAACCACTGACTTATTGAAGACTTAGATTCTTTCTGCCTTTTATTATTATGAAAAATACTGTCAAAATTATTCTTGTGAACTTGGCTGGTTCTTGTCCTTAAATTACTTCCTATTTAGTTAAACTAATAACATTTACCCAGTCTAAAATTCTAATTGTTGTAAAAGGCCGATAGGAAAATACAGTGGTTTCTTACCCATTCTTTCCAATTCTTTTCTCTAGAGGCAACCATTTTTAAGCCTTTATCTGTTTGTTTTGGTTATTATATATCTGCATATTGCTTTATTACAGATACATATTTTTGTTTTGATTCATTTATTTTAGATATGGTTTGTTAACTTTATATTATGGTCTTTGAGGATTTTTCACCTTTCACTGCCATCTCACTTCCATATTCTCAAGATTGTTGGGTTACAACTTTTGGCTAACTCATTTTTAGTGTTACATTATTATACTATGCTGATATTTATAACTGAACGTTGTAATGAGCTGTGATGAAAATGTTCACTTCTGATTTTTTGTTTTTATTTTATTTTATTTTAAAGTTTTTTTTTTTTTTTTTTTTTTTTTTTTTTTTTTTTATGATAGTCACAGAGAGAGAGAGAGAGAGGCAGAGACACAGGCAGAGGGAGAAGCAGGCTCCATGCACCGGGAGCCTGATGTGGGATTCGATCCCGGGTCTCCAGGATCGTGCCCTGGGCCAAAGGCAGGCACCAAACCGCTGCGCCACCCAGGGATCCCGGATTTTTTGTTTTTAATGAAGTTAGTAATGCCAGGTTTTTGTTTGTGTTTGTGTGTGTGTGTCTTAGTTTCTTTGTTACTGTTACTTCTTTCTGTATCTTCTAGGAGCTTCTTTGATTTCCCATAAAATGAAGCACATCAGATAATTTCTTTCAGTTTTTTTCTTGAGTATATTTTTCCAAGAGAATTCTATTGTCAATCCATCCCATTTTCTAGATCTGCTCTCTTCCTGAGCTTTTTCTTTGCTGTTAAACTAGGAGCTCCTTTTGGCTTTTCCTGAATCTCATCTTGTCTTCTTTCTTGTCTTAATCTTACATGGTTGTGGTATATATCCTGTAGTAGTTTTCTGAGAAAGATTATGTGAGAGAAAAATATCTTTTTTTAATTTTCTCACTTGATTGATACTTTTGCCTAAATACGTTTTACATTGCAAATCACTTTCCTTCCAAAGTTTTGAAGGAATTAACATTGTCTTTCTCAGTTCTGAACATTCATGTTGGTTGGGATACCAATGATTGTTAACTGTATTAAAAAATATGTAGAGGGCTGTCTGGGTGGCTCAGTTGGTTAAGCGTCTGACTTTTGATTTTGGCTCAGGATACAATCTCAGGGTTGTGAGATTGAGCCCCATGTCTGGTTATGTGCTGAGCGTGGAGCCTGCTTAAGATTCTCTCTCCCTCTCTCCCTTTGCCCCTCCCTCCCTTGAATAAAAAAAAACTGGTAGTAGAATGCATAGGTGTCATGTATTTAAAATTTTTAAGGCTTTTAAAGATGGGGAAGATGAAAAAGGGATTCAAAGCAGAGGGACTGGCCAGACAGCAGAGTGTCCAATACTTTAGAGAATGAGGACATCTAGATCCTTGAAAAGAGTGTGATACAGAGTTGAAACAATGTAGATTGAGGCTTGGTAATAGATGGCTCATCACCTGGATCTTTGAATTTATTTTGTAGGCACTCTTTCACCCAGCTGTTATCAGCTGTATGAAGCCTTCCTTGACTTATGGTAGGCAAAATGAATTGACCTATGTTTTATCCTCTCTTAATCCTTTGTGCATGCACACACATGTATATGTGTGTATGTGTATGCTCATGCATGCTTGTGCACACACACACACACACACACACACACACAGACACACACACTTCATTTATTTTCTATGTGCCTGCCTCCCCTAGAATAAGTCTGTGGGTACCAGAGCAAGATAATTAGGTTTCTGTTAAAGAAGGCTCAACAGGTCAGTTCTTAATATTCATGGTAGTTGGGATGACATTGAAAACTGGAGGATGAAAGACAAATTAAAACAGAGAGAGAATAGAAGATTATTGCATTGTCTAGATTTGAAGAAATAAGACTCTGATGTAATAGTCTGCTCAGAGTGGGAGGGATATTACTTCAGTTATATTCTGATCATTCCCATGGGCCTAATCATTCTTTTTTTTTAAAATTTATTTATTTATGATAGTCACAGAGAGAGAGAGAGAGAGAGAGAGAGAGAGAGAGAGAGAGAGAGAGAGGCAGAGACACAGGCAGAGGGAGAAGCAGGCTCCATGCACCGGGAGCCCGACGTGGGATTCGATCCCGGGTCTCCAGGATCGCGCCCTGGGCCAAAGGCAGGCGCCAAACCGCTGTGCCACCCAGGGATCCTGGGCCTAATCATTCTTAATTTTGAGAATACTGTTTTGTGTTTGTGTACTTGTACACATTTTGCTTTAAAATCTTCTTCCCTTTTGGTTCCTTTGAGAATAGTCTGAAACATTTTTAACTCTTGCTTTTGTTATTTTTTCTTAGACCAGTGATGTTTTGGTTACACAGTTGATGCTTCATATTAATGAGGATTTGAAATATTGTCTTGATTTCATTTGGTTAAAGAAAAACACTACGTAATTTTAGATGAAAATAATTGATAAATATCTTATATTATCATTTATAGACATTTCATTCTGAGCAGTTTCATTGCCTAAGAACGTTAGAGACTGTTTCACCTTGACACTGTCTCACTTAAAAACATCATTGATGAGGTGGGTCTTTTTTATCATTAGATGAGGAATTTGAAGAACAGAAAGGTTAAGTGTTTGGTCCAAGATCATGCAGGTAGCAAATAGCAGACCAGGGGACATTTGTCTCTGGTTTATGTGTTTATTCATTATTAGGTGTATTTCTTTTCAACAATTATGGGAAAGACCTTAAGGGATATTAATCCTGTAAGTGACATCACGTGTTTATGGTATACATACCTCCCCATCATCAGGTGACTATTTTGTTTGCTAATTTCCTCTAGTGGATAATTTCTCAGATCTTTTTTTTTTTTTGGTCCTTCTTAAATTGCATACCCAGCATTGGACACTATCTTTCATAAATGAAAAAAAGATGGATCAATAGGAGATTATTATTTAGTTCTTTTTTCTTTCCTGTTTAGAAAATAACACTATTTTCATTGAAAAACTTACTGTACTCATTAAGACAAATTGGTGTCCTTGTTTAATGTGTGCGATTGATAAAGTTTGATATTCTTTACTTTTTATACTGCCTTATACTATTCTTTCACAAACTGCCAGAGCCTCTCCACTGCTGTTTCTCCTCCGTGGTATCTTTGCCATGAAGGAAGTCACAACATGTTTCTTCCCGAACACCCCACAGTTTGGGATTCTAGGAGATATTTTGCAGGACTCCAGCAAGTTGTTACAGTCAGTGTCTTCAAGAGACAGTGCAGTAGGCAGAGAGCCGCAGTCAAGACACCTGTAGAGATCAGCACACCTGCCCCCAAGCAAAAGACAGTAATTAGTTGCTTATATTCCCTTGCAAACTTCTCCAGTTTTGTTGCACATGAAACGCGGAGATCACAGCACACTGTCATGAGCTCCGCACTGTTGGAGTTGTTTATGCCCATTCAATTTTTAATGTTCCTATAAGACATTTTGATGGGAACCCTGAGCCTAAAGGGATTTGCATGCTTGATCAAACCTGTGATGATTTAAATATAGAAATAAAGAGAAACCTTTGGATTACATTGACTGTTAACTTTTGGGACAACGTTAGTGGAAAACATTAACATGATACTTGAGGCAAAGTTATTTTTGATCAACATTCACAACTTTTTGGTTTCTTGACAGCAGGTATAGCTTCAGTAAATCTAAACAAGTTCTTTAATGCTTATAAATCCAAGCGCATGTGGATATCTGGATGGCAGGATCTGAATATTTTAAAAGATGATTTTATACCAACCACTTATATTGAAATTGAACTACTCTCAAGTCCCAATATTTCAGTCCTACCACTTTGGCACATGTAGTTTATATTATTAAAAAAGATGACAGGTGATTGAATTTTAGTAAAATACAGTAGTGTATAAGAATTGGATATATTGCGGCCAAAGAAATTTATTACTCAATGCACTTGGAAGTTTTTTCATACCATTGTTTTATTTACTATTTCTTTTTCTTTTCTTTTCTTTTAAAGTAAAGTCAGTGTGGTGCTCTAACTCATGACCCCGACCGAGATCAAGAGTTGCATGATCCATCTGCTAAGCTAGCCAGGTGCCCCCATATTATTGTTTTAATTTCAACACTGTATTTGTCCTAGGTAGTATGTGGGTTAAAACCTGGTGTTTTACCAAAATATATATATATGTATATGTATATGTGTGTGAGAGAGAAAGAGAAATAAAAATTTAAAAAGCTAGTGTTTTACCAAGTGACTGTTGATGTAGCTTTTAACTCAGGAATTCAGTTCTTTGATAATGTAAGTTATTAATAAACAACTTCACTAAGATACATTACTGATTCTTAAATATATTTAGTATGAAAAATGCTATAATTTTTAATACAGCAAATTCAGTTCACATGTATTCTGAACAAAACTAACTGCAGCATCTTTTCAGCATACTGTGGTGAACATACATGCTTCTTACATTGGTTCTTAGAAACAAACAGGCATTATGGAATTGCCAGATTATGGTGAGCTAAAGAACATGTTATACGGCCCTGAACTATCATTGACAGAATTGGAAACCTGAGTTGCTGGTGAACTCAGCCCATTGTGCCTCACCTTTTCCTTCATTAATACATGCATAGAATCTTCCAGTGAGGGTAGTGGTTTCTCAGTGTAGTGGTTCATTAGTTTGTTGGCAAAAGAAAAATGACCCGAATGATATAAATGTCCACAAGCTTAACCTCTAAATTGTATATTTGCATGACTTTCTTAGCCATGAGTAAGCCTAAATGGGGATGGAACTGGGGAAGCTCTGCTTGGGAGCTGAGGATTGTGGGGCTAGCATGAATAGAGTTCCTCTTACATGTTGTATGTGGAACATTTTGGCTAGCTTATACCTCATCGACTTTCAGGAATTTCATAAAAGTCATTCCTAAGAAATGGTCTGTCTCTAGTGGCCTTCAGAATTCCTAATCACCTCATGTAAAAGTCGCATAAAATATTTGCAGTGTGCTTCTTAGATAAATACTCCATGTGCCCTGGGTCGGTATCTTATTTATCTATTTATCCTTTGATGTCTAACTAATGTGATCAGTCAGTGTTGGTTGGATTAGCGAATGATTGAAAATAGTGTGTAACACCTACGAATGGCCTTTGGAACATACTATCTATAGTAAAGGGTGGATCATAACACTTTTAGCAATAGAAATGACTTTTTCTCCTGCCCTTTTTTTTTCCCCCTCTCAGTATACTCATAGGTCAATTTTTCTTTTTTTTCTTTAGAATAAGTACCAGTGATTTGCCTTCAACTTTACCTTTTTATTATCAGTGCATCCAAAATACTCTGAAAAAAAATATAGTTTTACTATGCTAACGCTAAATTCTTTTTACTCCAAGTCACAGTCTGGATCCAGTTAGCTTGCTTAGCTTTGTTTCCTACTGTTCTGTATCCTTTGTTTCTACCCCTGTTGCAGGACAGACTTTTCACCATGTTTCAGGATAAGCCACACTTCCTTCAGCCTCATGCCCTGGTCTGAGCTCTAATCTCATGAACTCCTGAGTTACTTCTGTTTTTGACTCACCAGTTTAGAATTAAGCCATGTGTTCCTATGTTTTGTAAAATGTGTGTCTCTGTGTAGTTTGTAACTTCATTATTATGATTTTTAAATTTTAAAAATTTTAATTTTTTCATTTCTGGCATATGACATTACTTTGTAGTCACTCAGTGAAGCTGTACATACTAGTTAATCTCTAGCTTTATTATAGGAAAATAAACTTGCAAAGAAAGTGAGAAAGATGGAGAGAGACATACGGGGGTGAAGGAAGGAGAGAAGATAGGGAAGAGAAGAAAGGAAGCAGAGAAGGAAGAAAGGGAGGGAGAGGGGACGAGCATATTTTGTGAAATAGGGAAAGAGCAATGGTTTTGGATTTGAAAAATGAGCTTAAATTTGATTCTGCTTATTCCCTTTGTAATCTTGGATAAGTTTAATAGTTTTTGGGTTTAAATGATATTAATACCTACATGGTAAGCTTATTGTAAGGGTTAAATTACGTAATGTATGTAACGTGCTTATTAGCATGTTGAGTGGACGTTAGCCAACTCTCTTCTTTTTCCAAGTGAGGAAAGTAAGGTGTAGAGAGCTGACCAAGGGTTATAGATATAGCCAGTAAATTGTGGAGAGAGGATTGAAACCCACATTTTTCTTCCTTTTAAGCAGCAAGTTTCCAATTGCTCCTCTGCCTTTCGGCTAAGATCAAGTATAAAGCATTGTTTTTAAACATTAGTGTACATCAGAATTCCCTAAAGTCTCCTCAAAATATGTATTGCTGAGGCTCAGCCTGCAGTTTCCAGTTCAATAGGTCTGAGATGGGACCTGAGAATTAGCATTTCTAACAAGTTCCCAGCTGCTGCTGGTCCAGGGACCCATACCTTGAGACCCACTGCTCTATAGCTGTTATTTCTTCACCCTAGCTGGACATCAGAAATCATTTAGGGATTACTAAAATTCTAAAGATTACTGATGAAACTGGAATCTATGGTTATAGGCCTAAATATCAGCTTTTTAATTTTTGTTTTATTATTATTTTGTAAACCCTCCAGGTGATTCTAATGTGCAGCCAGAGTAAGGAACATGGCCCTGCCTAAAGCTAGACTCTGCAATTTTCCATTAGAATGAGGTACCAAGCAAAGCGCTGGCCTTGAACACCTCCTGGGTGCTCAGTGATGCAAGGCCACAGTAGTGTGTTGTTTTTGCCCTGTGATGTTTTAAAACAATTGCTCCAGCCTAGGATCTTTTATTATTTTACCTATTCTAATTATTTGTGTGTATTGTTTGCATTTTTCCATCCAGTTTCACTGTCCAATAATGTGTTCTGAACACCTTCATTAATCTCTAGGGTAGATTTTATGTTAACATCCAGGGGAAGCAACTGTTTAGCAATAGTCAAAGTATAAAGTAGATAAAGGAATGCATCTAATATTTAAGAAAGCAATCACTTGAGCAACTTATTGTACTTCTAGAATTCTGATTATGAGTTTGTTCTTTTTTTCTGAGATGCTGTTGGAAACCTTATGTTTTTACTGTTGTTTGGAACAGTTTGGCTGTTGTTTGGAACAGATAATGATAGTTTTGCACTCAGGAGTACATAAGTAAAAATGCAGTAGATTAATTGGTAAAAGAGTCATTTATTCTGTTATATGATTCAGTCAATATAAATATATACAAACCAAGACATGAAATCATTTACTGGATAAAGTGGCAAAATACTGGATTATGTGGCAAAATACCACATAATTTCATTAACCTTTAAGCAATGAAATTATAAATCCCCATGCAAATGATTAAGGTTATCATTGCCTATCACCCCCTTTTGATACCTACAGACTGTTAATTCCTCTCTGTCCTGCTGAGTCTTATTAAAACTTCTGAGTGATGTACTTTTATTAAAAGGTTTAGAATTTACCAATTTAAAGCACTTGCTTCACACTATCACCTCTAATTTAACTAGGCCATTAAACACCGTATTTTGCAAAGCGGAAAAAGTCAATAGCTGTTTCTTTAAAAAAATAATAAATTGAAATGAATTTTAAACTCTGCTTGGAGGTGAGCAACTGCTATATACTACTAGGTCTTTTGATAGTTGATTTGTTCCTTTAGTATGCAAATTTTAGGTTTACAAAGATCTACTGCTTTTATTTAAGAAATATGCCTGGAGGCTAGATTGGTAAGCTTTAGGGAGATATCTAGTTTGGTGTGAAATAAATAGTTGTTAAAGGATCACATGAATTGGGTCCCAGAAGATAAAGAGTAGAGCTGAGACAGATTGAGAAAAACTGACTGTATTTCATTTCATTTGGCTAAAAATACCACTAAATTAAAAATGAAGGCAATGAATGATGGCAACACAAAGGGAATTAAGGCGAATGAGCCTTTTTTTTTTTTTGGTAGATTTTGTGGAAAGTTCTGACTAGCAAGAAGTTTAAAGGAAAGGGCCTACTACATCCCTGACTAAAGATGTTTACTCATCATTTTGGAAGTCTAGACTCTAGAGCTTTAGAGTTTTGGGAGAGAAGACACTTCGTCAAGGAGAAAGGAATGGGTTATTCCCCTGGCTCAGTCTGCTGCATCACTTCCGGTCAGTGAGAGGACAGATGTCATAGAACATCCTCACATTCAAAAGAAAAGGACTGAGAGTTGCCCTCTTAGGTTGGAATTACAGGTAATCTGGTTTGTAAGTTTAAAGCAAATGGTGTAATAGTTACACTTTTAGGTGTGGGAAGCTTTATAGCATCGATCTTCTGCATCTCTGATTTTCAAGTGGATTTTGGAGAAAATAAACTTAGAAATTATAAAATGTATTTCTATATTTTATAGAAATATAATCCTCTTTTTTTCTTTTTTTGAGTGCTTTTATCTGCCTTTTTGGATGTTTTTAAGGACTCTGGCTCTCAGAGATAGAATATTTGAACAACATCAGTAGCAGTTAAAATGTCCTTTGTTCATTGGTGTGTGTTGTGTATCTCTGGTGGTGGATAGTGAGGTGTGGAGAACGGGGGTGAAGATGATGTGTGAAGATGGAATGCTAGTCTTTTATTGAGGCTGGAAGTCCACAGCCCTTTTTCCATCAAGGACCCTCTCTATACAGGTATATATGCATAAATAAATAGATTTCCTTACCTTTTCCTATTCAGCATCATTTTATTTATTTTTATTTTGGACTTTAAGGTTATCTTAAAAACTTTTGAATAGTCACTGTGTTTACTGGATTCAAATTCAAAAAGCGAAAATGGCAATGACATCTCTCTCTTATGTCCCTTAATACTTTCTTTATACACATGTAATCAGTGTGTGTGTGTATATGTGTGTGTATTTCTAGACACATGTAGACCTATATTATCTATTTATTTATTTTTGTTCATATGTTGATTTATCTACTTACCTTGTGAACATTGTATTTTGGAAGTTTTTTTAAAAATGCCAAACTGTACCTAAAAATATAGGCTATATAGCCTTATCCAGGTAGGAGTCCGTCCTTCCTTCCTCCCTCCCTCCCACCCTTCCTTCCTTCTTTCCTTCCTTCCTTCCTTCCTTCCTTCCTTCCTTCCTTCCTTCCTTCCTTCCTTCTTTTCTTTTTAAAGGTTTTATTTCTCTATTTGAGGGAGAATGGGAGAGAGAGCATGAATGTTGGTGAGGGGCAGAAGGAGAAGCAAACTCCCCGCAGAGCAGGGTGCCTGATGTGGGCTTGATCCCAGGACCCTGGGATCATGACCTGAGCCAAAGGCAGACCCCCAACTGACTGAGCCACCCAGGTGCCCCATGTATTATTCCTATTAGCTTTTTCTAAACATTGAAATTAATTTAAGATCTGTCCTAACCCCACTCCCCTGTATTTTGTGAAGCAGAATTACATGTGAGTCCCTGGGAGGTTCCATGGGTATGTGTCAGGTTCCGCCTTTGCTCTGTAGCCTTAGTGGGCATGTGGTGTTTCTGAAGCCCTTACTGTTTTTACGTCCACACAGTAATGCTTTTTTGTTCTTGAGGAATTTTCATTTGTATGTGCTAGGCTCAGAGCAGATTCCTTTGTGTTTTTTTTTTTTCCTTATTACATCCTTATAGTCTCCTCTGCTCACCTAGTTTTACTTCTAAATTTCCATTTTCTGTGAGCTTTAATATTTGTATTCATATTTGTTTTATTTAATTTGACTTTTTATTTTTCCTGATCTTAGTTGAGTGTATAATTTTGAGTGTTGGGAACCATCTGAGGCCATTTTCTTCTTTTAAATTTTACTTCTCTCGAGTTAGCAAAAGGGACTGATTGGAAGTATGGGATCTAGAGCTAGATTGCTGGGATTGTGGCCTAAGAACATGACCTTGGGCAAGTTACTTCTTTCTGCTTTAGGTTTCTTATTTTGTTCAATGGGGTGTAGCAATTTCATCTCTTTTAGAGATATGATGATTAAATTATATAACAGTTGCATAGTGCCTATCAAATGTTAGCTATTTGTATTTTTATGATATAGTTGTGATTATATTTGATTTTTATGGGATATAATTTAGCACTTTTAACATTAAAACTTTAAATATATTTGTATATATTTTAAGAAACCTTATAAATCTTCATTCTAGGATATAGCTTTCTGTTTTAAACACTAAGAATGAATCTATAAGCTATCAAGATAAAATAGTAAGTTTTGAATGTGAGGGTGATTTGAGTATAAAGAAAAACCAAAATCAATTCTCTTTCCTTCCCTTGTTGGTTGAGAATAGTGTGTATTTTTTTTTCATTGTGTGTGTGTGTGTGTGTGTGTGTGTACAGCAGTGCTGTTCAATAGAATTGTAATGCAATAATTTAAAGTTTTCTAGTAGCCACATTAAACAGATGAAAAGAAATAAGTTTAATTAATTTTATTAATACATTTTATTTAAGCCTATATATCTAAATTATTATCATTTCAACATGTAACCAATATAAGATTATTGAGCTATTTTACGTTCTTATTTTTCCATTAAGTCTTTTAAATCTATTGTGTATATTCCCCTTATAGCACATTTCCATGTCCAACAGGCATATGTGGCTAGTGGTTACAGTATTAACACGGTTAGACTCTATAAACCACCTTAAAATTTGTCCTCTTAGGTTAGGGAGGGTTTTATGCTATTTTATAACAATTGATAAAACCAGATGCATCTAATAGGCTGACAGAAGTGATAAGTTTGTAGTGTGAAGAGAGCAATGGGAGAGGTTTGGATTTGGGAGTGATCAGCAGATATATAGATGATAATTGAAATCTTGAAGTCAAGGACAGAATAATAATAACCCTAAGGGTAAAGCTCTAAGGAATTCTTGGAAAAGGAGCCAGGTTAAAATAGGGAAAACATCCTATAGACTGGAGGAGAACTGCAAGATGGGGACACCTTGGAAACCAATGTGAGGAAGTTTCAAGGAAGCATGGTGGGCAAGACTGCCCAATGCCACAGTCTAGTGGAGTGAGGAGTGAAAGTAGGTAATTATTAACAAACCTTAGCAATGGCTATTTCAGTAGAGTGATGGCTTAGGAAGCCACGATGTAGTAGTTCAGACTTCATGGGAGTTCAAATGAAGGCAGTGGGTCTGTATTGTTGTTTTATGAAGCTTGGAAGAGTAGTTGGTAGTGCTGAAAGAAGTTGCTAGGGGAAGGAGCCAATGGAGAGAAAAAGGTTGAAGGTAGAGGAAAAGGAGAATGAAGGAGTGAGTTTTTAGAAAAGGCACGAATGAATAGGGTTCAGTACACGGGCAGAGGAATTAGTTATGGAACATAAGAGACTGAATTACAAAATCGGAGTGAAAACATTATGAGACAGGAGAATTTGTATATGATAGAGTGGGGTCTTTGTTGTAGGCAACGGTTAGTTTAAGTTGCAGACAGCTAGCTAGTTTAAGCAAAAAGGGATATGTTATACACTACTTAATTTCCAAAAGTGCCAAGGAATTAACCTTGACTATTACTATAAAGCTAGGAATAGTACAAGCCAAGGAAAACCTCCATTTCTACTATTTTAGTAGATTCACTTGCTATTTGGAACCCATGGTACGAGAGATCATTTAATAGACTAGCTGATAGCCCCACAAGAACAAAATGCCTTCACTGCAAAATTTGATCTCATTTGAGTAAGTCAAGGTCAGCACCTTGACTTACTCACTTCTATTTTCTAAGGTCCCAGATGGATTTTTCTGATAGTTTGAGTCTGGGTCCTTACATGATGCAAATGCATCTGAGAAATGGAGTTTTTAGCTTGGAAGGTCCTATTGTAGAGGAAGCTAGAGAGCATGCTAGAAGTTGAGAGCAGCCTAGGTGGTTCTGACTCTGATCTGTCATAAATTGAAGTCAAGATTGACCCAGGGCAACAGTCACCTGAAGATTTGAGCAGCCTGGGTGATCCACCTACAAGGTGCCTCACACATAAGCCTGTTTAGTTGATTCTGGCTATTTGGCAAGAAGCTATGTGGACTGCTCCATAGAGCTGTTTGTTCTCATGATGTGGAACTGACTTTACCAAATGAGCGATCCAATAGAGCAAGGAGCTAGCTGTAACGCTTTTTAGGACCTAGCCTCAGAAGTCAAGAAACCATCAGTTCCAGGGCATTCTGGTTTTGTTCAAACCAAACTTCATGCAGTGAGAAAGAATTATAAAAGTCATGAATTTCATGGGGTGAGGATTTGGGGGCCGTTTTGGAAGTTGGCTATCATGTCTCTACACTGCCTGCCTTCTTTAACAGCAGAAATTGATCAAATTTGTCTGTAGAAGAGAAAAATGATTTGAAAAACAAAAAACAAAAAACAACAACAACAGAATGGAACCTGCCAAGAATTTGGATAGTATGTGGTTCTGTGTTACATCTTAAGGTTACAAAGTGCACAGCATCTGCCAGTTTTCTAAAAGATTCAGAAATGCTGTTTAGTTACTTGTTCTCAGGCTTTCTCCTCTCAAGGCAGAGAGTGTATCATAAAATCATAACTCAGTCTAGGTGTATGTGTTTTGATGTTTGGAGATAATGAGGTTGTGATACTTTGTCTTCCAGAATAGCTCTCCTGTCCTCGTCTCTGAAATGAAGAGGTTGGATTAGCTGTCCCTATGGTCCTTTCTCAGTCTCCATTCCCTAAGACCCTGACTAACTTTGAGAATTGGAGTGAACATCCCTGTGACATACTAGATAGACGTAGGCCATTCTCCTATGCCTCGGTCACATCATCTTATTTCTTTCATATCATGTATTGAAATGAGATTGCTGATGTATATGTCCCCCTGCATCCTTCCTCCCCTTCCCAAAATTAAACTCCTGTCTTGTTCACTGCTGAAATCCTAACAATCAGGGCAATGCCTGGTAGATGCTCAGGGGTGAATGTCAAAATAAATTATTTTTCTAGAAAATATCCTACAAGATCATTATTTGTAATAAGTCGTCTCAAAAGTTTTGTTTTGTTTTCTCCTTTTTACTTGATTTATATCTTCTCAGCCTTTCCCTTATCTTTTTTATCCTTTAAATTTTTTATTTTTTTTCCTTTTCTCTTTTGGTGACACTCCAGCTCAGGATTCTTTCTACAGCTGTGAATGTTTTAGTCTTATTCAGAGTTGGTGCCTGGAAGGTTTTCCATCTTGAGTTCTTTCTGATATGGGTTATTCGGACTCTGTGACTACTGTTAAAGATAATTCTTTTAGGGCAGCCCTGGTGACTCAGCGGTTTAGTGCCACCTTCACCCCAGGGCCTGATCCTGAAGACTCGGGATCGAGTCCCATGTCGGGCTCCCTGCATGGAGCCTGCTTCTCCCTCTGCTGTGTCTCTGCCTCTCTCTTTCTCTGTGTCTCTCATGAATTTTTTTTTTTTTAAGATAATTCTTTTAAGAGATTCACTTAGCAATCCTGTGATTTTCTGCTATGGATACTGTTTGGGAGCCACATTTCTTATTGCTTTGCTAGCCCTTCCTTATTGTGTGTCTTATAGGGTCCTTTTTGGGTGAGTTACTGTTAGTTTTGAGCCTGTGAATATTGATGAACCTAAGGGTTCTGACTTTAATATATACAGAACAGGAAAGTCACAATATCCACCCTTGGGTATATGGTAGGATTTTGCTCTCTTCACTGTGCATGGCTTGCAGAGAACACAAGGCTGTGTAAATTAAGTAACAATTTGAACCTGATATAATGCTCCCTGAGAAAGTAGTTCTTAAGGTATTCACCCCAGATACAGAAGTGTCTGTGTACCTCCATTGTTTCCCTCAGAACCAGACTGATCATCCATATGCATTCCAGCCTGTCTCTGGGATCTCGAACTGTCCTCAGCAGAGGTTCATGACAGTTTTTCTGGATTATGGAACTTTTTGCAAACCTGACAAACTATTAACCTTATCTCCAGAGAGACATCCATTCGCATAACTCCACAAATTTTACATATATGGTTCAGAAGTGCATAGACTCCTAAAGTTCATCCATGTACCAAGGTTAATAAGGACCTTGAATCTGAATTCTTCTTCTTGTTTTTGAGTTAGAATTGATTTGGGAAACCATGGAAAGATTGTGGGGGAAGAAAAAGCTCTTATTAGTTAAGACTCAAAACATCTCCCTTTCCTTAGAGGTTCTCCCCCCATCTTGGAATATCCAGTACTCAGACTACTAAGTCATTCAAGTAAACTTATCCAGGTCAGGATTCAGAATTCAGGCTAGGCTTATTTTGAAGATAACATCATATGTCCTTTGATCTCACAGGTACCTCTGCATCAGTCAGATTGGATATATGTGGAGAGAAATCAGTACATCTGGATCATCAGGTAAGCAAATGGGACTTTATTTTAATTTCTCCATCGATTCAGTCCTCTGTCAGTCTGCAGCCATTTCCTCTCATCTTTCTCTACTGCAGTATGGGTCAGTGAGATGATAAATATTTCTAAAGAGGAGAAAGCAGCCATTCTTAAGTTTTGCCAGATTACTTCGTCTGCTGCTTGAAGTCAGATTTCTTTATTTTAATTTTATCTCATTATTATTTCATATATTCACACTTCTATAGCGGATAAAAATTCCCTGCTCTTCTTTTTATGTATATACTTTGGAGAGTTGTGGACAGCTCTCATATTGTTCCTTGGTTGTCAGCCAAGTTATACACATTTAACTCCTTTAATCTTTCTTTGTAATTCAGTCAGCTTGGCTGCTTTTTCTAGATTTTCCCTTATTTCATCTGCATCATTAATAAACAGAAAAAGCATGTTATCATCTAGCTTCTTCTACACCTTTCATTCTTTTTACTTTCCAGTTTTGCGTCAGATTCTTTGTTGAACTAAAGCCAGCCAGACATCATTCTTTGGACCACTTTGGCAAGACATGAATGACTTGCCTACAACTATCAGTGTCCCCTGCAGTAATAACATCAACGGTATATCCCAGACGAAAGGAAGGAAATGTGAAAGGAGAACAGTGAGGAGCAAAATAATGCATTTGTCGATTCTATGGCAGACCGGCCCTTGCCACCCAGAGGAAATCATTGTACCTGAAACCCGTATTACAGGTTTTGTCCTCCCCAAGTATTGTGCACGGCACTAATTTGAATAATCAGGGAAGCATGCACTGTGCACTGTTTGCAATTTGGCCACCATTCTCCCTTGGTTTCTTTTCCGCATTCTCACTCTCCCACCGCCTTTCCCAACACTGATCATTTCTTTCAGAATCTGTGGCCATGAGCAAAACTGGGCAGGGGGTCATTTTGTTGGAAATTAGGTAGGCTCAGGTGGTGACACTCCACGCCTGTGTTTGTAACACGTGAGGCAAGTGCTTTAGTTCTTGCTATTTCTGTAACAGTCGTTGGTCTTCTTTTAACGGCTGATTCCATGGAAATGGGCAGGAGGAAGGGACTAGTGGACCTTTGCTGCTATTCATCAGTGCTGTATTAGTTTCACAACTTTCTTCCTGCCCTGATTGGCAGGGAGAAGCATACTGCTTCTAGATGATGCTGAGCTTAGTGTAAAATATGCCAGCATGGGATCTGGGCTTGTCACAGTTCATTTTTTCTTTTCATTTGGTTTGTAGAAAATGGACTTCTACCTCCACTTATCTTGTGCATTAGAGAGAAAAGGGTCAGACCTCTAGGAGCTAATGGCTTATTGGTGTGTTTAGTCACCAGATTCAGGTAGGATATTTGGCTGAAGCTTCCAACAGCACACACTTGGCTTTCTCATTTGTGTTAGCTTTGCTTCTAATACAGAATTGAGTAGGATACAAGAGATGGTTTTCCTGTTTGTGTCTGTGAGAACCTTCTAGATGATTTGTGGTTTAATCCTTTAAACATTTTTGATCATTTATCACTTATTTTCCTATAATGTCATAAAAGTAGAATATTCAGATTCTACTGTTATAATCTTTTAATCAGATTATTTAATTTTGGAGCAATCAAGGTCAGAATAACGGCTGACACAGTTACCTCTGAATAGTGACCTAAAAATTGTAACACTTCTATTAGTTCTTTTTTTGCCTAATTTTATGGCCTTCCTTCATCTGTCAGATTTTAGATAACATCATGTGATTGGGAATCACATATTTCTTGGTCTCTGGCTTCTTAAGCAGGTAAGTATGTAACCTGGACTCCTTTTAAGTGTGAGTTTTAAAAAATGTTAATCCCTCATGTGGCTTTTAACTGCCGACAATATTGTACTGAATCTAATTTCTTTAGGCAATTGATAGGTTCTTCAGCATAACTTTTGTTTCTTGAGTCTTTTCAAGACTTGTCAAACAAAACAAAATGCTAACCTGACTTTAAGGGGCAAAAAATCCACCCCCCAACCCCGTACTATATTATTCTTTGTTCTCTATGTGCATCAAAGTGACAATCCCACACTGTCTCAATTGAGGGAGTCTAGCACGAAATAAAAAACAGCCTGGCACTGTTCTAGGCTGGCAGCCAAAATGTTTTGTGTAGCTTGGTTCTGGCAGTGGTTTTCATAAGGCAGAGGGTCTACCCTCCCAGCACCACTGAAGGAAGGCAAGCAGCCGTAGTCTTTGCTCCTTATCCCATTTCTTTTCCTTCGTTTTCCTCTTTCTTCATGTAGAACACCATCGTAAAAAAACAAAGCAAGTTTTTCTTAAATAGAAACGTCATTCTCCTCACAACCTCCACGTTTACTAAATGGCATTGTTCCTTCTAGAAGCTTGTGTTAGATTTCCCTCTGCCAGCTCCTAGAGATTTCCTTCACGGTTGCATTTTTGCCACTTTTTAGAAAACCCTTCTGAATATTGCTAACTTTGGTCATGTTGACATAGTATTTTTGATTGGTTGGAATCTTGTCTTCCTTCTTGGCTTATTATTTGAATGGAAACTCTTGAATGATACTTGCTTGTATAATACGAATTTTTAAGCCAAGGTATCTCTTGTTGAGACCAAAAAGTCTGCCCATTGTTTTCTATTTTTGTCTAAAACTGAAGGTCGGCTCATAGATTTTGCAGATTGAATACTCATTTTTTTTTTTGAATGTCTGATAAATGTTGCCAGGTGAGCAAGTGAACTTCCATGAAATATAAAGATGTATATTTAAAATTTTTTCCTTTGCAATGAAAATGCAAGGTACAACATAGGGTTTTTAGGTTTCACAGTTCTTTCTAAATAATGGCTAGCGACCTATTATTACAAGGGGTGTGAAAACATAGCTTTATGATTTTAAGTGATGACTTGAGCAGGAGACTAGGTTTTCACTATTAGCAAGCATTCTGTGAAATTTTGTGGAATGTTCCTCAAAATGTAAATGTGCTTTCTGTTGTATTAAGCAAAAACAAATGACTGACTTTCAAGTGGTCTATTTTAAAAATTAGTGTTTTGCAATCAAGATAAGAATAATTAAATAGGCAAAATATGTTTTCTGAGGAGATGGATAGATGGATATTATTTTCACTGATTTTTATTTTTAAAAATTGTCAATGATTTTTGGCAATAAAAAATTACTTTGGGAGGAAAACTCATGATTTTTTGTGACAGTGTGACACATGTAACAAAAAAAAAGTAAATTAGTGCTTCCTATTAGAATTATTAATGTGAAGCATTTTTATATGCCCTATACATGGGGAAATATATCTATTATGGATAAATTAAGATCAACTTGTACAGTATAAGAGTTGTTTTCTTCCCTAGAGATTTATTTTTAATTTAGAAAATGCTTCAAAATCATGAAAAGGGTTTGGAAAACAGGTATAGGAGAATTATGCATTAAATAAACTCACCTGTTATTTTCTCTCATTCTCAAGACAGGTTCAGCAACATATTGGCTCATTAATTTAACAAAACAAACAAGTGCTCACATTGCTTCGTATGTATAATGCACATGTTAATAAATGCTACAATTCTCCATTCCCCCCAGTGCTGTTTTTTTAAGCTTGTATTTAAGTACCTATTTCAGTATAGTAGCTAAGAAGAATCTGGGTAGGATGCCTGTTAGGTTATATCAATTAAGTCTTTCGGTCAATATTTAATGTTTCAGAATTATGATATTTTTTAGAAGGGAAGTTAGTGAAACTTTCTTCTCTTGGTCCAATGAAGTGCGCGACTGTCTTGAATCCTCTGTGCCAACGTGTGATAATAGAGACCAAAAACTTACTCTCTATTTTCACATCCATTCAATAATGTTCACTGCATAGTAAATGCTATGCATCGACTTTAAATACGTTTTCTCCAGTGGTATAATTTTTATTCCAATTAAGCCCTTTGTCTTTTCTGTGGTAGGAATGTATCTTTCAGTGATTTATGAATTGCAACAGGAATTGATGTATTTATTTGTTTATTCTAACTATCCACAGAGGCATAGTAGAAATATATTTAAGACCTGTAATGTTTTGAGTGTTTGAGCAGTTGTATTTCTTTTTTTTTTTTTTGGTAAATGCTATTGAGTTTTTCATTTCTGTAAGTAATAAATTCTACAGTTTTGTTTAATTCAGAACACATCAAAGATTCTATATCTATAGTTTGATGTTACACAGTTTGGAGGAATTACTGTATAGTAACTTAATCATTATATTTGTAGTGACATGGAAAAATAGGTTTTTTGGGATGCCAACAAAGTTGGATAAATACTAAATTTCTTATTTTAACTAGGATTTCATTTTATTATATTAAATATCATGTTTGTAATTATGAGTGGTGTTTTATTTCATTTGAATATCTGCATAGGTTTTGAATATGACTCCTGGGTAGGTGGTTTGAATATTTTGTTTGTTATCAATTGTTGGTAACACATAATAGCAAATACTGATTTCTAAGTTTATGTGGTCAAAAGTATTAGTCATTTTTCCTCACGCACATTTTACACACTTCAGTGTTAAATTTCATTACAGAGTGTTGTATAAAAGTGTATGTGCTAATTCAGTTGTTTGATTTTCCCCTCATTTTTGATACATTTTAATTCCCCCTGCCCATATTATCATTCCGTAGACTACTGTCACGAGTATGTCATATGTTTTCTGTGGCATCTCACACTGCTCACTTTTTTATCCATAGTACCATATGAGTTCCCCCTTTTCAGGTTTACACTGCATATTTTAAGCTGCTGATAGTGTAAGTACATTGCAAGGTAAAGTGACATTTAGCTTTTTGAGCTAGTGTCGTTTTTAGCATGAGAGCAGGAGTGTGTGTGTGTGTGTGTTTTCTTTTTCCTCTGCCCTAAAT
The DNA here is from genome assembly GCF_905146905.1 of Nyctereutes procyonoides. Classification (NCBI taxonomy): domain Eukaryota; kingdom Metazoa; phylum Chordata; class Mammalia; order Carnivora; family Canidae; genus Nyctereutes; species Nyctereutes procyonoides. The sequence continues at coordinate 7,535,545 of NW_026575136.1, read as the reverse complement.
CTTCCCATATTTCCCATTAAAACAAAGAAATTCAACAAACAAGCAAACAAAGAAATACAGAGATTTGGCTACAGCAGCAATTGAAATGCATCAAAAAGTGGCTACTACAATACAGTTTTATTAATGAATGATCTACATTGGTTCCAGCTGTGTCCATGTGATTAGGCCTTCACCAGGCAGCAATGGGTATTTCCCTATTGCTTTTATTTGATTTCCAAGAATGTGTCATCTGTTACATCAGCCCCTGCCAATATGCCCCCTGTAAAAGTGTTTTGTTTTCTTTTTCCTTCCAAATTTCTGAAGCATAAGTTGAATACCCACACATATCCCTGCCGAAATATTGTTTCTAGTGAATAGTGGCCTAGGTTTCTATGCCTGGTGTTGCATACCAAAATTCCAGAATATAAATTAAAGTAAATGTTTATTAAGTTTATCAGTAAATTCTCAGAAGTGCGGTTGCCTGGTAATGCTAAAGATAGACTATTTTCGCTTTTACGTTTCCATCTTAATATTTTATTACAGTGGTATAATGTGTTATAGAGGTGGACAAGCTTGCAGATTGAAATGGGGATCGTCCAGATTGTTCCCTTCCCTGGACCATATGGTATAGTTCTAAAAGCCTTTTGTACGCTGTCTGTTCAGTTTATTGTAAACTCAATCTTTAGTGCACCTAAAAAGATAACCAAATAAAAATGGGCCCGAGAAAAAGGACTTCATATCATGTAAGGGCCCCAGAAATACTTGTTTTAAAGGAGATAACTGCAGATGAAATTGAAGTTGAGATGATATAAACAAAGGAGGCTTGTCATTCTCTGAATATGCTTTGAGTTCACATGGATTGTACAAGATTGCCTTTGAATGCTGGTTTTTAAATGAAGGAATTCGTGTTATCTGACTATACTTATTATCCTTATTATGTCATTCTTGTAGTCTCATGAAGAAGGGAATGTTGCTCTTATCTGTTTTACAGAGGAAGCTTCTACCTAGGAGTAATGCAAAAAAATATATAAACCCCAGGTTTTATGAATATATAGGTTTTTCTTTTGACTGATTTCAGTGAGAATTTAGGGGTAGAATTTTCAGTAATTTCACCCTTTTAACCATTACCCCTACTCAGAGATTATTGAAAAGTTTCTCATTCCTTTTCATCCCCCCACCAGTCCCCCTCCCCACTTGACCTATTATGGTTCCATAATTCTATTTTAGGAAAATGGGATAAGAGATTGCTTATCCCATATGCTAAGACTCTTTAAAAGCTGGGAATGAGATGATTTCTCCTGACTCACACTCCCCTTCCCTCCAAAGTAAGCTACTGTTAGAGAAGAGCATTAGACATTACCCATTGCTTTTTGGCACAAGAGATTTGAAGCTGAAATTCTACCAAATGAGGGAGGAGAAAAAGGAGAGCCTGTGAAGAGCATGATTCTTTACTCTATCATTACCCTGAACCACTGAAAGGGTAACTGAGAGGAACTCAAATGTTATTGGAATGTGTAATTTCCTTTTGAATGGCCGCAGTGAAATATAGTTTAACAAAAAAGGCAGAAAAAGTATATGTGGCTTATGGAGCTGATGGTGATTGAAATTAATGAATCTTTCCAGCTCTCTGTGATTGAAATTATTCCAAGAATGGTACACATTCAAAATCTGTCCAACAGAAACCTTACAGAGGGAATTACCTTAAGGAGCTTACTAGACATTAAGTGGAATAGCACAATAATTTAATAATACTGATGGTAAATTGGATGCAACATATTTTTGGGATATAGATTTTTTCAATTTTGAAAAAAATTTAAAAACAGTAACTGATTTCAAGTTGCAGAGGAAGTTTTTCCTATTTAAAAAATATTGTTATCTTGTGGTCTTTCTTTTAATCAGAAGCTGCTTTCTAAAGTGCTCACACAATTGAAAACATAGTTTATACTTTGAAATAAGCTAGGTTCCTCTTTCCTTCTCTCTTCCTGTTCTCTTTCTTTATTCCTTTCTTCCTAACCTTTGACTATTTTTTTTGTGTATGTATGTTGTGTACGTGAGTGATACATACCACACTATAAAAAATGTTATTTTACGGGTTTGAGGATCAGTTAGGAAGAGAAATACAAATCCTGTAATGACTATGCAACAAATGGATTCATGTGGAGGAATTAGACCATGCTTATCTGAGTAATATACACTCCTGAAGATTGTAGAAATGCAAATTTAAAATTGTTTTTTATTTCTTTTAGCTAGGAAGAACTAGATCATAGCCTTAATCAAATTAGATAGTCTAACTCAAATAGCTCCTCTTTGCTGCAGCTTCTGGTATGGTAAAAATGCCTCTGGCTCCAGGTATTAGAAGATCTTAACTGAATGTGACTGAAATGAGGAAGAGTTTTATTGGTCTCGTGTCATAAAAAGTCTGGAGGCAGTTAGTTCACAGATAACTGATGCCATTGGGGACCCAGGTAACATCTCCTCCCTCATCCTTAGCATATAATTTTTGCCTTTTATTTCACAGATGACTTATACCCCCAGAAATTGTGCTTACCTTCAAGCAGAAGGAAAAGTGAAGGATGCTCAGAAGCACTTTCCTCTCTCTCTCTCTCTCTCTCTCTCCCCTTCTCTTTTTTCGGAAAGGATTGTCTGCTCACTGGAGATATCTCCTGGGCCGAAAGTGTGTCACATAAACTACCTCTAGCATAAGAGAAAAAGTATTATAGCCATTTTGTTTCTATTTTGGAGGAAGGCAGGGAGAAGAAGAATCGGAGTGCATATCGAGTAGGCTGTCCCAAAGTTATGTGCCATAGTTCTCAATTCTTTTGTATAAATTAGTTGCTTGAACCTTTGAACTTTCTGGGTACTTGGTGTATATAGTAGTTTGTTGCTGCTTCTCTTTGGACATCAAGTACATATGTTTTGGTTTTGTAATGTTATTTCTGGGTCAGACGACAGGAACTATAATTGGGTCGTCTTTGTGTCTTTACTCTTAGCACAGTGCCTGCATAAGGACCCTCAGTTAACCCGTGGTGAATAAATGAATGGATGAATATTGAGAAATATATTTGTACTATTATTGGTGTAAATCATTTATGCATATAAAGGATACAGTAGTATTTTTAACTTGTAAAAGGTTATGGACTACATTTTATTTTATTTTTTTTGTTGCTCCTCTGTTTATTTTTTAAATTTAAATTCAATTTAGTTAACATAGAGTGTATTATTAGTTTCGGGGTAGAGTTTAGTGATTTGTCAGTTGCCTATAACACTCACTGCTCATTACATAATCTGCCTCCTTAATGTTGATCACTCAGTTACCCCATCCCCCCACTCACCTCCTCTCCAGCAACCCTCTGTTTCTTCCTAGAGTTAAGAGTCTCTTATGGTTTGTTTCTCTTTCTGTTTTCATCCTATTTTTCCTTCCCTTCTACTATGTTCATCTGTTTTGTTTCTTAAATTCTGCATATGACATTTGTCTTTCTCTGAATGACTTACTTTGCTTAGCGTAATATGCTCTAGTTCTGTCTACATCATTGCAAATGACAAGATTTCATTCTTTTTGATGGCTGAGTAATATTCCATTGAATATATATACCACAGCTTCTTTATCCATTCATCTGTTGAAGGACATCTGGGCTCTTTCCATATTTTGGCTATTGTGGACATTGCTGCTATGAACATTGAGGTACAGACGCCCCTTTGAATCACTGTTTTTATCCTTTGGATAAATACCTAATAGTGCAGTTGCTGGGTCTGGACTACATTTTACTGACTTACTTGTTTTTGCTAAGGGAACATCAAATTGTCAAAGTTGTTTTGAGTGGAAGATATTCAGGTACAAAATTATAGGAAAATCCTCAAAATGACTTAGTACTAGTGCTTTTGTTGGAGTGTATTACTCCATGAGTAAATATAAATATAATTTATTTTTAACTTTTTGCATAGACTATTGTTTAAATAAGGCTGTCTTGCAATTGTCATATATTAAGATCTGATTTTTGAAGAAAAAGTTTGAACTTATTAACATGGCAATCGGGTAATTTGATAATTTATATTATAGATCTTAATTTGCAAGAAGGAATTATTAGATCCTTGGTAGCCTTATAGCCAAGAGCACACCGTATCACATTTTATCGCAGATGGCATTTGGGGTATTTCTCTTAATTCTTAGAGTGACAGCTTCCTGTTTTTCCAAGACATATGGAAATAGTAACTTACAATAGAAAAACACGTCCACAAGAAACCCTAAGAAGTCATCTTTATATTTGCTTGCTTTGTGAACTATCTTAGAGGAAAGCAGGCTACCTCTTTTTTTTTTAAATTTTTATTTATTTATGATAGTCACAGAGAGAGAGAGAGAGAGAGAGAGAGAGAGAGAGAGAGAGGCAGAGACACAGGCAGAGGGAGAAACAGGCTCCATGTACTGGGAGCCCGATGTGGGATTCGATCCCGGGTCTCCAGGATCGCGCCCTGGGCCAAAGGCAGGCGCCAAACCGCTGCGCCACCCAGGGATCCCCAGTCTACCTCTTAATTCAAAATCTGCAGAAGAAATGGCTGAGTGTACCTTGATTGTGTGACTCAGTGTCTCACAACTCGTCCAATGCCTAACTTAAATTCCCTTTGTTATATTTCCATTCTGTTTGTGTTATTTTGGCCTCAGAGGACAAAGAAAACAACTATCCACTATTTCCCATACAACATTCCCTATATAGCACCATTTTAATAAATTCCTCCTTTTTTCATTCATGGTGGCAGAGTTGCTGGTACCTTAATTACTAAAACAACCTGTGCATGGATAGAACTTATCTCCAAGCAGGGAATGTATTCAAGTATCTGGAACTTAAATTTTCTATCTGAGCAGTTTATAGTCACTGAAAATAAAGGAAGGCCTTTTAACATTCAGAAGGAGTCCTGGGGAGAGAGTTCCTACATAATCATAATATAGGCAAGATAGTTTCCTAGATTTGGACTCAGAATGGGTATTGATATAGTCTGTTTTGGCCTTCAAGCTGCTCTTCTGGTCATACTTTTGGAGGGAATAATTTATGGGCCAACATTCTGCACTTAAAAAAACATGTTCTACCCTTTTTTCACCTTTGTGTTCTCCACCATCACTATAGTATCTGGTGCATCATAGGAACTACAATTCTGTTAAATGAATTGTTTTAGTTTCCCTTGGTAATGCTTCCTAATACAGGTAGCTTAATGCTTTACATTTCCCCATTCCATTTTAATTTTATGCTGCCTTATGAGCACTCATAGTTAATTTTTTGTTGTCATTATCTTCTTATTCAGTAATTTCTCTAGTGATTCATAACTTACCTGAATAACTAAAAGCAGTGGTAATGCCTGGAAAATTCACTCGATGATGTTGCTGTAATCTTTAAACCAGGAAATTTTTCCTTCTCTCTCATAAAGTGAAGACTTACTGTAGCCTATTGATGAGAATTCAAGAGTACATTAATTGAGTGCCTATTGTGTATAAGGCACTCTGCTGGATTATGAATGGATATAAATTATGCACAAACTTTGCTGCCAAGGAAGTGACATCTGGTTGGGCAGACAGACACACTTATATACTATATAACTATAGTATAGGTAGGATTGTGGCAACTGCTCTAAATGGGGTGGAAGCCAAGTTTGGTGGTACCACAGAGCAAGGAATAATTGCTTCTGACTGGCTAAATATGGATGAGCAGTTGACTTAAGCTTTTGTAGATGAGATGGAATTTGAATGCAGTCTTGAAATATATGTAGGAGTCTGACAGGTGGTAAAAGTGAAAGGGTTCTGGGAAGAGGAATGCAGTAACAGTGTTCGGAGGTGGAAATGTGTAGGGAATGTTTTAAAACACATTGGGTACATGGTGTGTCTGTGAGAGTGACAGGAATTAAGGCTAAATAGCTTGGAACCAAATTGTTAGGGGTCTTATTTCTTGTTAAGTATTATTTTCTCTTCTGTAGAAAAATAACCCCACATAGGTATTAGAGTAGAGGAATGACACAAGGTATCTAAAAGTCTCAGAAGAATGGAGACAAGGTGAAATGTAGTGGCATATAGGGAGGACAGTCAGAAGCGGAGGCCTAATTGAGGTTGGAGATGATGAGGGAGGCTGGGGGCACAAGGTCTGGGAAGGAGGACCTGATATCCAAGGTCCCAGGGAGGTCAGCTAAAAGCCCTGTGGGTTGTTGATTTGGCGAGTTGTGCAGCAGTGTCCTGGCTCCTACATTATAGAGGGCGCTTTCAATTTTGAGCCTTCTTTCCACCTGTGTCAGATTGGAATACTATGGGACATGCCACCTGGCAGATGAGTTATTTCAGCCTGGATTCCAGAAGAATGTAAAAGGAGAAAGGGATTGGGTGGTTGTTGAGGGAGCCAAGAGTTATCTGCACAGTTCTTCAGCTCCTCCTTATAGTGGGGGGTCTTGGCCCTCTGTACTTTCTTTCTGGCTTATTGGTTCGGTGTCTTCAAGTAGAACTTGCTCCTGGTCCCTTTTTGAGACCCACTCAGATGTTTTATAACATTTATCACTCTGTATTATAATTACATCCAGCTCTGAGGTAGAAACTACCTTGCGTCATCCTGATATCACAAAACACTTGGCATAACTTTAAAAATGCAACCATTCAATAAATGCTTATTAAATAAAGCAAATTTGTTTAAGCTTTGCAGTCACAGACCTTCTTCCTCTCTGAACATGTCAAGCATGTTCATCTCAGGATCTTGCTGTGCTTGCTGCCTGGAAAGCTTTAGATACAGATCTGTTTAGCTCCCGTCCTCTTCTGGTTTCTGTTTAGATGTCATCTCGTTGGCGAGGTGTTCTTTGACAATCCTATATAAAATACCACCCTTTCCTAGCCCCAAGCCTTGGCAAGACTTATCCTGTATTACCCTGTGCTATTTTTTTTATAGCACCTGCAGCCCTTCTGATGGACGTCAACTCGACGATTGTCTTTTTACTCCAATTAGAAAGACATTTCCTGTGATAACAGGAACATTTGTTTTGTCACCTAATTTATCCACAAGCCCCTGGAACAATGTTGGGCACATAGTAGGCACAGTAATATTTGATAAATGAATGGTAAAGATCAGACTGAAAAGGATAATAATCACAAAAGTGCCAGTTTATTTACACATTTATGCAAGCACTGGTATTATTGTTATAACTTTTATAATATCAAATCTTTAGTATTGCTCTCAGAAAAATAAAAACAAATTCTATTTTCTATAGATTGCTCCTGTGAAATCTAATTATGGATTCGTTTTTGTTTTAAAAATATTTGAATGCCAAGCATATCCAGTCAGAAAACACTTTTATTATCCATGCCAGCTTAATTTTTAAGGCAGTGAAATGGAAGACTGTCATTTCAGCAAGCAACTTACTTTCATTTGTGAGAATGGAATATTTTGAATATTCTAATTGATTTTAGAGGATGATTTTCCAGGAAAATCATCCTCATTTCTGTACACTGTACTTTTGCCTTTAAGACAGGAAAAAACTAGAAAGAGGCATGGAAATTATTTGTTCAGAAAGGTGAGAACTTAGAGTTGTCAGATAAATGGTTAGGAGGGTGGGTCAGTCAGTTCCAACGTAAAAGGTAAATCTTGGAACACTGAAAACTTTAAAGAAGATCTGGCTTAAAACATTATTATATATGCATATTTAAGGTTTGTGAAGAGATCCTAGACTGTCATGATCCCAAGTCTCTATTTTATTGTATTTTACTGCAAATTCACTTGGATATTTTTCCAGAAATCTTAAGTCTGTAATTTGGCTGTAAAAAAGTTGGTTATCAAATCAATATTATTATATGGCTTTTAGTGTTATAAGAATTCCCTTTGGAAACCTATAAAAACTCATTTTTTCTCACCATAAACTTTATCTGTCACTTTTCTGTAAGGTCAGAGTACTAATGCTGGAGGTGATCTGCTCTGGGACAGAGAGTCAACAAAGTGGCCATAAAGTTAAAAAATGCCACATGGTGCTTTCCTAAGATTAGGATTTCTTTTTCATATCAAGTTCGTGCTAATTTTAAATTATGGAAAGTTATATGTTGATAGGTGTGTTCTTAGTGTCCCTTTAAAAAGAGATGAAATGATAAGCTTGCCCCTAATTGTTGCAGTTAGGTATTTCATGTTTTTGTTAGTACTTCCGTGTTTCCTGGAGGTTAGTTCTTAATCGTCTCTATACTTTTAATGGTAGGTTGTTTTCCCTCTAGGTTTGTAACTTAGATTTTTCCAAGTAGATGGTTTTAAAAATGAAATATGATGAAACTGTTGCACTGGAAAACAATTCCAGGAATAATACTTTCTTATCACTTGAAATGTTTTTCATGTTTTCATGGTATTTAAATTGTAAAAAGTACTAGGACCTGGAGGTTCCATTTCAAAATATTTTTCTTTTAAGTCTGAGTTGCTATTGGGTTAATATTTATTGAGTGAGTATCCATTCACCTATTGGATGAATATAAATCCAATAAATATAGGAAAACTCTGAGTGATTATGAAAGGAGACAGTCTTTTAAAATTAAAAGATTGCATCTGTAGTAGTTGACTATACAATCAGTCCCTCCTTTTAACATGTGTAGCACATATGGATGATTACACAATAACAGGTTTCTACTTTTTTAATACAGACACTTTGGAGATTAAATGTGAAACTAGAAGTTCTTTTCAATTTTATTCACCTTAATTAAATATTTCCCCTTATTTCAAGACCTGTATCTAACTATTCAGGGCACAAATTAATTTTGACATTTTATTTGAACTTTAAAACTGAGTTTGCGCAATGAATGTTCCTATTCAAAACTCTAAGTACTAAAATAGTATTTTAGTTTCTAACACACTCTGTCAAAAGTGCCAGCTCTAGATTCCTTATGGATAATAAAATCTTGATCTGTTTACAATTATTTAATAATTCACATACTTTAAAAAATTAACCGGGTATTACTTTTATTTCATGCATTAGACAAGCAGTATTTGCAAAACCGAATTATAGTGTTTGTGAATAGCTCTAGCCCCATTAGTTTAACCCTTGCTGATTAGTTTTTTAAGTTTCTTTATAACAATAGTAGAATAATTTGAAAACCCTCTGCAAGCTTCTGGAGGGAGTAAGCCTTCAGTAATTGGGAAGTAGTTTGTTATTTCAAACAATTTGGCCTTCTTCCTAAAGTTAGGAAAAATTTGTAGTTTCTTTTAAGTGCAAGTTGAAACATTCGGTGAAGTTAACTTGAAGAATAAAATGAAACCTGAAGAGAAAATCAAAATCACCTACAGTTGTACCATAAATGATTATTTATGCCTACCTGTGTGCATGTGCGTTCTCTCACGTTTCTATACCCATTTCATCATATGTTTTTACGTATTCATAGCATGCAGTCATGCAAGGGTGGAAACGTTTTCCCATGCCAACAAATGTTCTTGTTACGATTTTTGATCATTGATCATTTAACTATGAAATTCCTAGTTGTTGGACATTTTGGTAGCTTTCAATTTGGGGCAAGGACTACAGTAAAGATCCTTGATAATTTCCGTGGTTAATTCTTAGAAGTAGAATTATTGCATCCAAAGACAGGCACAGTTTTTTGGGCTTTTTGTATTACATTCAAGTGTGATAGGACATTTTGATACCTCAAAGCAAATCCAGCCTCGTACATTGGTAGAGTTGATGGCAGCCTTCAGGGCTTGAGAAAGATCCTTTTAATTCACAAACTATTCTCATCCCTTCTGCAGATGGCTGAAATTTTGCCATCACCTGTTGCTCCTTTGTATCATGCAAGTACTCCTTGGAGAGGTGACATTGTGCCTGGCAGGGATTTACTCTGTGCAATGTGCAGGAGTTTATCTGGTATTTTCAATCTAGTCCTTGCAAGTTAAGTTCGGAGGTAAGGCGGGGGCAAGGGACATTAGAACAACGGACAAGAGTAACGAAGGGGGAATAAGTATTTCTTTACTCCAGTTCTACTAAGATCATTTGAGCAACTGTTATATGGAATGCAAGATATTATGTACCTAGTTTTATGAGTTTAAGTTATAATCTCTCTCTACAGTGATTGAGGCTGTTTGTTAACTGTGAATGCTAATTAATCCAGTAGAGAGACTTAACAGTCCCAGATATGGTGCATATACATGCTGGATAGAGATGCAAGGGGGAATTAATTAACTCCTAAGCAACCTTACTCTGTTTGAACACACTGTTTGCAAAGTGTGAAATTACTTCCTTAAGAGATGATGAGGATGCAGAGTATGGCTTTGGGTAGTTTGTAGAGAATATTCTGTACTGTAGGGTCCCTGCTTCATTAGACAAAATATTTATATCATTGGAATGTCTCCTTGAAAAACCAGGTGATAAAGAGATAATAGTGACAGACAAGGCCACTAAGTAGATAAAAGTCATAGTGCTTGCTCCAATCAGGAAACTTTGAGCTATTGCTACTTATCTTTTATTCAGTGGAAACTTGTGTGTCAGATGATATGGGCAAGCCTGTGCTTCCTCTGTAGAAACTATGGAGAATAGTAGACCTTCTAGAAATAATACACTGTTGCCTGTGTATGCCTTTTCTTTACTCAACAATCTCAATCCTAAATATCTTTAGGATTTAAAAATTCCAGTCTATTATTATCAGACTGACTCTTTTTCTTATAATAGTGGGTAGCTAATAATATGCCCCTTGTGATATTTAAAAATAGTGATACAGCTCTCATTACCACATCTCTTAGCCCCAGACTTACTCAGCCCTGGTCTAAACTGGGTTTCTGGGCTTTTTAAAATTTATCACTAATGATCTCTAGAATCCATCCAAGTTTTTCTAGTGTTGGCTTCTTAAACCATCAGTAAAATGTCTTAGGCCACTGGCAAATCAAAAGATTTTTGAAAAATACATGGCAGCTAGAAAAAGACTGCTGCAATGCATAAATAGAAGAAATATACTTTTAACTAATTTTACTTCTAATAAATAAATTTCTATAATTAGGTGGAACTTTGGAGATGAGAAAAGTGTCACCAAACATTTTAATTGATACGTCTTTAAGGCATGGTTTTACTGATGTGGATCTTTAAGGACAAATTCTAATACTGGCTTTCCCTCCCACTTCCTAACACCATTTAAGTGAATCTGTCATTGCAGGGTGACTTCTGCTAATATAAAGGGAGTATTAAAAATATTAAGGGTGTCTAACATCGGTTCTTTTAAAGATATCTATTTCTAGCCTTTCAGCCCTCCAGAAATTTCTCTCTCTTCTCCCAAGTGTATACCTGATACTCTTTTGCCCCCTGAGCTGTTAAGATTTTGTATTTCTTGAAAGTTGATTTCCCTCACTGATAAATAGATTGAGTTGTGAGATTATGTCCTTTTCAGTTTTCAGTGGAAGTGAGTAAATCCAGAACTTTATACTTGGTGACATTTATTTCAACCCATCAAGGGAATACCACCCATGTTTGCTTGGGTTGCAGCACTTCAAATAGGACGTGGAGAATGTTTGTGTGTTAGAGTCACCCTGCTATTCCTGTTTCAAAATTAACTGAAAATGTGATATGTGCCTCCCACTTGGAGAGGGAAACTTCTCAACAATTTTTTATTTAGTTAAGATGGATTAAGTTCTTAAGAGATGTTAGAGCGAGACTCACTAGCGCCAGTATAGTTAAGAATCTGTTAGTCATTTTATTTTAAACTCATTTGGTGTGTATATTTATAATTATCTTGCATAATCCAAGTCTGAGTTAAAATTTGGCATGGAAGCCAATGTAGGGTAGCAAGATAGTGCTTCTGACCAAGAAAAATATGCCTGTCTAATGATTAAACCGGTTGAATCCTTCCAGGTCACAGACTTGACTGTCCTTGTGTTAAATATTCTTGTAGAGTCTGGAAAGGCTACAGAAGATAGTTAGTTGCCTGTGGCTTCTAAACCCCTCAGTAGGGCTGCTGGCAGAACTATTTTCCTTAGAAGGAGGTGCGACAATTTGAATACAATCAGATGCCACCTGTTATATTTTAGGTGGTGATAGAATTTGTGCATCCAGTTCTCTCCATTAGAGTAAGTAGTAATTAGTGGTAGGAAGGGCTGATTATTTGTGGTTGATAATAATAAAGGTCTTGGACAAGTTCAAGAAATTGTCAAGGCCATTGCCGAAGAGTTTTTTGGTTTATTGAATCAACAGAGTGTTGAACACTTGCTGTTTGCTAAGGGCTAAGGGTATAGTGGAAAGCAAGCAGACCTGGTCATTGTCCTTTGGGAACTTAATATCCAGTAGAGGATATGGCTATTATATAGTCACTCATATAAATATAGCCTACAAGTGGTAAGTAGAAAGAAGTACTGCAGATTATTATATCAGGGAGACTCAGACTTTGTTTGATGGTGGCAGGACTGGATTACGAGATAGACTGAGCCTATCTCTGGCTGACCTCTTGCCTCCTACTTCAAACCATTCTTGCCAAATGAATCTTGGTTATTGTCTTTCTCCCCTCTTAGTCATTAAGGCCTATTGCCCTATGGGAAAGGTGTTAGTCTAGAGCTTAGGGGTGAAGGGTGAGAGCTGTGGGTTCAGGGAAAGGATGATTATGCAGAACTCTGGAAGGAATTACAAGAGATTAGAACAAAAGTTTTGAGTTTTATCACCCTAACTATATTCTGTATAACTATATTGTGTGGTTTATGCCACTGATGTCCTGAATTTACAAACTATTAGGAGTTATATAATTAGATATAATATGTGATACATATATTTATCATTTATACCGACATTTATATTTTACATGCATATAAATATATACTGCACTATATATAACTTACATATTAATAATTAGTAAACATTGATATTTAATCCAAAAGCTCCAAAGACTAGAAAATGGACATGCCTTTTACTTATATCCTACCAGATACCTGCAATAAAGTATAATGGAAAGATACATGACTGTAGGGTTAGAAGACCTGGGTTTAAGCCCTTGTTCTGTCATTTACTCTGTGATGCTCAAATTCTCTATTTCCTCCTCTATGAAAGAAAAGTGATTGGTCAGTGGCTCCCGCATTCCTTCCACCAATGATTCTGTGATACACCTGGGCTTTTCTACGTAGGTATCCATATCTGAATGGATGAGATAATCCAGTTTTCTCCCACTGGACTGATTTGCAGCCCATTTCAGGAAGGTAGAAGCCTTGGAGAAATGCCATCTTGAGAAAGCAAATACATTATTCATCTTGTCAAATTTTTATAAAATGAATAATTGTTGGCAGAAAGTATTTAAAAATGCCTTTTCTTCTTCCCCATTAAATAAAAGGATAATTACTAAATGTGAAATGGGATCTCCAGATTTATGGTGAGGGAATTGGCTTCTTATCCGACTTCCACTGCTAGTATTAAACTAGGATGATGATAGATCAAGCAGATTAAAAAATTGCAGGTGATTTTCAAAATTCATGGATCTCACAGATATTCATTTTCTTAGGCTGTGAAACTTGCTTTGGCCCAGAATGCAATTGCTGATTGGTGGTGTTTCTACCATTTCTTTTTATCATTATTACTTCTATTAGTAGGTTAAGATAAACTTGTATCGACATAAAAAAAATCTAGTAAAGTCTCATTTCTGTGAACAGTAAGAAAAGAGAATCAGTCTTTGAAAGATAATATAGTAAAATGTGTTTAAATATACGAGCTGCTTGATTTAGTTTAGATTTTGGGAGTAATGGGAAATCATTTGTAGTGGTACAGTGCTGCCTGATGCTCGGGACCTGTGGGCAGTGAGAGCGATGTTACTTGAAAGGCAGCATCAAGTTCCCATTTCCTCCCGATTTTTTATGGAACTCTGCAAAAACTTAGTGACATTCACAATGTGCCGGATCCTGGGAAGCTCCCAGGAAAAGACTGGCACCGTCCCTGTCCTGCGGATTTTCAAAGGCCCAGAGGGAAACAGGCCATGGAAAGATAGTAAAACAAGAACTGAGAGTGTACAGAGCAGAAGGGGGTCCTTTTTAAGAGAAGTTCAGGGAAAGGCTTTATAGAATTGGTGATTCATGAGCAGAAATTTTAAGGAAATTTCATGAGGTGAATATTAAGAGGCTGAAGGAAAAGAAGAGAGAAAGGTGTGGAATCCCAGAAGTGGAACTGCTTGAGTGTGAGCGCTCGGTATCCCCACAAGGCAGAGTCTGGGCAAGTGAGGAAAGAGAAATCACAGGGGAGAAGGAGAAGCAAGGCCATCGCGAAGAGGAAGGAAGGGCCAGAGAAGCCAGGTCTTAACAACCGTGTGTAGCGGCTTTGGGCTGTACCCACAGGTGATGGAGACCTTGAAGGTTTTTGAGCATGTCACCTCATGGTCAGATTTGCATTTTGGAAATTTCTTGTGGCTGGATTATGGCGAATGGTATGATGGGAACCAGATCGTGTGGCAGCATGGGGACCTAGTGAAAAGGGTAATGCAGTGGTCCAAATGAGTGATGAGATGGTTTTCTGGTGTAAAATTTTCTATTGATTCATAAATATACTGCTACATTTTAAAATGTCAGCAAATTGAAGATACTTTTAGCATTCAGTAGAACTGATTCATTGCTACTTTTATAGTTTGAAATTATTCATGAAATTAATAGCAATGAAAAATTGAAAGAGGATATTTTATTTGTCAGTGAAATTAAACTAGTAAACTTCTCACAAAAAATTTCATAGTTATAATTTTGCTGTATAATGTGGAATATAGCTTCACAAAAATGTAAGGCAATGAATTTGTAGTGTATACACATCTATTTACTTGGGAAAATTAGGCATATTTAATAACAAGTGAATGATGTCATAGTGTCAGTGCCTCTGAGTATTTGTTCAATTTGCATTTGATACAGTTATAACCAAGACTTTATATTAATTTAAGTCATGGAATAAGTGACTGATAGTTCTAAACAGAAAGTTAAGTCCAAAGTTGAGAAAGAATGAAATATTTGTTAGGGAAAATTAAATAGCAATGTATACATATAAGATTATGATTTTTTCAAGAGCTTGTATAAAAGGTCATAGGAAATCATATAATTGGAAAAGCACAATTGAAAATTACTTTAAACTGTGTCACAAACAGGATGGCATATAAGTCTTGTTACCAAATCTTGGTTTGGGTGCACAAATCCTTAGTTCTTCATTACCGCAACAGGAAACTAAAGTCAGAGCTGAAGAAATGAGAACACCCATAGCACTGTGAGGGCAATAAAATATTACAGAGCTACATCTCGTTCAGTATGAACCCAAGATTTTTATTTTTAGTGTTGCTATTTAATTACACACAGTAGTACATAAGTTATCATAAATGTTAGGCTGTATGTCCACAGTCAGATAATGTAGGAATGATCAGTTTTGCATTATGCATTATCTTTAATTCACACTAATGCTCAGGAATCTGATTCATTCCTTACTGTTCGCCAAACTTTCTTTAATTATGTAGAATATTGTCGGTGCCTGTAGTTTTAGGATTGGAAGGTTTGTACAGTGCATTTGATACCACATTGTATTTTAGTACTCAGAGATTACATTGAAGCTTTAGGGGTTAGGATGAATTTTCTACGCCTCTTTTTATAAAAAGTTTTTTAAAAAATAACTTTTTGGTAGGATCTGCTTATCTCTATGTCTCCCACCCTCTGACCCCCATATGATACTTGATTATAATGTGATACTTTGAGGACACTTTATTTTATCTTTTAGTAAAAATATATTTTTACTATATATTCACTCTTATTAGGTTCTGTTAGGGGAATTGATGGGCACATGTTTCAAAGCTGAAATCTTTTTATGCTTATTTTTTACTATTTAATGAGATTTCAGGTATATTTTAACAACCGGGGTTTCCCTGATGAATCATTAAAATAAGTGAGTGGGTTGGAAGGTAATACTAACTTTTCTCAGTACTGCCCTGTTTTACCCTGCTGGGTTATTGGTTGCTTTTAAAATAGAACCTGGTGTGTTGGAGTTGGTGGGTGGAGGTGCAGAAGAGAAGGGGTCAGTAAGAAAATACCAGGTAAACCTCTGATGACCTATTGGGAAGTCCTACTCAAATTTTATTTTCCCCAACTTAGAGCATTTAGTGTCTAAAAGTTCATTGTGTTTTGCTCTGCCAAGCTTAACTTTTTAAATATTGTGTATAGGCAAATAGAAAATATATTTTCAGCTATTGATTGAAGTATAAGGTATCAAGCCATGTGTGGATTAGCCTGTGGAATCAATTTCTCATGTGTGTGGGATTAAAACCGTTAAAACCATCATCACTGAAACCATACCTTCCTACAGCTAATAGCAGTAAGGTGTCTGTGGAATATATTAACACAACAATTCCTCTGATTTAAAATTATTACTTGGTATTTGGTTGGAAAATTATTTTAATATTATAAGTAACTGAATTGACATCATATATGAGGGCTAATTACACATTTCTAATGTGACTTCGGTTTAGTTTAAAAAAAATCCACATGATGTATTTATACTTAGCATATTTTTTCCAATAAATCAATGGCATATTGCAAAATTCATTCTCTATACTTTCAAAAACAAAACAAAACAAAAACAAAAAAACCCCACAAACCTACAACAGCAGTTCTCTTAGAGGAGGTACAGCAAAATGTAGTTCACTTTGAAAATGGCTCAGGGAATAAAGAAATTGGGTCAAGCTTAAAATAAATTCAGGTACAGTGACAAAAAGTTTTAATAAAAATTAAAAATATTCACAGCCTTGGTTTCAGGCTATTTTGTTCTTAGTGATCTTATCAATGCATTATTAGTTTTTAATTGAGATGACGCTAATGGCACTTTCTCATTTTGGTCAAAATGTTTATGGGAAACATCATTGAGATTTTTCACTTTGTATCCTGTTTTAATTGGTAAATATAAAGTTTTGGAAAGGCAGACAATTCTTAGATCATTTGACCTCTGGGGATCTTAAGTAGAATTTGAACTGGTTTAAAATTCCTATGTCATAGCTATCACTTTGACTTATTTATATTGCCAATTTAATGTTTAGCGTTTAACCATGTATCGTTAAATCATAGTATTGATAATGAATTAAACTTTCATAAAACTTTAATAGTATAGTAGATTCTCATTCATCTGGTGTCACTGGGGAATAAAATACGCTGAAGAAATGAGTTTTTTTTTTTTTTTTTTTTTTTTTTTAACCGAAGCTTACTGGGTTAAGCAGAAAAACTTAAAAGTTGATAAAAATTTATCTGACACACTTTGTATGCTCTTTTTGGAAGGAAGAATGGATTGGCCATTAACTTTTTTTTTTTTTTAACTTTTTCCTAACGTCATGAAATATTAACATTCTAGTGTTAAGTAGAAAGGACATGGGCTTTTTGATTAGTATTTGTTCCCTCACATAAAAAAGGTTTTTTGTTGTTTTTTTCTTTTGAAATAAATGTGACACCCCTAATTGATATACTTTCTCAGTTTTTGCGGGGGGTGCATGTGCTAATGCTTTAACAGATTGATTAACTCAGGCACCTATGTAAGACCTTTGGCTGTGTATAGGATCACCTATCCTCGGTTGGCAAACACCTGGCCACAGCCTTGGGCTGTAAAGGACACCCTCTCCTTGCTGAGGAGTAAGCATTTTCAGTGTTCAGGACTGCTGCTCCCAAGCATTCACTCCCTGGTAGCCATTGGTAGTGGTCCATGATGTCTCCATTCACCCGTGCTTGTGAGCATCTGTGGTGTCTGGGTGACCACCTGCAGTTTTTTGGGATTATTGCTAAAATGAGCAAATAGTGCATTCCCTTTAAGTTTTAACAAATTCCAGCATAACAGCAAAAATTCTCTTTAATAAAATGTTGTTTTTTTTTTTTAACCTTATGCTTGTTTGTTTCAAGCGGTGTTTTCTAAAACAAAACTCAAGCACAGTAAGAGTATTGGCACTCTTCTTTAATGTGCTATAATGGCATTTGGTTTGAATCTTATATTTAAAAATCAGCTTCCTCTCTTTTGCTTGCACCTAATTGGAATGGTCTTTCTTCCAGGTTGTGCTTTTAAGAAGACTATAGGGAAGAACGATTTTCTTCTTGCCACAAAAGTTGCAATAGAAGTAAGTAGGGGAACTGCCAGGATATGTCTGTCTCCACAAAACAAGCAGAACAAATTTCCATGAATCAAAGCCACTAAGTATAGTTTTCAGAGATGGTAAGACATAGTTACTCTCCCTAGAAAAATACCCCAAATGCAGGCACACCCATTGGCCACTAGAAAAATGCTCGAGTAAACGCTACTTCAAACCTGTACATTTCACTCTTCTTACTGAGCTATTAAAGGGGTGGAAATCTACTATAGCTATAATCTTTTTTTCCCCTTTTCTATTTTTCGACCTCCCACATGCTTGGTGTTCAGTTCTGCTTACTGAATGTCTTGAATCGACAATAGCACCTACACCTACTGCCTCCACATTGGCTTATGGTTTACAGATAACTAATGATTCAGACCCATAAGAAGAAACATCTGTAAATATATGACATTATAGGTGTTCTAGATGAATCATGAAAAAGGGCAAAGGGATGAGGAATCAGGAAATTTTTTTCCCCGTCTAATATTGATGTTGCCTTCTTTGAGGTTATATGAATGAAATATTCTTTAGAGTGGTTTAGATCACATTCTCAGGTCCTTTTTACAACAACCTTTTAAGGATATATAGGGCATATATACCCTATCATGATTAGATCAGAGGAAATAAACCAAAATAGAGATAAAAGAGATAACTGTGATGTGATCTTGTAAGCAAACTAATGTCAACTGCTTTTAGTCTGTCTCAAAACCTTTGATATAATTTTTAAAATTGCCTTATATTAGTCTCTCAGTTGACTTTCTAGAAGTTTCCATTATATGAGGGATTAAGGGCTAATTTTTTTTTTGTTGTTGTTGTTAAATTTGTCTTACTGAACAGCATTTATTAGAGGTGGTCTCCAATTGCCCTGAGAAAAGCCAAGACTGCATAGTCAGTCCCTGAGCTTACTTCTTCTCAGATACTTGGGGGGTTCTCAAATTCTTATTTGGGATACAAGCTGCTGATGAGGAATGAGTGGTACCCACTGCACTTCAAATGCGTGTGTGTATCCACTTTTACCACCTATCCTTGGTTGAGAGGGGGCCATGATTGAAAATTACTGATTTTAAAATGAAGGAAGATTTGAAGATATTCTTTCCCCTTAAGTAAAGTGATTTATACTAAAAATGGGAGGGACAAATATCTTCTTACTGTTTATAAGTCATTATCTGCAATCTTATCTTCACAATATACCTCTGACATTAGTATTGTTATCCCCATTTTAGAGAAGACGAAACTGCGTCCTACAAAGTTAGGTGACTTGGTCAAGGTCACACAGCTAGGAAATGACATTGCTGAGCTTCAGACTTGTATTTCCCTGATCCCAGAGTTCATGTTTTTTCCACCTAAGGAACACTGCTTCTTATTTTACAGATAAGTGAAATGTGTACTTGTATATTTTTCTTCAAAAATACTCATCATAAGATTCAGACATCAAGAACTAAACTTTTTTCATTCCAGTTGTATCTTTGAGAACCGTTTGACACTTTCTCCTCTGAAATGAGATTTAAGTAGGCATTGCTTTGAACCGATGAAGTACAGTTTTATTGGTGAAAAACATCATTGAGCGGCACCTGGGTGGCTCAGTTGTTTAACTGTCCAACTCTTGGTTTCAGCTCAGGTCATGATCTCAGGGTCATGAGATCGAGCTTGGCCTCAGGCTCTGCGCTCAGTGTGAGTCCACTTGAGATTCTTTGCCTCTCCCTCTCCACCTGCCCCTCCCCTTGCTCCAGCACTCTCATTCTCTCAAATAAATAAATATATATTTTTAAAAAGCATCATGGAGTTGTCGAGACTAATAATTTTATGGAACAACATTATTAAGAAAAGCGGTATGCTGTGTAATGAGTGGTGTTTACTTAAGTCATAAAGGAAAATTCAAACATCTGGAGTATTTTTTAAACAATGTAGTATTTATGTACGGAGTGATGTTTCTTCCTTACTTCTTCCAGGAAATAGCTTATAATTTTAAATGTATATGGATTTTTTTTTTTACATTCTCACATATATTTTTATTTTACTGGGCACTTTAACAAAAGCCATATTATTAAACCAAAAAGTTGCTTGATAGCTGACTCACTGGGATGAAAATTTTACCATGTCTTTAATAACAACATTACTTTATCTCTCTTTTTTATTTTTAAAAATATTTTATTTATTCATGAGAGAGACAGAGAGGCAGAGACATAGGCAGAGGGAGAAGCAGGCTCCATTCAGGGAGCCTGACGTGGGACTCGATCCTGGGTCTCCAGGATCAGGCCCTGGGCTGAAGGTGGCATTAAACTGCTGAGCCACCTGGCTGCCCTGCTTTATCTCTCTTAATGGGATTGTTGTTTAAAGAAAGGTTGTAGAAACCTTGCTGATTCATAGGCATATGGCTTTACCCCGTTTTTTTTTTTTTTTTTTTTTTTTGGGTTTTCCTTTGCAGATGGGAAATCGGCGATAGTGGGGAAGTGGTCAAGGTGTGTGCAGTGTCTCAAGAAATTGTATCGTAAGATTTTTAACATTAGACAATTGAGATTTGACTCTGAAAGTGCTTTTTTTCTAAATATGGATTCACTGGGGGCAGTGATAGCTGGTGAATTTAAAGGTGAATTAATATGAGAGTTTCAGAATCAGAGGATTTCTGAACTGTAAAGGGCCTTACAAACAAAGGGCTCTTGGAGTGGAAGTCTTAGGAGATGAGTGTAGTGACTGTCTGAGAGTAGTAGAGCTGTGGGCCAAGCCGCTTCTGTGGTTACTGAGTCAGGGTCACAGCCATTCCAACCAGGAAGTGAGTGATCACAGCAGGAGAGTGCTCTGAACTTCCTGGGGCTGGAGGAAAAAAAAAATAAAAAAAAAACCCTGAGTCATTGTGCAAGTAATCTTGGAGCAAGAAGAAAACAGAAATCAGAAAAATAAGCATCCTTTATTTCCTCTTGTTAACACAAATGTAAAAACACTGATTACAAAAGTATAAACCTTAAGTGTCATGTACTTTTTTTTTTTAAAGTGGGATGTAGCAAATTAAAAAAAATTAAGCTTCTGTAAATTATTTGCTTTCTGAGTGTCATATTTTAACTTAGTTTTTAAAAAAGCCTTATGCACACACATATACATGTGTTGGAAAAAATATTGTTTTGCTTATTTAGGATCTGTGAAGGCTTGAAAAGGCCCATGAGTCTTCTCATCATTGAGGCGTTCTATGGAGGGTCCCATAAACAGCTGGTGGATCTGCTCAAAGAAGAGTTAGAAGACTGCGTCCTTTATACCCTTCCTGCAAAGAAATGGCATTGGAGAGCGCGGACATCAGCTTTATACTTCTCCCAGAATATCCCCAGCAGCGAACGGTACAGGTAATTGGAGCCCACGTGGCATCGTCAGCCTCTTTTTACTGTACGTGTTGCAGGGACGCTGCTGGTCCCTGGCATCCGTGAGGTTTCCTGCCGCCGTGGCATGGGCCCTAAGACAACAGCAGATACTCCTGTAGACACAGCGGAGCACATTCACACTCCCAGGGCATCCGGCTGGTAGAAAAGTGGCCTCCCTTAGAACCCCTAAGCCTTTGCTCATTTGTCTTGTGATTTTATCACATGCACCTGCGTGGGCGTGGATGACAGTGATCGGCCCGCGGGGAGACTTGATCTTGGGCACGTTTTTGTTCCTGTTCCATAACCTCCGGTGTCTCTTTTAGTGACTGTGCTGTTTTAGGTTCCTTTACTGTGTCTGCTCTGTACTAGGAGCTGAGGTTGACAAGACAGATGTAGCCAAGCTCTGTGCCCTTAAAGCTTTAAAGACTCTTGAGGTAGACATGGACTTGGAAGTGCAGCGTGAGCATGAAAAGTGGGGGAGTTGATTTTGACTGTGACAAAGCGGAGGTGGCTTTAAAGCGTTGGCAACATTTGCTTAGTCTTAAAGGACGGATAGATTTGGGGGAATGCCACTCAGTTCTGAATTCTGATTATTTAGGAAGTGGGGACTAGGGGTACCTATGAGAGATTTGTCTGGGAGCCCCTAGAAAGCTGAGTGAGAAATACAGATTACATCTGATGGGAAACAAGTGGAATACTGAACACCCCTGCCTCCTTACTCTCTGTTGGCATATACTGCCTTGCACCTCCTGCTTGTTAAATAGTGGGGGATTGTTCTACTGTGTGTGTGGTGTTTTCTTTTCTTTCTTTTTTTTTAAAGATTTTATTAATTTATTTGAGAGAGAGAAAGAGAGAGTACAAGCAGAGGGGAGAGGGAGAGGCAGGTTCCCTGCTGAGCAGAGAACTGATGCAGGACTCGATCCCAGGATCCTGAGATCATGACTTGAGCTGAAGGGAGACACCCGACTGAGCAACACAGGCGCCCCTGTGTTTCATATATCTGTTCTTCTTACCATTCTGGGCCCTTCTGTGTAGGACTGCTCTGGTTTAAGCAGCACTGGGGAGTGCAGGCTGATAATTAATGGAGTTAGGGAGACAGATTGTTAGAGAAAGGGCACATCACAAGCTGCGGTGCTCACCTTGCCTTCAGCAGCCCCATCTATCTGTTGCTGTTTGTAAGGTGCAGTCACGAGGGAGACAGCTTGGGATTTAAATGTAGGTTGCTGTTTTTAGTAGTAATTTGAGGGATTCAGAGAATAACCCATTTGGTGTATGAAAACCATGGATCTTATCTGAGAATTCAGATTGTCAGGTGGAATGAATAGCCGTGCGTGTTTGAGTCACTCTGCTTGGGATTATAAAGGTAAAATGCTGTTTGGGGACATACTAAGAATTTATTTTTCCTTACATAATTTAATGTTTTGTATTCTGATATCACTAAGTGAATATTGTTGCTTATAGTACTAGAAATTTCAATGAGTGTATCAATATAAAAGTTTTAAAGGCGATGATGAGACTGTTGCTGTGTTAAAATCTGTTTATAGTTGCTTTCACGATCTCCTTTAATTGTTTTCATAGCACCAATTGCATTGTATTACTTAAGGTCAAATAATCCTGTTGACTTTATGCACATTTTCATTTAAGATTACTGTTTGAGAGAACACATTTCTACAATGACTAGGACATTGAAACGAACCATTTCCTTATCTGCTGTTAGATTTCATTTTGATTATGCAGTTTTTCAGAATGAAATCATTGTATCGCAAATATATGTGTGTTGCTAGCGTGCCTACAAACACTCCCGTGTCCAGGGCTTCTCCACTCCCTTTGAGGCCTGAAGCATTTGAGGATAAAGATCACATTGCTCTTTGAAGCAGTCTTGTTTGGGAGGTCAGTTTCTGCAAGATTGTGATGTAAAGTTTTACTCCCTGATGCCCATAACCTACAGGTCCTATCTGTGGGATCTGAGATCTTTCAAGGTCACTCATCTAAGCTGTGCAGTTAACTGCATGAATCTAATCAGACTTCACTAAGAGATATACCTCGCCATTTGAACCTACAGTTACATTTGACCAATGATAACTTATCTACTCTTTTTGAATACTTTTGGAAAAATAGCAACAGCTTGGATTCTTACACGAAGTTAAGAAATATGCTCACTCAACCCTACTTTGAAGTGCAAGAGCAATCTTTTGTTACACCAGAGAAATCTGATCTCTGAGGAGACTTTTAAAGATAGGAAGTTTTCGCTTTTCCGTTCTTGGTACACTTGGCAAATGAAATCATCACAATCCATAAAGCCACCGGTCTTACGTACTATGCAAAATTACTCTGAACAGGTAAGGACCGTGTCTGATGAGAGAGACCCTGAATGTAGGTACACACGTTACTTTTCTCAGTTTCCATACGTACAGTCATTATTGTTATAAGCTTGTTATCCAGAAAATATTTTATTACTAACAAAATAAAGGCTTTAGCCCAATTACTCAGTTTGATTCCTCTTTATCTTGACAGCTAGAAGAATGCATCACGGTTTATGTTTGGAGCCATGTAGTTTTATCATAGATTACAAAAGCTCCACAAGTTATTTTTCCCAAAAGTAGTTGGCAATGATTGGTCCATAGGTTATATTAAAATTTTGCCTTCTGAAAACCATAAAATGCAGAAATGTCTTGAGGATGGGCCTTACGTTTTGCGTTTTGAAATGTATGAGTCATTTGTCCCAAGGTTAGCGATTTGACTTTCTTAGACATACATAGACGAGGGATCAAAGATTTTTCATTCATTTTTTTTTCTTTACTGAACTGAGACAACCACTATTACCTAAAATCAGTTTTTCACTCTCAGCTGCTTACAATTATATTTTTAATTCCATCCGAGGTATTGTAGCAGATTCTGATCATTGGCCACTTAACAGCCCTTCTTCCTTGTTAACAGAATCACACTTGTCTTTGGAGTGGCTAAGTACCCAGGCCCTGGGAGTGAAGCACGATTGACCTGAGATGGTCATTATGATCTCGTTTTCTGCCCAATTTTCCCAGCTTTCCTTGCAGTTAGTGCTGGGCAGTCACTAGGTTTGGGCAAATTAGATTTAAGTGGATGACTTCTGGGGGTTCTTCCAACAAAGTTTGTTTTGTTTTGTTTTTAGTTATGAAAGGAGAAAGCCATTTTCCTTTCCTGCATTTGACAGTGGTTGTGATGTCTGCAACCATGAGGGGACAGGATGAGGGCAAAATGCCTGGGCTGCCAAAAAATGGCTGGTAGAAGGCTGGAAAGAGCCTGGATTAGACTTCCGTTTTGAGCAGTGGAGCTTCCTCCTCACCTGAAAACCCTCCATGTCTAAAACATCCAGAAATGATTCGTAAAGTGTTAATGACTTTCCTTTTAAGTCCATAACTAAACAAAGAGAGAATCCGAAGGACGATCTGGAAGTTAGACTGGCCTAGAAGCTGTGGTTACCTTGTTTTCATGAGGAGGACTGGTTAACTTAGATATGTTATGTTCTGAAATGAAATATCATGCAGCTCTGACCTGAATTAGGAAGATTTCTATGGACTCTCGTGGGAACCTGTCCAAGGCATTTGCAGTGACAGAAAGTAGGGTGCCAGACAATGTTATTAGGTATTGTCTTTGGTATAAAGAAAGGAGGTTAGAAGATACAAAACAATGGAAGAGTCGACTGGAAATGAATAAAACACATTTGTCTGAAGACCAGTGTGGCAGAGGATGTCTGTGCCCACCCATATCCCTCTGACCTTTCCCTTTCAGTGCACCCTGGCCAGCTTCCCACTGCCAGGGTTTGCAGCTCCTTGCCTGAGGGAGCAGCTGCTCTGGCAGTGCATGCGGCAGGCTGTGAGCAGCCCTCCACAAACGATCTTCACCCCTTGGATGAAATCATTCTGAAGGGTGTGCAGGAGAGAAATCATTAACAAAGATTCCTTAAAAACCCTGTAGGTCAGAAAATGTACCAGCATAATTCTACATAACTCCTGGGTCACAGAAGAAATCATAATGGGTAATAAAAAGCGGGACTGAATCATAATGAACATATTGTATATCACAATGCTGCTTGTATCTACATTGACAGCCCCAGCCACATCATCTTTAATAAATTTATTTTTATCATTTTTTAATTGTGATACGCAGGCCCTCTAAAGCTTGTGGCCCAGAGCCAGGGACCCTCTTACTTGAATCTGGGAATAGTATTGGGAAGGAAAGAATGAAAAATGGTGAAGTTGGAAGCAAATAGAAGTGGAGATGGAGAAACTAATAGTTATTTTGAGATAATAAAATAGACACAGGCCTGATTTGTTTCAAAGGCACAAATAATTTTTGGAATTATGTAGATATGGATCTGTGGATATGGCACAGATCCGTAAAAAGGGGAAATGCTCTTAATAGTTTTATGTCAGTAGATGAAACCTTAGACAAAAGAGTGAATTTCTTAGAAAAACATAACTTACAAAACCTCACTTAAAACGAAACAGAGGGGTGTCTGGGGGCTTAGTTAGTTAAATGTGTGCCTTTGGCTCCCATCCGGGCTCCCTGCTCAGCGGGGAGGCTGCTTCTCCCTCTGCCTCACTGCACACCCCCCCACTCCTGCATGCATGTGTTCTCTCTCTCTCTTTCTCTCTGTCAATAAATAAAATCTTTTAAAAAATGAAACAAAATTTGAATGGAATTATAATCATTAAAGATACTGCATTAGCTAAAAATCTGCCCACTACAAGATAGAGGCAGGGTCCCTGTGCAGGGTTGATTTGCTGCGTTGGTGCCACCCTACCTCTTTCCAAACTTGTGTTATGGGAGATTGAGGGTCTGTTTTTAGGTTTTCTGTTTCTTGTAGCCGTACGAGTCCTGACTGTTAATAAATGTTGACTATCATTATGATACCTTTTCCTTCGCACCTCAACCCCCCCCCCCTTTTTTTAATGACCAAGGAGGGGCAAGGAAAGGAAGTAGTTGGATAGGAATTAAATGGAGTGAAAGCTCAGTTGGGTCAAGCAATGCATAGAGTGAAATTAAAGTTTATGGTGATATGTGGCTGTTGATAACTCTGTTTGATTTGCCATAATCTTTAATGGTACCATCATTGTGGCCTTTCACTAAGCAGGTTCTCTTTCAAGAAATGTGTGATTTTTTTTTTTTTTAAATGAGCTCTTCCCTGTGAAACACTGAATGCAACTTTCTTTGGGAAAATGAACATTTTTAGCTAATATGAATTACTTATGTCTGTTTGTTGTTTGTAGCTAGTCCTTGTGAAAAAAGGGATGGCTAAACTAGTGGGTGTAGGGCATTAATACAGAGGTGGTTTTTAAACAATTCTTTTGTAAATTAGTAATATAATTTTTTCTTTGCTTTACAGTTATGTCTTGTTTTGAATTGTTAACCTTTTGTGAAAAATATAACTTTCTGAATAATATAAATATTCTTTTTTAAATCATGAAACATTTTTTTTTTCATGAAACATTTTTTAAAAAGATACCTTTCTGGGATTCCTGGGTGGCTCAGCGGTTAAGCGCCTGCCTTCAGCCCAGGGCGTGATCCTGGAGATCCAGGATCAAATCCCAGGTCAGGCTCACTGCATGGAACCTGCTTCTCCCTCTGCCTGTGTCTCTGCCTCTCTCTCATGAATAAATAAATAAAATCTAAAAAATAAAAAATAAAAAATAAAAAACTAAAAGATACCTTTCTGAATAATTTAATGTTATTTTCTTTTTTTTAAAGATTTTTTTTAAATTTATTCATGAGAGACACAGAGAGAGAGAAGCAGGCAGAGACACAGGCAGAGGGAGAAGCAGGCTCCATGCAAGGAGCCCAATGTGGGACTCCATCCCAGAATCACACCCTCAGCTGAAGGCAGATGCTTAACCACTGAGCCACCCAGGGATCCCTGAATAATTTAATTATTTTCATTACAAAAACACCTCTTTATTAGTGTGTGACATACTTAGGAGTATAAAAGTAAACGATGACTAATAAGAATTTGTAGGTGAGTGAATTTATAGGTAGGTTTGGTTTAGATAGGGCAGTCATTTTATATCTCTGTAGTAACCAGAACAGGATTTGATGGGATTAAGTAATAGTAATAATAGCTAACATATTGGACACTTATCCTGAGATGGATATTCTACAATCCTGGAAGCTCGACAGGGTTTTCCTGGTTTTATGGAAGAGGAAACTGAGGCTTAGAAAGTCAAGATATTTGCACTGGATTACACAGCCAGTTAGAGGTGAATATGTGGTCGATCTCAAGTCTGGCCACTGCAGAGGCCATACAATATTCTTTATAAGCCCATGCTCTTCACTACTATGCTATCGTAATTCCCTCCCCAGGCAGGATAAAATAATGAATAAAATTAAAATTAAATCTGAGTACCTCTTGATTAAAAGTATATGACTAAATTTTACTATTAGAAGAGGGTGTAATGTTTCTCCTGGTTTTGAGAAGTATTATTTTTAAAAAATATTGTATTTATTTATTCATGAGAGACACAGAGAGAGAGAGAGGCAGAGACACGGGCAGAGGGGGAAGCAGGCGAGCCCGACGTGGGACTCGATCCTGGGACTCCAGGATCAAGCCCTGGACGGAAGGGAGGTGCTCAACCTCTGAGCCACCCAGGCGTCCCTTGAGAAGTATTAAAGTTCTCGAATCTTGTTGGAGACTGGAGGTTGCAAACCAGGAACCTTCCTAGGTCCGTGACTCTGTGATGTTCTCATTTTTCCTCAGGGCATTTGCTCTTTAGGTTTTGGGCATAGAAATTATAAGTCATTTGAATTGCCTTCTTTTGAAATCCAAATAAAAAATGACATGTGATGGATGCATTGTAAAAATCACAGGGTAGACTCAGGAATACAAACGTAGCATTTTTTTAGGATGTTTACCTGCAGTGTCAGGTTATTCTCAAGGTGGTCTCCTGTTAAGTTCTCTACTTGGTTTATAAACTTGGCCGGAGGCCGCGTTCCCGCACTGCCTAGCTCACTTCCCTTTTAACATTACCAATTGTGTTCATTTGGGATTTGGATGATGTTCCCCCACTCTGAATTGCGGTGTCATTAGGTGCAACGCAGCATCCTATAATCTCACTGGTGTGTGACTGCTCCATTAGTGAGAACTGGCCTCGAGCTCCCCCACCACTGTTGCCGGCTTCACCAGCTTCCCTATTTTGTGCTGCCCAATTGTGGGGTTCTCTTTTGGCATGTGGTTCTATCAACCTTGCTCTCCTATCTAGACAGTGCACAGCACAGCTTTCAGAATTTGAGTACTTCTTGGAGCTTTATCCACAGTGTTCTGTTGCTGTGAAATCTCTTCTGCTTGATAGTATCGTTCAGTTTAGCCATCTGGACTTCAGGTCGAAAACCTAGCTGACCACAACACTATGGAAAGAGAAGAATCCCACAAACCAAATAGCGACCCATCCTGTCAGCCTGTGTCTCTGCCTCTGTATGCTTCTCTCTCCTCTCCCCCTCTCCTCCCTCCTACACACACACACACACACACACACACACACACACACACACACTACTCTTAAGTACTCTAGCATCTTCACCACAAAACTGCAATTTAACCCTATTACCATATTTCCTAAAGTTTGCTTTTTCATGCTACATCTTTTCCCCTTTTCTTTATATTCCTCTGTCAGTGTTCTTAAGAAGCAAAATAGCCCAGTTTCAGGAAAAAAAAAAAGATTTTCTTGTGGAGTTTGGAATTTATTCTCACCATAACCTGCTAATTCAAAAGTGTTTGTATAGGTAGTAGCATGTGCTGTGAGCCGCTGCTTCTGAGGAGTTAAAGGCATGTAGTGCAACTTCAAGTGAAGTGTGTATTTTTAATATCTCTTCTAGCTTATTAAAAAAAATCATGTGTAAGAATCTATAAGCCCCCATGTAAAGGTACATATAGATATACAGCATTATTTCTAAGAGACTGTGCTGCTTAAGGACTGTTAGGGTAAATCTCCCATATATTTAATCCCTTTGAAATTTGAGAACTGTATTTTAAAAGAGAAACTGGATTTTTTTTTACGAGATTTTATTAATTTAAGAGAAAGAGATCACAAGAGGGAGGGAGGAGAGAAAGAGAGAGAGGCGACCCCTCGCTAAGCAGGGAGCCCAATGCAGGACTTGATCCCAGGTCCCTGGGATGGATCATAATCTGAGCCAAAGGCAAACACTTAGGCAACTGAGCCACCCAGGCACCCAAACTGGGTGTTTATTACACTTTTACAGAGGAGAGAAAAGTCATTATTTTTAATGAATGACATGGAAAAGGCAGAAAAACCCGAACACCCCCGCATGGATACAAGAGGTAAGATTATATAAAAAAGCCCTGACTGTACAGTAAGGACCTTCATAATTTTGCTTTTAGAAGTAATATGCTTATTTTTGACCTAATAGTCAAGACTGTGAGTCTGATCTTAGAACGCTTCTAATCTAGTTATTTTTAAGTGTTGAGTGTCTTCATTTGGTTTATGGAAAAAGCCTTTTAGGAAATGAAAGGCATTTTTATTATATTTCCATGCCTGACATTTTCTGAATTTGTTTATATTTGAGAAAGTTTTTCTGCTTTTATTAAAGTCATAATCAATGAAAATATGTTTTGCTTCTGGAGCTGTAGCAGGTGTGCACAGGTATTCATCCCTGACTCACCGTGTTGGGAGCCTCTAAAGCTATGATGCAGATGCTCTGCTACCCTTCCCTTCTCCAAAGCCTGCCCTCTTAGGGAAGATTCATATTTGCCTCTTTCCTTGAGGTCAGATGTGGCCTCCTAGCTGCCTTTGGACACGTTGTCCCATCCGTTGAATGACTAATTCTTGTCCAGCTGTCCTTTGTTTATGCTCCTCTGTGGTTCACTCACATGATGGACCTGCTGGTCTCCTGACCAGCCAGCCCACAGAGAGACACTGTAGGCGGAAGGCAGAAGCTGAATCAGGCATAGTGCTCACAAAAGAGCATTCATGTCCCTTTCATCCTTCTATCTTCCTAAAGAACATAATCCTATATTCTAGTGAGTTTCTTCCCATAAACGGTCTCTCCTAGATTTCTGTTTGTTGATTGTCTCATGCTGATAATAAAAATGGAACCCCCCCCCCAAAAAAAGGAACACCCTACCTCCCCCGCCGCCGTACCCCTACATTTTAGGAGAAGTTCCAGGTGACCAAATTTATGAAATGGAGAGGACTAGAGGTGGGATGCCTTGGCCAGAACCAACCCCCCCTCCCCCAGTAGTTATCTTTTGGCTCTTTTTCAAGCTGGTTTCCAATTTTTTTCCCATTAGCGGTTATTAAGGGCTTTTGCATCAAGAGACCATGCCTACACTAGCACGGGTAGTGTCAGACCAAATGTGGCAAGAGGTTAACTGTTGACCAGAAGAATACTTAGTGCCTTAGGCCATGTGCTAATACTCGGAGCCTTGAGGAAATAATCCCTGACTGAAAACCATCAGTGACTTTGTATTGTGTGTGTAAAACTCCAGGTTACACAACGGGCTTGCTTGGGCCCTGCCGCGCTCTGCAACTTTACCTCCACCCCGGTCATTTCACTCCTCTGCTGTGGTAGGGGCAGGGGCCCTGTTCACTCGCTCTGGAACCACAGGCTCTCTCCAGCCTCAGGTCCTGTTCCTGCTTGTTGGTGCCTTAGCTGGTAGCACTGCTTCCCCATCCCTATGCCCTTTACTCACTTCTTCCCGTCTTTGAAGTCTGAGCTGAAATTTCACCTCCCAGAGAAGTCCTCCATGACCACCATATCAAAAACAAGCCCTCTATGTCTGTGTTCTCTTTCTCTTCTCTGTAATAACATCGTATATAATATGTAATTATTTTACTTGTTTGATTTTTTCCCCTTTTTTACATTATGCTGCAAATTTTGGGATGATACGTGCCGTATTTGTCTTCTGTACCCACGGCCTCGCATGCTGCCCTGCAGATCACTGTTATTGAGTAACTATGGTCAAATGAATGATTTCATACCTGTGCGGTTGAAAATGCAAACAAAATATGGCTGTAATTGACTTTGCTAAACTGCTTATTTTCGCCTCGCTTTGGGCCCTCCTCCTTTCTTGTGTCTAGGGATATCACTTCTACATCAAAACTGCTTAGTAACATTTAAATGACTGTGTTACTCAGTTTTATGGGATTAAACTAAGGAATTCCATACACTTTTGCTCACTTACTTTTATGGGTTATATTAATCATATGGTGAAATCAGTCATCGTTCATCGTGTAAATTTTGATAAAAGAAAATATAATTTTCTGGAATTTCCCCTGTATAAAAGTGTTTCTAGGAAAAAAAAAATGTTTCTCAGTTCAGGAAACTTTATAGACTCTAGAATATACCTGTGACATTTTTTTAAATATCACATGATTGTATTTTAAGGCTTTTTAATTTTGGCTGTGCCACCCATGAGCAGTGTAGCCTTTTAATTTATAGTGTGGAAACTATGGGATGAATGAGAGATTAGAATTTGGCCCAAAGATATATTTTGCTTGGCCACTGCAATTACTTAAGCATTTTAAATTTTTAATGCTTTTAGACATTGTATTGGTCACAAGCACAACTAGTTGCCATTGTTTTATACTAGTCTGCTTCTCATATTTATATTACTTAACTGAGCTGTGTAGGCCTTTGTGTTTGTAGCCTCTGGCTTAGAACTTGCCCAGGAATGAATCTTCAAATGATCTTAAAAAAATAGATATGTGTATGTGTGCATACACATATATCTATATATTTAAATGTACATATACCTAAAATAATTTACTAAGAGAATATAAATCGCTTGTGTTTGGAAGAAATGACATATTATACTGCAGGAACCAGCAGTCTTGGGTTCTAATGTCAGCTGCCATAAATTATTTAGCCTTAGAAAAGTTTATTTTTAACCTTAAAAATCTTACTTTTTTTTTTCACTTGTAACTGAAAGTTTGGTTTTGTCTATTGACTTCTATGATGTCATGGAAAAGGGATTAAAATCAAGATCAAGATTTAAGAAATTTCGGGGCATCTGGGTGGCTCATTTGATCAAGTGTCTGCCTTTGGCTCAGGTCATGATCTCAGGGTTCTGGGATCAAGGCCTATGTTGGGCTCTCCACTCAGCATGGAGTCTACTTGTCCCTCCCGCTCTGCCCTTTCCCATCATTTGTGCCCTTTCTCTCTCTCTCTCTCTCTCTCAAATAAACAAACAAACAAACAAATAAATAAATAAAATCTTTTAAAAGAAAGATTTAAGAAATTTTAACACAAAAGACAAATTCAGGGGTGCCTGGGGTGGCTCAGTTGGTTAAATGTTTAGCTCTTGGTTTCCACTCAGATCATACTCTCAGAGTCCTGGGATGGGAGCCCCGTGTTGGGCTCTGTGCTCAGGATTCTCTTCTTCTTCCTCTGCCCCTTGCCACCTCCACTGCCCGCTCCCCCCATGCTCTCTCTCTCTCAATTCATAAATAAATAAATCTTTTTTTTTTTTAAAAAAAAGACAAATTCCTACTGTCTCTCATTCAGCTTTGCTATGAACCACGGCTTCATTTAATACAGGAGTTACAGGCAGCTCGGGTGGCTCAGTGGTTTAGTGCCGTCTTCAGCCCAGGGCCTGATCCTGGAGACCCACGATCGAGTCCCATGTTGGGCTCCCTGCATGGAGCCTGCTTCTCCCTCTGCCTGTGTCTCTCATGAATAAATAAACAAAATCTTAAAAAAAAAATACAGGAGTTACTTCCTCATCTTGTTTGTATATCTCTTGAATTTTTAACTTTTATTTGTAGAGACTTTTGGGGAATAATTCTTTCCAGTAGTCCTTCTATCTTTGGAGTCACTCTGATATGACTTATTATTAGTTTGGAACTCCTGTTCCAGCCTCAGCATTTTATGATTATTTGCCTTTTCATGCTACTGTCTGTCTCTATAGGTCATGGGCCAACATGTACACTAAACACTGGACGCATATGCTAAACCCTGTAGAACCCACACAGAATAGTTAGTACTGCAGTGAGGGCAGCGTTCACTGAAGAAAGAGAGAGGAGGGGGTTTATTTTTCATTCAGCAAATTCTGAGGTATGTCTAAGAGGATGTTAGAGCATTTGATAGATGGTGATGAAATGTAAAAGTGCTGTAGGAGAAGGAAGTATTGTGAACAAAGGTATTAAAGCAGGGAAAATTGGAAAATGTAATCTGCAAAATCTTGGGTTAGTGTGAACATATTCTGTGGTAGGAGGAGCTGTGGGATATCAGTTTGGGATGATATCCCAAATTTACATGCATTTGAGAATTCAGGGTTAGTAATTTGGGAAGCTGATACGTGAGATTATGAGTATTTTCCAAAGGCTCTATTCCTAGAACTTTATTAATTGCACATGATAGAAACCCAATTCAAACCCAATTCAAAATCACTTAAACATAAAGGAAAATATATTGGGTCACCATATGACTGAAATTTCCAGAGTGGTTTGACTCTCTGCACAACTGGATCCAGTGGTTCAGTGATGTCATTAGACCTTTTTTCTTCTTGACTCTATTTTCCTCTGGTTTGACTTTATTCTGGAGCAGCCTCTATGTGGTTCTCCTCCAGAGCTAAGCTTATATCCCACCAGTTAAGTTACCCTAATCTGAAAGAGAATAACTCTCTTGGTGGTTTTAACAAAAGTCCCAGATTCACTGAAATTACTTTTTTTTTTTTAAAATCATGTGGTCTTCAAATGTGTTACTTTGGCAAGAGGCCCCAAATATTGTGATTGGCCCCAGTGGTGTCAGCCCAATTCAAACCATATGAACTGAGTACCAGAGAGCAAAAGGGAAATTATATTGCTGTTATCCAAAGAGAGAAAAACAAAGTTTTGTAGGCAAAAAAAAAAAAAAAAACATGGTGAATACTATTGTCATACATGGGAATGAGGTAAGGTTAACTGTGCAGAGGACAGTTATTACAGCCCTGCAGTATGGAGGCCATGGATGAGAGTAGAGATGCTCAATGGATCCTAAAATCTAATGGAGAAATAGTGAGTTTCTGAAGAAGACCAATGATAATAGGAATGGAAAGTAGTAAAGGAACTTGCCACATGAATGAAATTTGTGTTGAAATGGGTAAAGGGAGTAAGAGGTCAAAACTTCCAGTTATGAAATAAATAAGTCACAGAAATGAAAAGTACAGCATAGGGAATATGGTCAATAATATTGTAATATACTTATCGCCGTGAGCATCTAATAATGTATATGATCAGCGAATCACTTGTGGTGCACCTGAAACTAATATTATATGTCAACTATATACTTCGATTAAAATTTTAAAAAGTTTAAGAAATTTATGTTGTTTGCATTTCACTAGTTAGAAAATTTGTCTAGGCTCTGAACTGAAATTTATCTTTGTCTTGTTCATGAGAAAAGAAGTTGAGATACAAATTAATTTAATCTAAGAGATCACAGTTAAACTACTTTAGTGGTTATAATTATTTTTAAAATAGCTTTGCGAATTGTAAATCATTCCTATTAGCCCATTAAATTGGATCAGTGCGTTTATTTTGGCAGCATTTAAGTTACTCCATGTACTTAAATGTAGCAAAACTTCCTTTTCTTTAAAAATTTAATTTAATACTGCCTCCTTTTTGTATTTTATTAAAATATTATGTATATATAATCCCTATGATATATACATGCATGTGTGTATATATCTCATATAAACACAATAATTAGTAAGTGATTGATTACTCGGTATCAATTTCTCAAACCTCTCTCCCATCCCCCCCCGACCCCCCCAAAATCAGGTATTGAGTGCTTCTGTAGCGTTCTTACACTATGCTAGATCTCAGAGTGAAAATGAATGAGTAAATTGTGGTTGATCTTCGACTTAGTATCTAGTTCAGAAAAGCCAGTCTCTTTCTTAGTGGTTTGAATTAATAACACATGCATTTGAAGAATATATGCTATGTACCATACACAAATAATAAAAATGTGAATAAGGCAATATGCTGTAGGAAATAAATTTCTTCTCTTAGATATAGTTCTGTTTTTTTCCTCTCAGATTTTTATTTTATTTATTTTTTTCGGTAGTACTTAGACAATGTTCACTTGAATCAACTTTTCTACAGCAGTCCTATACTAAAATATTTCTAGGGAAAGCCCCCACATTTAGCAACCTATCTTTTAGTATAGTAGATCTGAAATATAGGGGATTTTTAGCCATAGTTTCTCTGTGAATTCAGTTTTGAGGCAGATATTTATTTGTAATACAGACTGTTTTGGTGGGTTCCAAGATTTTCAGAAAATGAAAGTGGGGAAGAATGTGAACTAGTTTTTACCACTTTTTTTTTTCTCCATCATGAGCTTAAATACTGTGAAAAAAATTTCACAAAATCCAATTATATTAAAGGCATATATTATTTATGTGTGTGTAGCATTTTTATTATAGTGTTTCTCATTCAGATGTAGTGATTTTTAGCTTTCATTTTATAACCTTGCAGAGTGTCTTCAGTTTTCTCTTAGGGAATTTGTAACTTTTTAAAACAGAAAAACATCAACTCGCTTTTATTGAGAAAAATGTTTCTCTATACATACCATTTTATAAGAGGGTTGTTGCCAAGATACCAAATAGTAGCTTAGTGCCATTGCTACAAAGGTTTAGGAGTTCTTGACACTTGCAGTTGGTAGAAATGAATATATTGTAACTTGGGTAGTTCATAAGGAGTGATTAGGAGAGCTGTGTAATCATTTTCATAACAGTATTCTTTTTTTTTCCAGTGTCCATAGATATTTAATGATACTCATATTTTATTTGCACTATTTTTTGAAAAATGTAGGAAAACGAAGAGAAGCAGAGGTTCAGAACTGAGGTCATGTTTGCTCTGAAATTTGAGTAGTGATTATTAGGTAAGCAGCATTTATGCAAGTAATTATTTTCATTACTGATTTTGGTATTTAGAACTTGGGGGAAGAACAAAGATGTCACATACAGAGGCATCTACACAAGAAGTAGAAGCACTGGCAGTTTTAGAATCGAACTACCTGAAAAACAGTTGAGCTTTGGAAACATGATCTTAATACTTGCCTTTTTTCAATCACTTTTATTTTAGATAAAATGCTGGCAGATGGTAGTGATCCACTTGAGCAGTGTTGAGTTTTCTCTATTTTTTTTTTCCCCTGGAAAAAAGCTTCCAGAAAACTTTTTTTTTTAATATGTTCAGCATGCATATGTTTTACATGTATTAACCAGTATTAAAAATGCAGTTCCTAATTAGATGTCTGAAGCTGAGAGGAGCTGTGGTGAAGACCAGCCTTTTAGAAAATTATTGAAAAAGAAAGTTTTGATGAATAGGTTGTTCATTTTTGCTGTTGCATACTTCTGCCCTGTTTTAGAATTTCAATGGATAATGTCATTTTTGATGATAAACCCTTAAGTTATTGATGATGTCAAAACTTGGAGAATTCAGAATATTTACATTCTTTTATGACCTGTTCTTTATTACAGCAAAGTAGTTAATACTTTTGTTACTTAAGAATTTAAGCTTTAGGTGGGCACGAAAAATTATAAACTTGATATGTCTTAGATTTGGGAAAATTGTAGGAAATCTCTTAAGTAATATATTGCATTCTGGGTTTTTTTTTCTTTTTTTTTATTTCTTTTTTTTTTTCATTTTTTTAAAATGTTGGGGGTGGAGGGGAAATCCCTTTTCTCCAAGTTTATCTGCATGAGTCACCTGAAATCTAATAGAGTATAATTAAATGGTACTATTTGAATCAGTATTTCCATGTTTGCAATTTAGAATATTCAGTTTGTACTCATCAACATTCATCTACATTTCTGTTTTACTTTTCACTTTGTCATATAATGTTTTTTTCAGCTGATAAGCACATCCAACCGAGAATGACTTCTGGTTTTCACTTACATGGAGCGTCATTTGTTCTCTCACTTAGCTTATCTTACTGACTACTGTGGTGTTTGTTTGCGACTCCAAACCACAGATTAGGCACATAGATATTGACTCATCCTGACACAAATATTAGCCCACACAGTGGGAATTCCTTCAATGTTTGGGCATTCCTAGGAATATATGATGGGTTTTGATTTTCTTTTTCATGCCCATTAGATAGTATTACAGAGTAGCTATGACAGAGAGAGAAAAAGAACTGGACTAGAAGGCAGGGGAGTCAACTTCAAGACCCAGTTCAGCTGCTCACATATATAAGGACAAGTCACTCATTCTATATCTTCTGCAAAGTGGTGAAAATAACAAATAATATTCTTCCTGTTTATCTTCAAGCCTTGATATGAGGATTCATTAAATGTTATCTCATTTGATATCATGTAAGCTCAAGAGTAAGATAATATTGTAAAGTTTGAACAGTTTTAGGTAGAATTTGTACTGTTCTTCTGTGTGTGATTTTCTCTGAGTTTTTTTTTTTTAAGTTATTTAACCTCTAGCCTTTAGTATATCTGTTTTAAAATGTAAGTAAGAGAGATGACATAGAATTAATTCTTTAATAAAAACAATGTTTGGAGGGTATCCGGCCCCAAACCACAGTATGCTGCTAAGTTTGTTCTTCCATCAGGTGGTTTATAGTGATAAAGTGGGAAGAAATGGTAGAGGAGATAATTTTTGCAGATTTTTGGTCTCTAGTTTATTGCAATTCTGGTATCAGTTTTGAGTTATAGCTAAATAGCAATAATCAATGGCATATAATGGGTTGTGATAATGAATTAAAATAGTGGTCAGATTTATATTTTTGTAATTAGATAAATAAGTTATTCACTGTTTATTCATTTTCTTCAACTACTATTTGTGTGATGATTCTTATTTTATAAGGCATTTTGTTAGATACTCGGTTTGAAAGTGTGTTGAAAGAATGCTCCTTTATGAAAAAGATAAAATGGAAGGTGGTTCAATTGCACCTTCATTGAGTAATGACTCAAGTGTCCTTAAAGAGAAAACAAGTTTTACAGTTGTCTCATGGATCTAAAGATGTGATGATACCTGGTGCCTTTCTATGGAACAGCGGCGTTTCCTATCCCAGTGATAAAATGATTGTGACTTTCTAACATAAAGTAGTTATTTCACATATATGGCATCATCTCTTTGTTTAAACCCCAAGGAAAAGAATTATGTGAATATCTGAACATGCAGAATTTTTACATTAATTTTAATAAAAAGTAACAGCTGAACATCATAACTGCCAAAATATTAGATAAGTGGAAATAAATGTTCCAATATATTTTCTTGAAATTGATATGAATTTTAGGAAACATAATAAAAGCTTCTTTTCTTGTTCACAATAGAAATAGCCATTTTAGGTCAGCTGTGTCACTGGCTACCATATTAGTACAGATCATTTAGCTTGAAAATATCTTTAAAATTTAAATATGTCCAAAGCTTTTTATTAATAGATAAAATTTTTAAGACCTCGTGTATATTAGTTTTGCATTTCTTTTCCTGCAGAAATAGGCCTTTCTTTTTATCTCTTTCAAAAATCTCTGAACACATTTTTAGCCTTTGACAATTGGGGCCGAGGGAAAATGTGCTGCAGGAGAGCTGGAGAGAGATATGTTTGACTAGCCTGTTGCTGAGAGTGACATCCAGCCTGTTCATTTACCTCACTTTTTTTTAGACAGTCTATTAAATTATTGTTTGTACCTGGTAAAGGAGTTAACTAACCTAAGATAGATACTCCCAACTACTCACAAGCCTGCTTTTCAGTTCCCACCTTCTGGATCATTCAGAGTCCTCTTTCCATCCATTTCTTTCACCCTTCGCTCCAATATTTCACCAGAGCAGCTCACTAAGTAACAAACAATCCTGAATAGCTATTAATAATGCTTTAGTTTTCGCCACTGCTAACAAGCAGTATTACCCATTCCATTATCCTTGGACAGTTTTCTTAATGGTATAGAAGTGGCCACTCTGAATGGATGAGTGGGAAAAGAATAAAGTTTGTAAGGTAACAGATAATTAACTCGTGGGTTTTTGAACAAGCGAAATTCAAAGGCAAATATCCAAAGTTTATTTTACTTTGGTGTCTTACGATATTTAATATTGCCCTTTTCATGAACTTTTAGAAGCAAATACCATCATAAATTTGCCCAGGAAATATTTTATTATTATTTCTAAGTTCCCTGAGGGCAGAGGCTTTGTCTTTTTCACCACTATTCCCAAGGTCTAATTCTCAGTCTTCAGTGAATCTTTGTTGGATGAATGAATAAATAATGAAGATCCTAAGGAATGTCAATAAAATTTATAAGACCTATACTTTTAGCTATGTGCAATATTTCATTGTATTTATTTACAGATAAGAGATACATAGAACAAGACTAGCTGACTTTACTGTTTAGCAGATGATTTACATATTTTACAAGGTATACACTCCCTATTTTCTTTCTTTTCTTTCTTGTTCTACACATTGCAATGTCCTATATATGGTAGGACATACCATAAAAAAACTACTTTTTTAAAAAAAATTTTTACATGAATATTATGCCTTTTGCAGAAACACTTATCTCTTGTTATATAATTAACTGTTTAGTATAGTGAATAAAGTAGCTATTTTAGTGGTTTTCACTTTTCTGTTTTGGATTTTTTTCAAGTAGCAAAAAAATATGTTTAATGAGTTTGAAATGCATCAGGTAGAATTTGAAGTGATAAGCAGGAGCTATAAGATGGAAATACTGGACTTTTCTTTTTCTGTGATACAATGGCAATATACACAAAATGGTTACCAGTTATTAGTTCACTGGCAAACTGACTTTAGGGAGTACAAATGCAATGGGAAAAGTTGGTTTCATGAGACATGGACTTCCTAGAAGGTATTAAACCCAGGACTCTCTTGGAAGTGTACAGATTATGATGAGAGAAGAGAATGGGAGAGGAATTATAATAATAGTTTATGATCTCTGGAGGTTTACCTATTGGCAGTGATGTCAATTTACATGATCTACTTTGTAGAAATAGCCTTATCACTGTTTTTTTTTTTTTTTTTTTTTTTTTTTTTTTTTCAGGGAGTACTGCTTGACCTTTGTAGCCCTTTTGAGCTACAAAGAAAAATACTCCCAACTACTCACAAGCCTGCTTTTCAGTTCCCTCCTTCTGGATTATTCATAGTCCATTTTCATCCATCCCATAGTAGGATATACTCCCAATTCATCCCTAATTTTTCAGTTATTTTGCTGTGTTCCTTCATATCACTAAAAATTTTGTCGTCGTCTGCTTCTTGGAAATGTCATCAATTTGGTCATCTTCTTGTCCCTTACTCTCTACTAAATTTCTTGACTCATCCTTGTCAAAGAATTCCTTAAATATCTTGCACTTTAATACAATATTCTGTGGTTTCTTCCTTTTATAATCCTCTTTTACCATTCAACTGGAGTAAAATAGGAATGTCATCACTGATATTCTCAAAGCCAAATTAATATATTGTTTTTGTGTGTCATCCCCCTCCCCCCACTTTTCTCAACTCTTTCTTGCTTTTGATCCTTTTAACACTTTTTTTCTTGACATTACTTCTGGCCTTGACTTGAAGGGCAGAAACCTTCTTGACCTCTTTAGATCATGACAGCTAGTTATGCTTTTGTTCCGTCATGTCATTTCTCTTTGCCACCTCTTTTTAAATTACAGCACTGTTCTGTGTCTTGTTGTAAACCGTTTTATCTGGATCTTTTCTTAAAACTTTTCAAAAATGTACTAGTGCAGTACATTAGAATAATCACCAGTTCTTGAGCATTTTCTCTGCAACAGACCCGATAAACAACTTTAAAATGTTTTATCTCATTTAAAACTGGCAGCAGCCCTGTGAGCTGGCACTATTATTGCCACCATTCAATAGATGAGGAAACTGAGGCCAAGAGGTTTAATTATTTGCCAAACATTATAAGGCACTACGTGTGTAGAAGTGGGGTCTCATGTAGTCCTCTATGACTCAGTAGCCCAAGTCTGTAACTGCTACTCACCATCACTTCTCTTCTGACATTTCCTGTGCTGGTAGCCTTTGCTGCCTTCCCCGGGTAAGAACCATCACTTCTTGGTATACACTCAGGTTATTAATCATATATACTTAACAATGAATTCCTCTCTTCTATAGAGGATACACTTTCCACACAGGGCAAGATACCATGGAATGCCTTCTCTTAAAATTTAACTTTCCCTCTTAAATTTCTCTTCATCCGTTTCTAGTACTTTGGGTCCACTATTCCACTCACCATCCTGCTGTCACCACATCACCAGTCTGAATTAGACATCCAGTCATTGTGCTTCTTCTGACACAGTGCTGCTAAAGAAGATGCTCTTAAGCAGCCATATGTTGTATATGACCTGGTCCTCATGGTTACAGCTGATTGGGAATGAGATGGCTTGTTACCCAGAAACAGCCATGTGATAGGTAGGCAGGTAAGGTGTGACATGTTCATCTGAGAAGAAATCATCTAAGCTGGGTGGATTCTTTTCTTGGGGATTTGAATGAAGAAATATAGATAAACTGGGGTAGTCAATAGGATTTGTGGACTAAGGCTCCTGAAGCAGGACCCATAGAGTCCCTAATGGGTCATGTGGCCAGGTGAAGTAAGACGAGAGCAAAAAACTCTATCAGTAAGCAAAAATAGATTAGAGAAAACAAAACAGGTGCCCGGTGAGGGGAGATGCCATGAGAAAGATAGCTTGTATCTTATGTGAAGGAGGTGTGCAGAGAACAGCTGGTCCCCAGACCTCCTCCAGACAGCTTTCCAGTTATTTTCTCAGCTATTATGGGAAACTTCATCTTATTTGAGATAATTTCTACCCCTGTTTCTTGGTCTTTAAAAAGCCTGGGCTAGTTCTTATTAAGGCATCAGTGATTATTAGTGACTTATTGAATTATCTCAGCTAAGACAAAGTCCTTGGAATGCATACTTTCTAGATATGATTCTGCCCATATTATGTTTGTTCTGTTATAAAAGGTACATTTTGATTTCCTTGGTTTCAGCCATCCCCCCAGCAGTTTTCATGAGTAATAGTACCTTGGGATTGCCTTGATTTCAATTATCAAAAGATTTCTGTCACTGCTACATATTTTTCTAACAAATAAATTCTTACTCATATCATTAAAGAATGACCACCTGGTGCTTTCCTTGGGATGGCTTTATCCATCTTGAGTATATTTTCTATTCTGCTCAAGGTAACTTGCTTACTTGTCATAGGTACATTGGGTTTCCTATGTTTGATGGTAATGAGTGGCCATAGTACAGAAAAATTGAAACATATATAAAAATAAAGTAAATAGATGATGATATTTTTTAACCCTTTAACAATTATACATAAATGCCCAAAACTTGTTCTGTTTAAACTTTGCCTGCTTCTTTACCAGTCCAGATTATAGTGAAACAAACTGCTTACATATCATTTGTAGCTCTACATATTTTCACTGGGTACTTCTAAAAGATAACCTTTCTTAAAAAGATAAAACTTAAATGCAATACCATTATTACCCTGATAAAAATCCTAAGTAATTCCTTAATATCATTAAATGCTTCTAACCTTAAGACACTATCTTTACCATAAATATGGCCATAGTAAGTAATAAAGAAAAGAGACATCAATCTCCCTGAGTCCATAGCATGCTCATAATGCTGTGTGTGAGTGCTTGCCTAATAAAAACTAGCTTTTGTTCACAGAGCTGAAGTATGATGCTTCTTATTTGAGGGATGATTAATCAGCGTTAATTTAGTGGCCCATTTAGTATTTTCAGTGCTTTGTATTCACTTAGTTTTTCTCTATATCTTACACATTGCATTGCATTGTAGAAATGGTGCTCTCTGGAGTTGTGCAGAAGAAAGTCTGTGCTGCCACAGGGGGCAGCCCTGCCTATATTTGGGCCCTAGGCATCGACATTTATATTTAAATACCTTTTAAGTCTTTCTAGTGTGCAACCAGGCTGGTCTAAAGTATACTATCTGGACTTAGTACAAATAATAGTATTATCTATTATACTTTATCTTTACTAATGCAAGATTATAAATATAACTCAGTAATTCTGTTAGCTTTGTTCACTTACTGGGTATCTCCTTTCTTTTTGTTTTGTTACTTTTAAAGGATAATTATAGTAGTATGAAACATTCTGTCCACATAAAAGCTTATTGAAGAGGTTAAATATTCTTGCTTATTAAAGAAAACACTAATTGGACAGATTGCTGTTTTAGTAATTTTAATTATTTTTTTAATCAGAACACAATTTTTTAAAGGAATGCTACGATTTTATAGTTTTTTTTCGCTAATTGAGTGACGTAAATATTCAGATTATTATTATTATTTTTGAATAGTTGGTCTACGGATGGGACAGAAAAAAGATGTAAAAATTTCATGCAGTATCATGAAGTTTATAAGTCTTGGTCCCTATCCACACCTTTACTGATCCCTAAATAATCCATCTAGCTGTGTGTGTGTGTGTGTGTGTGTGTGTGTGTGTATAAATATATAGTTATTACATTTACCATTTGCCAAAGGATTCAGCTTAAGGTCGTTAGCTTTCTTTGCACTCTTGCATTCTAC
The DNA here is from genome assembly GCF_905146905.1 of Nyctereutes procyonoides. Classification (NCBI taxonomy): domain Eukaryota; kingdom Metazoa; phylum Chordata; class Mammalia; order Carnivora; family Canidae; genus Nyctereutes; species Nyctereutes procyonoides. The sequence continues at coordinate 7,491,689 of NW_026575136.1, read as the reverse complement.
TACACACTATTATAATTCTACTTACACATTTAACATGAGTTTTTCAAATCTTACTTGCTAGGAAAGGAAACTGACATGTTCAGAAGCCAAATGGTTTGTTTTCAAAAAGCAAATTAGTGGTAGAATTGGTTAAAATAGTAGCCTGTAGTTTATCTCATTCAAAAGCACTACTTTTCAGTGTCATGAAAGCTTAAATTTTAAAAATATTATGTGTTGCCAGTCTTTTGGTTTCACTAAAACAATATGTTTCTAGGAATTTTTTTTTTAAGATTTTATTTATTTACTCATGACGGACAGAGAGAGAGAGAGAGAGAGAGAGGGAGAGAGAGAGAGAGAGAGGCAGAGACACAGGCACCAGGCAGAGGGAGAAGCAGGCTCCATGCAGGGAGCCCAATGCGGGACTTGATCCCAGGACTCTAAGGTCATGCCCTGAGCCAAAGGCAGACGCTCAACTGCTGCTGAGCCACCCAGGCGTCCCTAGGAATTCTTTTCATAACTGTTTAATTTGCTTGGCTATCTCTTATTGTACCACTGTGACCATCTCTATTAGTTTCTCAAGGCCTCTGCAACAAGACTTATTCTCTCACAATTCTGGATGCTAGAAGTCCAAATTCAAGTATTGGTAAGACAATGCTTCCTCTAAGGGCTCAAGAGAGGAATCCTTCCTTGCCTTTGCCTACTTTCTGGTGGCTCTCTGCAATCTTTGGTGTTTCATGGTGTGTTGTTGCATCACTCCAATCTCTGGCTCTATTGGCACATGACTTTCTTCTCTGTATGTGTGTATCTTTTTGTGTCCTTTCCTCTTTCTATAAGGACAGAAGTCACTGGGTATGGAGCCCACACTAATCTAGCATGACCTATCATAACTTGATTACATTACCAGAGACTATCCAAATAAGGTCATATTTACAGGTACCAAGGATTGGGACTTGCACCTCTTTTTTGAGGACAGTATTCAGCCCATTACAACATCATCCTTAAATTCACTGTGTCATTTTCTGCCTCTTATTTCCTAGATATTAAGTAAATTTTTGTTAAATAAAGGACTGTCTGGTACCATCATATACATGCAGTAAGCCGTAATATAGTCATTATTTCTAGAACTAGAAGAAGCAGTAAAAAATCATATAGCCTATTCCTTCCATGTGAAAGGTGATGTGTTATCTTTAATTTATTGGGAAAGCAACGAAAAAGTTTGAATGACTTGACTATAATCACATAGATATTGTCCACTGGGCTGTAGGGACATTTTTATTATTTACCTACTATGACCGCATTTGTGATACCTTTTTTTTCTTCTTAATTAGTGTTTTTAGATTAATACCTGACATTATGATGGTATGACAGATATTAACATAGTTAGGACTTCAGAAGTCTTCTAATCAAACTGCTGTTACTTTACAGCTGAGAAAACAGAGGTCTGAAAAGGTTAAGTGAGTTGTTGAAAACCGGGGGTAGGTGATGACATTTCTGGGTGGGTCCTGAGTGTTTAGTATTGAATTCTATAATTTGAATCTAATGTGGCAAATTTGATAGCACCTAGAGGACACTGATAAAAATCAGTAACAAGCTTGAAAATAAATCCTGAAAGAATTTGGAATAATTTAAAAGCAAAGTTAAGGGCTGATTTAATTAATCAGCAATATTGGTCTCTTGCCACTGAAGGCAAATGTAAAAACAAAACAAAACAAAACAAAACAGGCTCAAACACCAAGAAAAGCAGATTTGTTTTTTTTTTTTTTCCAACTGTAAAGATTGATAGTGGGATTGTTGAGCATTGTCATTGGAAATTTGAAGAGGAATGATCTCAAAACCAAATGAAAACAAAACCCACACAAATCCTCTTACTAGTCTGGTCTTTACCTGGAAATCTCAATTTTTTTTCAGATCCATTTCTTTGCATAGTTTACTCTTGACTCAGGTCACAACAGTATTCTCCTTTCAGAATGAACTTTAAATTTATTTTACAAGGTGAGATTTCCAACCACTGCAGCCCACAGTCTTTGAATCCTCGCACCTGGTTTTTCTCTTTTCTATAAAACAGTTCATGAGGTAAATGGTAAATCTCTAACCTTCAGGCTACAGCATAATATTCAGAACTCAGACTTCCTCTAGAGGGATCAAAGCTTTGTGTCTCCAGTAGGATCCTTGATACTTTCCAAGACTGAGGGCAAAAGGAAGAATTCAGTATTCCCATCTACTGTATCGATCCATCCTCCTCTGGGTTCTGGCGTGGCTTTGGCTAGTCAATGGATTTTCTAGGTCTGAATGAGTGTTCTGTCTCAATTGTTTCGAATACTTCTGGTTGAGTATGTTCTGTGACCGGCTTTTCTTTATTTACTGGATGCTCTGACAAAATCATGTTGTCTGCGTGTCACTTGTATATAACTATGTGCTCTTTTCTACGGACCGTCTTTCTTATGTCTATAGCCTTGTCTTTTCATAAATACAGGCAGTTATAAGCTCCTAAGTTTCTATTTTATTTTTAAAAATTTGATATAACCTCTTTTGTAAGTTATCTAAAAACAGAACAACTCAAAAAACCCAAAATAAATAATTAAGCCTTGCTTGTTCGTGACTGTACATACAAGTGGTTCTCCTTGGCTTGGTAAGGAAGACAGTTGGCAATCAGAAAGTTCTTAAACCTACCTCTTACTATTGCATTCAGTGAGAATTTCTTAACACCAACCAGTGTTTAAAACTTTAAGGCAACAGCTCTGGGGACTTCAAAGGCAAGTCTGGTTGTTAGCCCTCTTTTTAGTTGTCAAACAGGGTTGCCACTGCCTGTGTTAAGCATTAATTAAGAAAGAAGTGAACATGATGGATTAATATGGGCCAGTTCAAAATACCAAGCATCTAAGCTTTCTAGCTGGTCTGATGGAAAAGTTAGAGAAATACTACATTACTTAATTCTACTTATACTTTGTAGTGTGTTAGCATTGAATTTCTCTTGAAAATGATAACTAATCAAGAGTTATAGAGATCCCCAGCAGATAGTTATGAAACATATCAATACAGACCCATGTATGGCTTAATGTATTTATTTTCCATGTTGTCATTGACTAGCCATGAGATTTGGAAGAGATAGCTTAACTTTTCAGAGCTTTAGTTTTCTTGCCTCTTAAAATGGGACAAATAATACTTACCTTGTAGTATAGGGTGAAAATAAAATTAAACCAAATAAGATAATGCATGTAAGGAATGTAATGTACCTGGCACAATGTAAATGGCTCACAAAAAGGTACAGTATTGCTTGTATGGCACTGTATAGCTTTCTCACATACTATATCATCCCGTTTCGCCCCTTCTCACATACTATGCCATTCCCTTTCAAATGAAACTATGAAGCTGTCAGAGGGATGGTGGTAGCACCTTTCTTATATGGGAGAAAGCTGTTTTAGAGAATGATGAGTCCACATGGCTGTTTATGCTTAGGTTTTCTGATTCCTAGATCCCCAGAAGCATTAACCTTTTCCTCACTTTATTTAGACTTCTAGCTTCCTCCTTCACTCATTTAAGGTTCTAGCTATAGGTGTAAGGGGTTAAGGGGGCCAGGGCTTTAATGGAATTCGTAATGCCTTTAGGTCTGTATGCAAATGAAATAACAGATACTTAAAGGACTTTGGAAAATAATTTAAAATGCTAAACAAACATAAAACTGAATGTTTCTTTTTAATTTTTTTTTTTTTAATCATGAGAGACACACAGAGAAAGAGAGAGGCAGAGACATAGGCAGAGGAAGAAGCAGGCTCCATGCAGGGAACCCGACGTGAGACTCGATCCCGGGTCTCCAGGATCAGGTCCTGGGCTGAAGGCAGACGCTCAACCACTGAGCCACTCAGGTGTCCCTGAATGTTTCTTTTAATTATTTTGAGTTGTAACATATATTCTCTTAATAGCCACATTTTCATTACTGCTTGATAAGTTAGAAACATTCAGAAAACAACCAGTTCCAAAAAAGAAAACTAAAACTTCCTATAGCCATTTTTTTGTTGTTGTTCTAGTTGCTGTATAATTCTTGTCCAAATACTTTATTATTAGCAAATTCTGAATTGCTACTAAGGCTTTTGTTGAAGAATTCCTGAGAATTAGAGTTACTTATTTTTTGTCAGAGGAACTGATTTTATTAACATGTGGTAATTAAACCAACACTTTAGGAATTATGAGCAAATAATGTAGAGCACTGCTGGATTATCTGTTTTCTTTAAGTTCACTGAAAGAAAACATTCCCAGTAATTATTAACACTTGTAGAAAATCTTGTGAAAAATCGGTGGAAAGTACTCTCCTCTTCTGCGATACCTGGGATTTAAAAAAGAGAGATTTGTCCACATTATGCAGTATGGTGCACGTTCAGTCTATCTGCACGTACTTCCTTCAATGTAAAGGACTTGGGCAGGTGTTATTAATAAAAAATAATAATAATAAACCCTTTCTATTTTAAATAAGGATGCTATTCTCTCAGCTTTGAAGCTCACACATACACTTAACTTACCCCAGCTTTTGTTCATCTGGTCTTTAAATGGCTCCTTTCATGTGGTCAGCCCACGAGCCATGCGTACTGCCGCTCAATCACGCCACTGTACGTCGCCATCATGAGGGTGGTTTGCATGATTTGCATTTCCTGTACTGTTTGAGCTTCAATGAGCTCTAAGCGCCACGTATTAGGAAACCACTGCCAAATAATGCAATGATTTAATGATTTTAGTCAAACCAGATGAGTTTGTGCTGGGGACAGGCTACCAAGTCAGGGGTGGGGGTTGCTGGGGGGAGATGTTGTCAGGATGTCCTATTAAAAAAGGACTCTCCATAATGTCCATACATGCGAGATGCGGATTTCTTAACAAATCAGGTCATGTAAGAGAAGAAGGTCACTTTTGGGGAGATAGCACTGCTGTGATAAATGACCATATGCATGTTACTCTTAGAAAATTCAGTCTTTAAAAATTTTTTTTTCAGTCTTTTAAATTTGAGTTACATCATACAACCAGTGTATTTATTTATTGTGACAATAATGGATGTAGATAGCATTATTTTCCCAACCACACAGAGTTAAATTCAGTCAAAATTAAATACATTGATTACGTGCCCCCTTGTCCTATAAAAGAAAGCTTGAATTTTATTAAGAAGTAGTTGATAAAAGCTGTCGGACAACTACTACAGAATTGGCATAGTGGGCCAATGAATAGTTACTAAAGTGGGGAAGAAAAAAAATGTACCAGATACTAGTCTTCATGAAAAACATAGACAGATGGGGAGACAGACCTATATGATGCCACAAATAGATGAATATCTTGTAAGGATTTCAAACAAATGTTGAAAGATCCAGTGAAATTTTAAAAGTTGGTTTAAAAGTATATCTTGTGCTTATAAATAGTGTATTTATTTCTGCTCACCTGAAACCCAACCTGTAAATCGTTCATGAAATATTTTATCAATATTAAGCAAAAAGAATGTAGACTGAATCTATATATAACCACAGAGATATTAAAATAAATCTCATTAATAACATTGACTTTAATTTTTCTTAGACTTCTTGCACTTAGATATGGTGTTATAATGCCTACAAGAAAAACTTGAGCAGAAATCCTGTTAACCATTAATTAATAACAGCCTCAAGATCTCCTATTCTTGTTACTAATAATTGAAGAATATTTATTCTCTTTACCCATATAATGTATACTTCATGAAAGTGTACCTGCTTACGTGCTGTGGATGCTCCTCAGTAGTTTTTAGTTTAGTACCAGTTCACTCGATTATATCCTACCAGCTAATCAAGTGTCTTTCATGCATGCCCTACAACAGTTTTAAGATATTCTAAAGAGGAAGCGTCAAACCCACAGGTACTTACTGAGGAAATTATTGTATAATTATTTATATTAAGAAAAGGTAGGCAACTTGTGTGAATTAACAAATAATATATTATTATATCTACACTAAAGTGGTTTTGCATGTTGCATGTATCATGCAACCATTTAAGCCTAAGAACATTTTTCATATGCTGAGGACTGAAGTGTTGAAGGCCAGCCTTTACTTCCTTTTATTTCTCTTCTATACTTTCTTTGCTTATTTCTACTTTTAACATTAATCTTACCTTGATATGTGATTTAATCCTGATCTAATGCAGTTTGGCACTATTGTATTGTTACTAGAATATCTGCCATGGGAAATCTTGAAACAGGGATCACTTTTTTTTTCAAAGTGTCTGAATTTGAAGGAAGGAAAATTTGTCCTCCAGAGCTCTTTCAAGTATTCAACTTGATATGCTCATAGATAATAGGAAAATGTTATATTTTAGGTAATGTCATAGCTGTTACATAGATTATTGAAATTATTATTGTTTATTAGGTAAATTAGCTCTTAGAACATTAAGCTTATTACCAGAGATTTGAGCTTTATGTAAATACATTTGAATGATGAATAATATTGTACCAACTTTTCTTTGAACGTTCTTCTTGGTTACTTAGTTCCTAAGAAACTATTTTTTGAATATAAAAATAAATTGTATTTTTAGATGTTTAATCCCAGGAGGGAAAGAACACATTTTGCATTAGTTGTCTTTAATTTATTAAACAATTCTGTAATGCACTCTGTGCATAGATCATGAAAACCACTGGCACACATTTTTCTGACCTCACAACATAAGTTGCACTCTTGTGGCAATCCCAGCAAATGTGTTTATAAAGATTCCAGAAATAATAGTCTTGTGACTAAATAAGAAACAGAAGCTAAAGGGAAGAGCCAAACAGATACCTATCGGTTTCCTTGAGTTTAATCTGATTAAAAACATGGCTCTCAAAAACATTAAATACAATGTCATGTCAGAGAGGCAGTATATGATAAATATAGTTCATGACAGGAAATCGTTATTAAATCAACATTACTAGCGAATCTGTTATGGAAATTTCCCTGTAAGTTAGTTAAGGCTCCCCCATTTTTCGCCTCCAGTGCATCACTATACTTTTCTGTTTTATTGTTAAGTATATAATTTTCCGTTGACTGAAGGGCAGTTTTCCTACTTTTAAATGACATACATCTTTATTGGTCTCACTAATCAGACATGGACTGGCTCTTCACTTAAACCAGATAAGCCAATATACAGAGTAAAAGAGAATCTGTACTGGTCATTGGCCATCGTGACCTAAACATGACAGACCTAATGGCAGCAACCTCATGGCTCTTAACAAGGGCAAGCAGTTGTTTTGAATGAGAAACACAGCAACTTGGTTGAATCACAGATTACTGATAGCCATCTAAATTTAAAAATAGTAATTAATTCACATAAAGACGATGAGAACTTCGTATCTTCATCAACTTTAAACTTCATCAGGATCACATCATCTTTTCTCTTTGCTTTGAAGAAATACAAGTACAACATTAGTCAGTATAACCCATGTATTTGTAGCTAAAGTCAGAGTGCTCTAATTTTTTAACAGTTCAGAAAGCATTTTTTAAAAAATATTTTTACAACGCAAGAGGATTATTTGGCTGACTTACATTAATGAAACATTTTGGCACATGTTAAAGATTTCATCGAGCTATTACAACCACCCCCAAAAAATCTTGGTTTCCATTTAAAATGTCACCAATGTGGAAAAAATACCATCAATCAAATTTCATATCTTCTAACTAAAGAGAAAAAAAAAGTAAAATAAAAAGGAAACAAACAGTGAGTTTCCAGTGCATTTTTGGCTTCGCTTAAGGAATTCTGACTTAGATATTGGTCAGTTATCTGTGGCCTTAAGATTACCTTTTTTTTTTTTTTCCCCTTTTGGTTCCATTGTATGCTTTCATCTTCACAGGAATAAATCCACTGAGCAATATTCCTAACTTTATGCTGCTTTAGTCAGACACTGGGAATGCTTCAGTTTTTGTGAATGAGTACAGTAAGAGAAATTATTTTTCTGGAGAAACACAGGGGCCCTACTTTACAATAAAGAACTACGGAATTGCGTATCATTCTTTTCTTCTCTCTTTAAAATTATTCTTAAGGCCTTAATGGGAACAAAGACCCCCTTCATAGGAAACTTAAATACTGAATCCTTCTAAGAGTTTAATCCAGGAAGAAACCTGTGTGCAAGTTGCATAAACAACACTGGGACTCTTATGTATTAAAATTTAGCCTTTTCCCAAGCAATACGTTACGTGTAGAAAACAAAGAAGTGGCTGTTGCCTAACCGTGCTCTCGAGTTCTATCTGTCTGTGATTCTTGTCTAATGAATCCTAGCCCTTTCTCTACTCTCTCTTTGCATCAGAACTATTTCACTTTTGAGTCAGGAAAAGTGTCCTAGCCCCATATCATGAAGGTGTTTTGAACCATCTCCCTCTGTGCTCATATATGTGTGGAGTAAAGGGACGGCTCACTTTTCTGCTATTACTTACCTTTAGGAACATTCAGCTTGATTGCCTCATGCACCTGCTGTGGAAAGGACATCTAAACCACAGTAGAAAATGGAGATTAAACATGACAATAGTTGGAGGTTTGGCATTGAGGCTACTGATAAAGTCACATGTGTATGATGATACAACTCTTTCACAGAAAAACTACCCCAGTATCTTCTTAAAGTTTCTCAGCAATGGTTTATTTATAGGCTGTGCCAGAGATCACTGCAATAGTCACATACCAGCCTCCAGGAACCACTGTGTGGAATAGCAAAGCCTAAGTGAAGTGGTGGTGAATAGTCTTAAAACAGTTGGGTGAGCAAGGCATAATTATATTCACCTAACATATATGGGAATGTGGTGAGAAAGATTAAGTCATTTGTGCAAAGATAGGCCACTTTTAAGTGGCAGGCAGAAGGAAAACCGAGGTTTTCTGACTTACTTACTCTCTTTCTGCTCTACTGTCAACAAAGAAATACACTGTATGACCTGAAAGGGAGAGGGTTGTTTCACTTAGAAGTCACACTGGTACTCTTGCTGTCGGGGTGACCTTAATCTAGGAGGCTTTTAGCTCGGACACTCTGGCTGGTGGAGGGTGTAAGTATTTCTGTTTTTCTAATTCACTTATTCAAAATGCCAGCTCTGATGGCTGAAGTAATCAGGGAAGCTTTGTGGGGAGATAACATGTTCCTCTGACTCTTCCTCCTTTTTACCAAGGAGCCAGAAGTTACTAATTAGGGATCAGGGAGAGAGATGAATGGAACACTAACCTTCCGGTGACCTAAGTCATCCCTGAAAATGTGGCAAAATTGGATCCAACTCCCTGATCAGAAGCTCCACGTTGACTCTGTTTCTTTCGCCTTCCATGGGCTCCTCTCTAACCAGCCCATTTCAGGTTCTACATTTCTCTGAGGAACGTCGTAGGATTTCGGGTACCTTTCCTTTTCTGGCTGCCGTTGCAGTCAGTTCCTAGCCTAGGTCGCAGGCTGACTGGTGAGTGGGTGCTGCAAACTGAACAGAGCCCAACAGGCTGCAAGGCCGCAGGACACCTCAGGAAGCCTCTCCCTGTCAAGTGAAGGTGGAGAGGCTTCTGTCTGCAGACAGCTGAGGTACAGAGCGAGGCATTGAACACACATTTACAAATCAAAAGTATGTTCTTCCAGGGATAGAACATGAGCAGCGTGCTGCACAGTTTCAACCTGCATGTCCGTGGGTGTCCGTAGACAGTGACAGTCATAAAAGCAGAAAGCTTGCATCCTCTGGAAACAATGACCCCGAAGGCCGTGCTCTTCACCTTAGTAACGGTAGATGACGGTTTTACAGTGCCTCACTTAGGTCTACATGATTTCATTTTTTCCTCATAGCAAACCCTAAATAGCAAGTAGGCATGAACAATCCCCTTTAATATATCAGGTTCAGAAAAGTTGTGCTGTGCTCAGGTTACCCATTAGAACGTTTTTGAGTTGGGATTCGAACCCATGACCTCTAATGTAGCAAATGATTTCCCCCTTCGCTATGCCAATGCCTTTGATTCTCAAACAGGATGCATTTTTATTCTTCCCTCCTTCCCTTCTCGGTCTCACAAAATTATATGCCAGTCACTATACGAGCACTGGGTAAACCGAGGTGAGCAAAAGAGCCATATTCCCCACCTTTGTGGAGCTACTCTGTACTTCTTAGCCTGGCGACTGTCTTGGCAGTCACCAGCCACATATGGCTATTTATTGGGTCTGTGAGATGTGGCTGTTCTGAATTGAGATAAGCTATAACAGTAAAATACACACTGAATTAAAAGTGTTTAGTTTGAGTAAATACAATTTTTTCATAATTTCTGCATCAATTATATGCTGATAGTATTTTAAATGTGTTGAGTTAAATAAAATATATCATTAAATCTGCTTTATTTTCCTTTTTCGAATGGCTACTAGAAAATTTTAAATTATATATATCGCTTGCATCTGTGGCTCACTCATTTCCATTGGATAGCAAGCTGTGACCTAAGGGGAAGTGATTTTGTAGGGTTCATTCAGCAGGTGATAGTATTTCTGTGGTTACATTTTTTACACTGAAACATTGGGATCATTTGAAATTGTCCTGGTGCATGCTGGTCTGGATCCCAGTTTACTTTTTCCCCAGATGCCTACCACACTGAGTCAGCACCATTTATAAGTTCGTTCATCTTGTTTTGAGGGGCTACCTTTATCATATGCTAACTCCTTGTATGTATTCTACTTCTGGATCTGCTCTTCTTTTCCATTGGTCTGTGTCTGTGTTTAAATCAATGTTATACTTGCTATTTTCGAGATGTTAAAGTATTTTGAAATGTCTGGTGAGGTTAATTTCTATCTCTACCTCCAGTTGATCGTTGCTTCTCACCCCACCTCCAACAGGATTTTCTATGTTGTTTTCTCAGTGTCTTTAGCTACGGAAATTAGGATCCCTTTGTCCAGTTTAATATAACCAAAAGCAACCTTTTCAAAATTGTGATCAAGACAAATAAATTCAAAGAGAATCGATATCTATTTATGTTAACTCTTCTTATCCAAGGTAGTGGTACAGCTTTTCATTTATTCATTCATGCTTGGAATCCCTTTAATAATATTTTAGCATTTTCTTCATAGAAGTCTTACCCATTTCTGAAATTTATTCCTAGGAATTTTACCTATGTATGTATATACTACTGACTATGCAATCTTTTCTCAAGTACTTGCTGTATATACATACATATATATCTATGTATAGATATGTATGCTATATATATCATAAAACATAATATTTTAATATTTTAATAGTTTAAAAACATACTAATTTCGTAGTCTGTAAGCTTACCAAATTCTCTGATTCTTTGTGATAATTTGTGATAAATTTGGTTGATGGTCTTGAGCTTTCTAATCTTATCCACAAATCTAATACATTTACTTCTTTTTTTCCTTTTCCTTTTTCTTTACTTTTTTTTAATCTACTTACTGCTTTCCTGTTTTTTGTTTGTTTTGTTTTGTTTTGTTTTCTCTTCTCTTCTAATTCTGTTGGCTGGTTCGTGGAGCACAATGCTAAAGAGTAGTGGTGATAGTAAGTATTTTGCCTTGTTTCTGACTTTAATGTTTCATCTTAAGTGTAAGGCTGGCTTTCAAGTTGAACTGAACATATTTTATTATAGTGAAAAAATGTATTACTATTTGAAGAGTAACGATTTTTTATTGAATTAAAAAATCATGAATAATTGTTAAATTTGTTAAATGTCTATTCATGATTATGTGATTGTTTTTTCTCTTTAGAGCTATTGAAATGATGAATCTTATTGATTTACTAATATTGAACCATGCTTGTGTTTTGAGGAAAAAGATCACTTGTCCATGATGTTTTACTGTCTTCCTATCTTGCTAAGTTCTGTTTGCTACTATTTTATTCAAGATTTTGGCATCTATTTATAAGTGAGGTTACCTGTTATATATTGGTTTTGTTATATTCACTTCGTAAAAATAAAATAATTTGGAAGTTCCCCACCCCATATTAATACCAGTTTAAAAACAAATGGACTTCTCTGCTCTTTAAAAATTTGGTAGAATTTCCCTGTGAAATCATGCAAGCTTAGTGCCTTTTTTGGGTTGGAATGATGGTAGTGGATCTTTTTTGGGGGGAACTTTCTCAGTCTCTTAGAAAAATCTATTTTTGTTTGTTTTGATTTTTTTAGATTCTCTACTTCCTCTAGTAGTTAAATTTCTTTTTCTATAAAATTGTGTGTTTGTGTACGTGTAGTTCTTTGATGTTTAGGAAGGTTCACTTTTTTCTCTTATTGGTTATCTTCATAATTAAAACTTTGTATGACACCTGAAGTTCACTTTTTTTTTTTTTTTGAGAGAGAGAGAGCACAATTGGAGGAGGCAAGACAGAGGGAGAGGGAGAAGCAGACTCCCTGCTGAGCAGGGAGCCTGACTCAGGGCTCAGTCCCAGGACCCTGAGACCATGACCTGAGCTGAAGGCAGACACTTAACCAACTGAGCCACCCAGGTGCCCTTATTAATTTTGGGGTTAGTATCTATTAGTTCATTGTAATCAGTAATGATAAAATTAATGTTACCACTTATCCATTGCTCTTTCTCTGTCATCTAAGTTCAGTCAACATTAGTTTTCTTATTTTTTTATCTACATATTCTTTATTTTTTTAAAGAATTATTTATTTATTCACGAGAGACAGAGAGAGAGGCAGAGAGAGGCAGAGGGAGAAGCAAGCTCCCTGCAGGAGATTGCATATCCCCAGATATGGGAATCTATCCTGGATCCCGGGATCACACTCGGAGCTGAAGGCAGACACTCAACCACTGAGCCACCCAGGGATCCCTACCTATAGATTCTTTAAATGGGCATATACTTCTGTAATTGGATTTGTAATCTTTCACTGGTTTCTGAAGACTACCAGCTATTATAGTTAAGGCAATAGGTGAATCTGTTCTACCTCCCAAATTTCTTTTACTTTTCCTCCTACAGTTTTATTATATCTTCATAGAGCAAAGGCCTTTCAATGTTCTTTTTTGCCATCCTATTTCCTGCATTGGTTTTGATTTTAGTTCTATGGCTACATGTATTTGTTGGAAGACTTCTGCTTTCAACTAATATGAAATAAACAGCTAGATTTGCTTTTCCATCTGAAACAAAGAAAAAGTGGACAAACTATGCGAGACAATTCAAGTGTAACATCAACCAGCATAGGGGAGTGATCTCTAAAAGAAGGCACGTAGAGAGGGTGGGCCCTCTGATTGCTCCAGATTTTTGCCTTGAGTTTCTAGGTCCTGATGCAAGGAGGAGGAATCCAGGGAAAGACTAGTAAGCCCGTGGAGTTGAGGAGATGGAAGTAAAAGTCTAGATGGGAGGAAGAAATTCCAGAGTACTGGAATAAAGAAAGCTGCTGAAAGAAAGGACTCTGGAGATCTGCAGATGATCCCAGTTGAGAATCTGTGTACAGATCAGTTCGTATAAGTTAGGAAACTCTCCAGGCCAGAGAAAGAACCATTTGAGATGATTAAAAATAATTCCCATTCTCACCTGCCAAACTAGAAAACTTCATGATTCAGTCAGGGCTGCGGTTTCAACTGAGGGTGAGCTGGAGAAGAATCTGCTTCCAAGCTCATATGCTTGTAGGTAGTATTCAGTTTTTGTCAGCTGTTAGAGTAAGGGCTTCAGTTTCTTGCATGCTATTTTCCAGAGGATACCCTCATTCTCTTGGTATGTGGGTCATCCTAACATGTCTGCTTATATCCTTGGAACCAGAAAGGGAGTCATCTTGAAAGGCAAGATGATACAATGTTGTATACTATAAGCAGATACACCCTGTAGCCTATGCTGTATTCTGTTGTTTAGAAGCAAGGGGTCAATCCTGCCTACACTCAAAGGGAAGGGTTACACAGGGCATGAATACAAGGGGGTGAGATCATGGGGACCACTTCAGAGTCTGTGTCTATACTAGTATTTAGAAGAATGTCCTAAAAGCAGCTGCATTAAAAAACAATTTACTTCAGAAGAACAAAGCTAAGCCTTGTAGCACATTTCTCATTGGAAACATTGCAAGGGAAAAACAGTGGAGCCTTCAAAGCACTGAAAGAAAACCTGAAACCATCAACCTAGAATTCTATACCCAGCAAAAATATTGCTCAAAATAAACATGGTCAAAGTAAAACAAATAAGTCCTGGGGACATAATGTACAGCATTGTAACTGTAGTTAATAATACTGTATTGTGTGTTTGAATGTTGCTAAGAGATTAGATATTAAAAGATCATAGGAAGACAAATCTGCAGTTATGTGTAGTAATGGATATGAACTAGATTTATTTTGGTGATTTTTGACAGTATGTTGAACCATTATATGATACATCTAAAACTAATGTATTTTAATTAATTAATTAATTAATTAATTAATTTGAGGGAGAGGGGTAGAGGGGACAAGAGAAAGATAATCCCAAACAGACTCTGCACTGAGCACAGAGCCTGATGTGGGGCTTGATTTCACAACCCCAAGATCATTACTTTATTTGAAATTTAGAGTTGACAATTAACTGACTGAGCTATCCAGGTGCTCCTAAAACTAATTTATTTTTAAGAAATAAAAACAACAACAATAACAACAACAAAACAAAAAAGCAGAAAAACCCAAAGGTAAAACAAAGGATTTTCCCCCAAGAGAGAAAAGGAAGCATTGAGAAGAGAAGAGGAAGCAAGCAAGGCAAGCAAGGAACTTTGGCATTTGGGGCACTATATATTCTCCTCCCAACCCTACTTCCATTAACTTTTTTATTTTTTCTGGGTCAAAATCTTGGGTGAGGAGTATACATTTATTGTTCCTCCAAATCTGGGCTGAACTGTGTATACATTGGTACATCCCTGCTTTACTTCCAGTAGTGGCAATTAAGTCAAAAATATATATCTAACTTCTTTTGAAGATTTTCACATGCCATTCTATTCTTTTATAAGACAACTTTTTAACAGGGCTTAAGAAGTCCTTTAAGGAGACAATAGCTTGCATGTTTTATTTAATTGAGAATGGTATGTTAAATATTTAAATTATTTAAATTGTAATAATTTAAATCATTTAAATAAAATAAATTGACTTTAAATAATTTAAATTATTTAAAGTAATATTTAGCATGATTTTTAACATTCTACATACAACTATGTTTTAGTTTCTAAAAGAGTTTTATTTTATGATATTAGATCTTAACTCTTGTTTCCTTATATGTGAGTGGAAAAAAAATACTTGTGTTTTCCATCTCATAAGGTTTCTATAATATTTAATTTTATATTAGATATACTAAAATACTGTGAAAACTCTGGCAACATGTAATAGTGTAAAGTATATTTTTTAGAATTATAATGTCATTTTTAACTCTGTGGTAAAAATAACTGTGCTTCTGGGGTGCATGGGTGGCTTAGTTAAGTGACTGACTCTTGATTTTGGCTCATGTCATGATCTCAGGGTCTTGAGAGTGAGCCCCAAGTCAGGCTCTGCACTGGTCATGGAGCCTGCTTAGGATTCTCTCTCTCCCTCTCCCTCTCTCTGTCCTCCACTCTCCCTCTCTCTTTTTCTGTCTTAAATAAATCTTAAAAAATAAAAAACAAACAAAAAAAAACCACAAAAAAACAAAAACAAAAACAAAAAACATAGTTCTGGTTTTCAAAATGCCTATTACAATGAAGATCCTACCCTGTAGTACATGTTTTTTATTTTAGAACACTGCAGGTTTTCTGCATTTCTAATCTGGTTTTTGTCCCAGCCTAATGGCTCTACTCCACAAATTATGTGGTCTCTCACTTATTAATTTTAGTCCTGGTTCTATTTGCTGTCACCTTTATCATGGTGAATTTTAATATTGCTCTGGCAGTATGAGCGGCTGTGATTTCTACTATCTTGATATAGTATAATACAGGAAACATTTTGCTAAAAAATGTTTCATTCAAATATTGAAATGTCCAGCACTGTTTTAATTGACTGCTTATCAACACAAAGAAAGTTATTGATTTACTCCTTTAAAAAAATCACTTCAGTTTTTTGCATAATTGATATTTATAACGATTTTTCTTTGCAGTAATCAGAGTTTGGGCAGCATTATTTTGACACCAGTAGGATCAAGAAGGTTAGAGATTTTTGTAAAAACTACAAGCCCTTTAATACTGTCATTCAGGTGAAAGTCATGAAGCATTAGAAACAAAAGACATGTGTTTAGTCCAGACGTCTGAATGTAATATGCAATGAACAAGTCTGGAGATATGGAGTACAACTTGGAGTTCAGAGCAGGAAAAATCATTTGTTTTCATGGAAACGTTGATATTTGACTCAACTTTGAAACATTGGTAGAACTGGGATGAACATGGAAGAGCAACCAGGCATAGTAATAATAGCATCCAGTTACATAGTGTTCACCACCTTCCAGGCACTATTCTAAGTGCTATCCATGTATTAACACATTTTGTAATTGTATTAATAGTTAATAAGGTGATTATTATCTTCACTTCTGAGTTGAAAAAACTGGGACTCAAATTTGTTAAGTGATCTATTCCAAGTCTCCCAGCTAGTAAATAGTGGTACTGTTATTTAAACTCAGGCCTTCTGGCTGCAGAGTCTCTCTCCTTAATCACTTTGCTCTTCTGCCTCTAATTAATGTGATATATTTTGAGGGAACAGTAGAATAGGCGAAGGTTAACGTCATGGAAGCTTTTGAAAGGGAAGCAGAGGCATTCATATGGTATCATATGAGTATAAAGCAGTTCAGTCTTTTTAGAAAATAATTTGATGGTTCTGTATTATATCAAGAATTTCAGTCATCCCACTAAATATTTGTCTTAAGGAATTTGGAAGACAATTTTCAATGGGGCTCGCATTCAGGTACATCTTGCAAGCAGGTGTTAAATGCCTTACTGTTCTGGACTATTTTTTCAAGGAGGTTTGCATCGCACAACAGCATTGGCATATAGACATAGTAACTCACCTCTGATCAGATGACTAGTTTATTTATTGTCCAGTATAATGGTGTCTCCCTTTGGAGCAAAGTTTGGCAAGTTTGCTTGCAGTACATTATGGAAGGTTCGGTTTCCTAAGCTCAGGGTTCATTCACTGTGATGCAGACACAGTCCCTGTGCATCATCTGTCTGGGCCACTTGACACTACCGTGGTGGGCCTTGGAGGACAAGAAGTAATGTGAAATGAAGCTCATTCTACTTATTGTGTCTAAGAAATAAGGCCTTTGTCTGACCCAGGAGTGTCATGTCTGCTGCCAGCACTCCAGAAACTGTGGCAAGCTATCTTGTTAACTTCCAGGTAGTGCAAAATCTTAGACCCTTTACTGTTCTTGACAAAGGGATCATGAGAATAATCAAAAAAGCATTATGTATAATCACTGGAAAGTAATCTATCCAATAATAAGATAATAGTTTAGTAAATTATCAGACATTCCTATAGTGGGATATTAATTCCATGGCTCTTAAATATCATGTTTTTAAAGATTTAAAGACTTAAGAATAAGCTCATGAAAATATTATTTTAAAATTATATTATGGAAATGATACATATAGTAAAATCTTGATTTGTAAAATGTGTTTGTATGTTTAGAAAAAAACTGGGATAAGATATCCAGAATGTAAAATATTCTTACATGTAGGTTGTAGAATTATAAGTAAGGTTACTCTTTCCTTTTTCTATTTCCGTATTTTTCAAATTATTCCATAATGAAAATATATTACTTTTATATTGAAGAAAAATACATACCATGAATGAAGTCAAACTGAGGGAGTTGACATGATATAATCGGCAGAATAGATACTGTATATATTCTTGAGAGGACAGTAATATGAGGATATGTTTAAAACTCATGCAATCAAAGAAGATCTGGTTTTCATTAAAATGCACATATACAATATAACTGAAAACCATTAGAACAAAAGCAAAAATAAAAATCCAAGTTATAACAGAGAGATAGAGGAAACATGGCTATTTTAGAAATTCTAATTTAAGGAAACTTAATCCATTTGAACAAAATCTAAGCTCATCAAAGCCTCTTGTTGTCTAATAAAAAGGAATTAAGTCAGTTAATCATAAGAAACAATGTTTGCATACTAAAGTACTGCAAGATAAAAATGATTGTATGTCTGACATTTGCTTTAAAATATTCCAGCAAAAAATAAATAAATAAAAATAAAATTAGGGAATAGTTGAACTACCTTAGCAAAAATATTGATAGCTGTTGAAGTTGTGTGTTGCTTCCATGGGACTTATTATTCTGTCGATTTTGTGTGCACTTGAAAATTTCCATGAGAAAAAAATCAACAAAATATCACTGATTTATATAATTTTAAAACAATATCTCTCATCCTTGGCTGCACATTAAAATCTCTTAGGAAGTTTAAAAAGTACTGATGCTTGAATCTCACCACCTCTGAATCTAATTTAATTGGTCTTAGATGTGGCTTGGGCATCAGGAGTTTTAAAACCTCTGAGGTGATTCTAATGTATAGTTTATGTTAAAAACCATAGTTCTAAGTAGGCTGCATTAGGTAGATCTTTAAGGAGCATTGACTATAATAATGGATAATTTTTTGCTGCACATCCTAAAACAATGTGACTAACTTTTCTGTTATGTTAATTCACAGAGCATCTCTCAGTAAAAAGCAAGACACTAATAATTTTTCTTATGCAGACAGTTCTTCTGAGTACCAGCATAAAAGAGTGCAGAGACATAGCTTAATGATTCCTTCACTTGATAAAATGATAAAGTTTCAAAGGATTCTGAAGAATGAATAACTAACATAACCCTTTCAAATATTAGTTGAGTAAGAAAAGGGTTAAATGATATAGAAACATCATTAGTACAGTTTAAAACATTAGTATCTTACAATTTCTTAAAGTAATTCTTGTTTATTTTAGAAAACTGAGAAGAATATTTAGAGATATAGAAGAAAATGTTCAGCCATAGTTCCATTATCCATGGTAAATGCTGATAATGTTTTATAGCATTCGATTTCACATTTATTTTAACTTTCTATGGAAAAACTTTAAACATCAATGTAGGGATAGTGGTATCATAAAGCTCTAGTTTCTCATCACTCAGCTTCAATAGTTATCAACTCATGATCAATCTTATCTGTGATTTTCTTTCATTTAATCATCCCTTCCCCCACACCAGATTATTTTGAAGCAAATCTTGTGTATCATTATTTCATCTATAAATATTTTAGTTTGTATTAGGGCAAATAATCTTCAGGTCATTAACACGTATCTGAGGTATTGGTATTCTACGTTGACTGAAAGAAGATCCATATGCTACAGTTCCTAATTCTGTAGTTGCCAAAGATGGTGTTGTGTTATAAAAGTAAAAATCTGGCTTATATCCTTGAGCTGCAGAAGGATCTGCTGGCAGGACCGAGACTTTTCTCAGAAAGTAACTCCATCAGTTTAAATGATGAAATAAGTAGACTGAAATCCAAGAAACCCAGAGTTCTACCCATTAACCAGGCTTTAATTTGGAATATTTAGAGAATTAAAGTTACCTAATGTTTTGCTTTAAAATAATCTAAATTGGTCTCTTGTTCTCATTTTCTTTAGAGCCAGGTGGTTTCCCAAAGGGTTTGGCAGATTGATTAGGTAAAGTGTACTTTGGTAAGATTAACATGGAGGCAAAATGTTAGAAAGGAGTTGAAGACAGGAAAATCATCTAAGTAGATACTCAATTTTTGTGGCCTGAGCTGATAAAAACCCAGTGCTGGGCGGTGGGGAAAGAGGCAAAACTTAGCATATTATTTATAGTAGAAATTAGCAGAACTTGGCCATACTTTGTTATAGGATTTAAGGGTAAGAGAAAATCAGATATGCCTTCCGCCCTGCCCTAGAGATCTAGCATAACACTATCCTCTTGGCAGAATGAGTGAAGTGAGATGGGCAAGGAATTATGGGGAAGAAAGGGATGGATTAGTCCAATGTTGGTGTACCGAGGTTAAAGTAATAGCATGGCCTCCAAGTAGGTATTTTTTGTGGGCTTCTCAAGTGGAGGACTAGAATTCAGGTGATATATGAAAGCTGGAGATCTGCCTCTGAAGATTACTCACGAAGCTATAAGGATGATTGAATTTTCATGGGGAGTATTTGTTTAAAGAGGAGAGCATGTGGCTAAAGACAAATCCTTTCAATAGTCCCAATGGATGAGAGAAGGAATAAGGACAAATTTATCTAGAATACATTAAATTAATCTTTATTGAACATCTACGTAACAGGCATTTTGCATGGAAAAAGAAAGGAGTGCTTACTGTGCAGACTGGGAGGCACACGAATGCAAAAGGAATATTATGCCAGAGAGTTGCAAAAAGATTTATGAAAATAAAAACTAGACAAAAATGATTTGAAGTTCCTAGGACAGCAGGAGGTTTATGGGAGTATGCATATTCCAGGAGAATAGAAGGAAATGGTTCTTCATGCAGAAGTAGAGGCACAGACCTATCCTTGGGGCAGTGGTGAGGTGTCTGGCATGGCCGAAGCATGGGATATAGGGTGAAGAGAATGGCAGGGCTCTTAGTTGTGATAGGCAAGCACCAGAACCACTGTGGGGTCCGAAGAATGTTAGAAACACTATTAAAATAGAAGATAGAGGGTACCTGGGTGGCTTAGTCAGGTGACAAACTCTTGATTTTGGCTCGGGTCATGATCTCTGGGTTGTGAGGTCCATCCAGCCCTCAGTCGGCCACCACCCTAGGTGACGTGTTTACTTGAGATTCCCCCCCCCATGTGCGCATGTGCAAGTGTGCTCTTTCCCCCTTCCCATAAATAAATAAAATAGAAGATAAAATCAATTTAACGTAAAGTAACAGAAGAGTAAATAATGGAAGATTTGTTAAGTTTTCCTCTTCTGTTTATCGAGCAAATGCTGTCACAATCAAGTGCTGTATGTTCACTTTTATGAATTTATATTCATTTTGTGCATATAAAAAAATTGACGTATCATAATGTGACCAAAGTTAAGTAGTCAAGGTCACACACACACACACACACACACACACACACATACATATTCAATGCTCAATGTATTAATTATCAACAGGCAGGAACTGAGGATATGAAGGTCAGTGAATAAAATCTCACCTCCAAGATCTTTGTTTGATTAGTTGAAGACAATTTAAAGAAAGTTATATTCTAGTTGCGAGAATGTAGATTCCGGAACACTCAAGAGGAGTACATAGTCTAACTTGGGTGTTACTAGAAAGATCTAGGAGGCCCTCTTGAAGGGGTGATGAAAATTTCTTTCTTAAATGTTACAAAAGAATTAGTGGCACACCATGCCCATTGAGTAGCACTAACCAGAGACATGGAAGTAAAAGGAAGTATGGTTCATGTAAGGAGCCATCATCATTATTCTTGAAGCTCTAATTGTGAAAAAGATTAAGGCAGAAGATGAGCTCGTAAACCTGGGTAGAGACCAGTATGGGTGGATGTTTCACATACTAATTGAAGGAACTTGCGATTTCTACAGAGCAGTGACCTGGCTGGATTTACTTCTCAACACATGACTTCCGCAGCTCACTGTAGGATGAGCTTGTTGGGAAGGCAGGCTTGGGAATAGGAAGGTTAGTTGGGTGGGTTTTGTAGCAAACTAGGCTTCACGAAGTAAAATGAAATTAGGATGAACTTGAAGGGACAGAGTGGAGAAATATTCAGGAAATAAAATTGGCAGGATTCATTAAGTTATTTATGGAAATTTAGGGAGAGTGAGTCAAAGGGAGGGATCACTCCTAGATTTTTGGCTTGGTGCATGATTCTGCCTGCAATAATAAATAAAGCCAAAGAATATGTGTATTGGATTAGATGATGAGTTCTGTTTTGGACCTTTCAAATTTAGGGTGCCAATGGGCTATTCCACATGAAAATTTCCAAGAGACAGTTGAATATCTATCTGAAAGTTGAGTGAAAAATCTAGGTTTGAAGCCCACATCTGAGAGCCATTAGCATGATGGGTAGCCCTGAAATTCTAAAAGTAGGTATTCTCTTTAGTATCAGCATCATGTTCATAATCAATATGAACGTGCTAAGTGTATACCGAGCAAACTACCACAAACCAAAATGTGAAATGACCTCAACTTAACCTTGTTTAACTCTGATCTGACCTGAACCGTACTTTAAAAACTGAAGTATGAACCCAATCAGAATCTTTTAAAAATGTTATCTCTCCCCCTCCCTCAAATTAATCTTAGCACCAAAGTAGCATATAAAATATAATTTGAACTGAATTGATGGACCGCTTACTTGGGAGTTCTGAGAATTGGGTGGCTGGTGTACACAGGACACTGTATTCATTGCAAAAGACTTCAAAGGAAGTCCATATAATGATTTTGGCAATAAAAAGAATTTAATTTTTCCTCTCCCAGCTCAAGCTCAAGTCATCCAGGGAGAAAAATTACTCCCAGATGAGCTTACAATTGCCAACAATCCAAAATTTAACCAAATTGGATTCTCACACACTGTGTTTGGAAGGAAGACTGACAAAATGTTCTTTCACTAGATTCTAGGAAGCCTAGGGCTTAGTTAACTGCAGTGGCCCTGGAAAATGACTGTTGCCTAAAGATCAAGAGTAACCAAGTCTAATGCTGTTCATTTGTGAGAGAGTTTTCTAATAATAATTTTGGTAAGTGATATCTTGTATGATGAAAACAAACATGAGAGTATAAACTGTAGAGTGATGAATAAGGGAACTTACCAGTATTGCTATAGTTTGAACTTTGATTCACCGTTTAATTGGAATTTTATTCCAAAAACAGAATTGATCAATAATCATGGCAAATAGTCTCCATTGCTTGTAGAGTGCTTACGCTGTGGGAAGCGTTAGTCTAAATACTTCACATATCCTTATGCCACCCTATTAGAAGAGCACTGTTATTAGCCACATGTATCACATAAGGAAACTGAGTCAAACAGAGGGTCAGTAAACTTGCCCAAGATCACATAGCTAGTAGTTGGTGGTGCAGGTCATGTTCCCCCAGAGCCTGCGGTAGACCTGGGTGGTATGCCCTCCCCCAGATCCCGTCACAGATGCTGGTGATGTGCCCTCAGATTCCATGATCAGACCCGTGTCGTGTTCCCTCACTCAGATCCCGTGGTAGACCTAGGGGGTGGGCCCTCCTGCGAATTCTGCTGTAAGAGTCCATGGGACCTTCAGATGGTCTGCCTTCGGCATCCATGTTCTTAATCACAATCCTAGTTTAAATGTTAGTGAATACAATTGGTAAGCAGGGTATCTGTGCATTGTGGAATTTCGTCAGATGCGGAGATGACGTGATTCTTGCCCTTCAACAACATGCAGTCTCTAGCACTGTTTCCTAAATAATTTGCATTGCAGCACATGACAATGCTTCCTTTGATTTCATTTTCCCTACTGTTGTGTAGAGGTGCTATTAGAACATATTTCTTATATCTAAAAGTAAAGAAAAATTTTTTAAAATGGAAATTTTAAATTGTTTATTTAGATTAACTTTACCTTATAGTGATGTACAAATTATGTATAGGGATTTCTAATTTTTGGAGATTTTACAAGGACTTCAGTGCTTACCCAAGAAATACATTGAAATTATTTAAATCAGATTATTGGAACGGTACTAGGCATGCTTGTTATTAGAAGTTTTATAATGGATACTTTCACTTTTATTAAAAGAGTAATATATAGTCACACGATAGGACACTTGGAGATAAAACGTGGAAATCCATACAATCCCAGTTGGGCAGCTGCTATACCTTAGAGTCTTACTTCCTTATATTCTTCTCCTGTATATCTAGTCTTATAGTATTGTGATAATAGTATACTCATTATGTTGTACTTTAAGAAGTTTTCATTTTATTCTTAATTTTCTTGAAGATCCTGGTTTTTGTAAAAATAGAGTTCTTAATTGTCTTTCAGATAAATCTATATTTTCATATTCTGGGCTTGCTTTGTAGTTTTTACCAAGTTCATATATTATAATTCAGAAGCCTTTTTGCGTTCTCTTTTCTGTTGTTTATACACTCTTAGCTTGTTCCAAGCCTGTGCTTCCCTTAACTCGGCCCAGTCAGATCTGTGGATGCCCCTGCCTGCTGGTCTGCTTTGCCTAATACCTGAGCCATTCTTACCTGGGTCTCCGATGCATCTTTAGCCTCAGATCCATTGATGAATGGGACCTGGAGTTAGCTTTATCCATCCCATACTTGGATTCATGTGCACAGCTATTTAGACCCCTGCTTTCTATCAGTTGACCCTCCACCCTGCTGGTCCTCTGTTGCCAGTTGCCATGGTATCAGCCCTAGGCCCTCACTTTCCTGCTTTCCCATCTTCTTTCTTCCTGTACTTGCCAGTTTTAGCTGACATGACCTGGTTTCCTGTTCTTAGTTTCCCTCTTCCCTTGGATGATTCCCCTTCATCCCATAGGCCCCTGCAGAAGGGTCCTTGTTGACGCCTTTCTTAGTTCCTGCCAATCTTATCCCTTGCGTATTCCTAGTCAGATTTTGTACAAGATTTTCCAGGGTCACCTCCTGACTTCTGAATGGGACTTCTTGGAATCCTCACTCTTCTTTATTCATTGCATTCAACCTATGTCTGGCCCAAGTTATACCCTTTGGACTTAGTTCCTTTGACTGGCTCACTCTCTTTGATGGCAAGTGCTATAGGTGGCTCTGCTCCTTTGGCGTGTACACTGTCTGAGGACCAGGCCTCTGCCCGTCTCTATTCTCTTTCCTTGTGGCCTCTTTTTGCAGAGACCCGAGGATACCCAGGACAATGACAGCATGGTTTCTTCCAAAGACAAATTACAAATTATAAGAGAGTAAAAGAAAAATTTTAATGCACGTGGTTACTTTAAAAAAATATTCACTGATTTTTGTTCAGTTTTAAAAATCCTTTTTACAACTGAACTATTTATCGCTTGAAGCAAAAGGAATGACTGTCTGTGTCACGTCCAGACGTCTTTGTACTGTGTAGGCTGTAGATGCAGTGCATGTTGTGTCTAGTTTAACATGACTGTAACACATGAAATAAAAGAGTCCATCAATACAGACTAAATTAAAATTGGAGTTGCATAAATAGAATCTATGGTGAGCTGTTTTTGAGTTGCCTCATTTATTCTACTTATTGATGAATTTTCATAACTTACTCCTTGAATAAATTATCCAAGAATCAGCCTGTGATTTTCTTTATATATTACTTCATATTTGTATAAAGGTACTGCCATAATAAAATCTTATAATGATTACTGTTTTTACTACTTGGTTGGGCTGGATGTTTTTTTATATGATTACTGTTTTTTACTATCCAATTGGACTGAATTTTTCACTTACAATTTATATAAAAGTGGAACAACAGTGTGAGTCTGCTGTTTAAAGGGGCTCAATAACTCTTTCATTTTGTCGATTCTAGGATCATTCAGATCCTTTCCTTTGTCATACGTGTTACCGTTAACATGATTAAAATATACAACTGCTTTCCTCTAAGATATCAAATTAGGGTATTCACTTCTTTAATACCGACCTCCTGACATTATGCCATTCTTATTCTCACTGACTTATATGTGCAATCACGTGGCATGACCAGTTACAAGATGCAGCAAGTGGAGAGGTTCTGTGACAGTTATTGGAACAAGAAAGCTGCAGGTGGTTGACTCAATTAAATGTGCCATTTCTGTAGTATACAGCTGTGATGTCCAAATGATCTGATGATGTGGCTCATAAGTGAAGAAAGTTGTTGGCCATGGAGAAATCCATGAAAGCATTAATGAAATATCCCAGCTACTGGAAGAACATGGCAATGGAAAGTCTAGTTAGAAATCAAGTCTAGGCAGGTCAGTTGTTGATTTTGATTTGATTTGTTCAGACCAGCTGTTGCTTTCTTCTGCACCAAACTCAAATTATAACACTCTTATGACCAACTTAAAGGATTTCCAGTATTTTCTCTTAGGGGTGGCTATGTAATATATGTGCAAAGGAAGAGTTGTGAAGAGAAGGAAGAGCGTTCAAGTTAGGTGATGCTCCAGACCACCTATCCTTGGTTTACTCAGTGTTTTTTTTTTAATGCATTTTACATATTGGAATTATGTGTAGGAATTTCTTTGAGAAAAGTGATTGCCTTGAGAAAGCTTGAGAAATAATCTCTCCATCTACTGCAGATACAAAACCCCTGTTTAGTGCTGTCTCCTTTTTAGCTGTTGATGGCACAGATGCATTGAGTACCTACCTGTTGAGTGCCAGGATCTGTAGCACTTTCCTAGGCATCCTTGTCATCTCTTGGGCTATTCAGTGATCACTGCTCTGTGCTTCTAGTTTTTCCCCATGGTTCTGCACACAACTCACTTATCTTTTTATCTTCACATTTTTTGGATGAACTTATTTATAATTTCAAAATAACTTCTATACCAAAGACTTCAAAAGCCATATCTCCAGCCTAACCTTGCCACGACAATCCTGTGTGAGGTTTGGGGAGTCATCTTGGCTGAGCCTCAGTTTTCTTATTTGTATAATGGGTGCCATTACCTTCACAACCCTAGAAGGAAAAAAAAAAAAAGAGAGAGAGAGAGAGTGAAAGTATGGGTTTGTCGATTACATATAAAAAACAGAATTGTTTTTATTCCTGTAATCTGCACCTTTGAAGACTCTTAACTTTTTATTGAAGGGAATGTGTGATTCTATGGAACCTGATACCTTACACTGAAGATTTACTGATCAGTACTCAGTTATTCATTGTCCTCACATCAGATACCACCCTTAATTTTTTGTATTTTTATCGATGCACAATTTTCCAACAGTTCCTATATCTCAAAATCTCACAAGCACCTTCTAATCCTTTCTCCTCTTTTTATGTCTTACTGTTATCACATTTTTTCCAGACTTTGCTGCAACATGTCTGGGTTATTATAATAATCTCAGAACTAGTTCCCTTGTCTTCAGTCTTTACTACTTCTGCTGTCTCTGCTTGGGGGTTTTGTTGAACCTTCTTTTGCTTTCTGTTTCTCTTCTCCCAGAAAGCATAGCCTCCTTGGTTATGAAACTTGAGTGTCTTCCTACTGCCTATACCTTGCAGTCAAGACTTGTCCTCCTTGCCTTCAAGGTCCTCTACAGTATATCTGTAATCTGCATTTGCAGCTCTTCCTTTCACAGCTCCTCCTTTATGAACCACCTCTTCAGCTATAAAGTCTCTGTTCTCCAAAAGGATGTTGACCACTTTTATTTCTGGATCTTTCTATAGGTTCCTCTGTCTATCTGGAATATCTTCATTGTTGTGAAAAACTACTGATCAGTTTTTTGAGGCCCGTTGAAAATCATACCTGCATGGAAATATTTGTTTTGTTTTTTAAGATTTTATTTATTTATTCATGAGAGATACAGAGAGAGAGGCAGAAACATAGGCAGAGGGAGAAGTAGGCTTCCTGGGGAGCCTGATGGAGGACTTGATCTCAGGACCCCAGGATCCCGACCCGAGACAAAGGCAGATGCTCAACCACCGAGCCACCCAGGCGTCCCTGCATGGAAATATTTATAATTTTTTCCTAAACAAATGTGCTTTTGACTCTTCTCTCCTGAACCTATCATGCCACGGCTGTTTACTTCATCTTCCAATTACTCGGTGGCTGTATAGCACTAAGTAATTGTGTAAAACAATTTACCTCCTCCTGGAGCTTAACTTGATTACTGTGTATTTATTTCTTTGTGAACTATATTTTGAAAGAGCCACAAACCCATGATCAAAAAGTAGTTAGTGGCATAATATAGTTTCATCTTATAAGTTATATCCTGCCATGTTACACCTATAAGAAGGAAAACTGACTTTCAACCAGCTTTTCTCTTGAAAATATAGGGCACCATTTTAATACTCATCTTTTCTTGATAAGATGCAGGAAGATATAGTAAGAGAATTATTTCAGCTGTTGGTATTTATATTCATGTTGAAATATGGTTGAATGAAAGTACCTTTTAATCAGAAACTAATGTTTTATAGAAAAAGTAAAACTTACTCACTCCTGGAAAAATGTCTTGCCTGTTCTTTGATTAATCTTCAGAGGGACTTTTCTTTTTGTTTGTAGTTTGTATATCCCTATTTTAAGGAATTAGGCTCTGTATCAAGTTTTTTGGTATTATTACAAATCAGCTAATCCTTTACTACTTTAATATTGTGAACCATTCACTCTTAATTGTTTTTTTTAAATGCTAGAAAATAAAATGCAAGACTCCACCCTATATTAATGTAACTTTACGGTTAAGATTTTACATTCACAAAAGTCCAGAAATTCAAAGTTTTATAGTTCCCAAAAGAATCCTAATTCAGTCACATTGCATAAACTGATATTAAGGCTGAAATGTATCATCATTACAGTAATGCAAAATACTCATATATGCATGAGGACACAGTTATGGTTGCTGAGGGAACCATAATTTTGGATTTTCTGAGTTTTTTTGCACATACAGTTTCAACCATAATGTTAAGTTAATGCAGTTTTTTTCATTGACTCTGAAGTAATATATTTGTTGCTATGTTTATCTTAAAAGTAAATTTTCATTGACTCTATTTTTTTCTTCTGTATATCTATAAACCTGTGCTTACAGAGATCCGATGCCCCTACAAAGAGAACTACCTAAGGAATATTTCTATATAAAAATGGTTTTTCGCCTCATGTATACTCATATTCTTTCTGCCTTCCTCTCACACGCACATACACACACAGCCTCACACACTTATGTTACATTCTGGCACATTATAGAAGCAGGTAGCATATCCACTACCTGCTGTTGAAAGTGTTGACGATACTGAATTATTTATTCTATCTTCTACACTCTCCAAAATCGTTTTGGGTACTTTGACACATTTTGGTCTCTTCCATATGGATACTTCATGGTGGCAGAGTTGCCAGATGCTCAGGTTTTGTGACAGTCTTAGTTTTTCAAGGACTGTTGGAATATTCTTGGGAGAATCTCGCCTTGTTACTGAATCCTATGGAGAGGCAAAATACTGACGTTTCTTTTAAGTGTTTTCTCTTTTTTTTAAGTCAAGGAATTATTACAAAAAAAAGTTATTAGAATGTCCCATCTGGGATCCTTGGGTGGCGCAGCGGTTTGACGCCTGCCTTTGGCCCGGGGCGCGACCCTGGAGACCCGGGATTGAATCCCACGTCGGGCTTCCGGTGCCTGGAGCCTGCTTCTCCCTCTGCCTGTGTCTCTGCCTCTCTCTCTCTGTGATTATCATAAACAAATAAAAAAAAGTTTAAAAAAAAAAAAAGAATGTCCCATCTGAGTGTGTTTAACTTTGGGCACTTAGGAAGGGAGCAGTTTGTCATGAAATTTACGTGTGATGAATTGGAATCTCTAATAATGAGTAATAATAGCAGTGTATACGAATTTGGGGATTCAACCAAAGTTATGTAAAACATCAAATGTTAACTCTCCTATAACTTCAGCCCTTTGTTTATATTTCCGGTGCCAAAATACAAAGATGAAGAGCAGGATGTCAAATGTCAAGTCTATCTTATCTTATTATCCCTTATCTTTATATATATATATATATATATATATATATATATATATATATGAAATATATATGTAGGGCAGCTCTGGGGTCTCAGCGGTTTAGCGCCGCCTTCAGCCCAGGACCTGATCCTGGAGTCCTGGGATTGAGTCCCACATTGGGCTCCCTGCATGGAGCCTGCTTCTCCCTCCGCCTGTGTCTCTGCCTCTCTCTCTGTCTCTGTCTCTCATGAATAAATAAATACAATCCTAAAATATATATATATATGTATTTAAAATATATATTTCATATATATAAATATGCTCAATATTTGCTTACCTGAATAGAATACAGATATTTATAGTCCTAGATATTTGTTTTTTCTCTGCAATATTAACAGAAACTCATAATCTTCCCCCTTTCCAATCGCTGCCTTTCACACATACCAAACTGGAAATTTTCTTCGTCTTTTAAGGTCCGTCTCAAGCGTTATCTCCTTTACAGCATTTCTGGCTCTCGCAGGCCAGGTCTGAGGTTACTTTCTTGCTTCTCCTGTGGCATTCTATGTATTTCCTGACATTCCCAGACCACGAATATATACAAATACAAAAGGGAAGAAAGGAAAGAACTGACTGGGAAGAGATCCGTCCCTGCTAGGCTATGTGAAAATGTCTTACATGGTGGAAGGAGGCATTGGATGGCTTTTAGGTAATCTATGGCATGTGACCTTCGGGTACAGTCAATGGAAAATTCAAATAGCATTGAGATCCAAGATATTTGTAGGGAGGTTGTAGCGCATATTTACACTCATGTTCAAGTACTTTCTCTCTGTTTTGTGTGGCGAGAAAGGGAAGAACAGGTCAAAGGTAGTTTTTCTGTTGTTTTTTTTTTTCCTCTCAGTGAATGGGCTTTTTTTCCCCATTAAACGGAGATTGTTTTAATCCCAATGTCAAACTTGAAGTTGTTCCCACCTTTGGAATTAAAAGGCAAACTCACAAGCAAAACCCATGACTGGCTTTCCTTTCTGTCACTGACTTTATCCTAAGCTCATCTTTGCCTCTGACTGGCTAACCCAGAGCAGGTGACCTCATTTCATGTTCCTCAGTCATCTGGTAAGCGAATGTGGCCTGAGGCATTTTATGAGCTGTCATATTTAGTGAGTCCTACATACAGTGTGGTTATCAAGGAAGGGTGAGACCATGAAAAACACATCTCAGAAAGTTACCATGCCATGAGGTTGTGTTGAATGACACTAAGACTCCATTTTTAGATCATCTTACCAATATTGTTTATATAATATTTTGTACTTTTCATCTGTTTTTTCCTCCTGTACCTATGTAAATATTAGTTACTTTAAAAAAAAAAGGACAATTATTTAAGTTGTGATCCAGGGAAGCATGTGAAAAAAATGTTTTCATTTGTGAGACTTAGCTGCGTAGATTTTTAAATTTTCATTTTATTCTATTAAAATAGGAAGTTTTAGTTTTTAAAAAGCTGGCTTTCAGATGGTTTTCCCTTGTTGATATAGACTGGGAAGCACATTCATAGAATTTTACGTTGTTGGCTTGATGAGAAAGAAACAGTATTAATAGATCAACATTTATAAAAATCTCATCTCAAAAAAAAAAGGTATGAAAGAACAGGACACTGTCTTGGGACTCTCACTTCCAGATTCTTTTCCTACTGCATATGTACTATCTATCAATCTATCTATCTATCTATCTATCTATCTATTTATTTATTTATTTTTAAGATTTTATTTATTCATGAGAAACACAGAGAGGAGAGAGAGAGAGAGAAAGGCAGAGACACAGGCAGAGGGAGAAGCAGGCTCCACTCAGGGAGCCCAACGTGGGACTCGATCCTGGGTCTCCAGGATTACGCCCTGGGTTGAAGGCAGTGCTAAACCACTGAGCCACCTGGGCTGCCCAAGTACTATATTATTTAATATTTCACTGTCCCAGATACTTTTTGAGTGCCTACTGTGTACAGTATATTTTGCTGGCTTTGACTTTTGTAATTAGTTAACTAGTGATTCCCTTATAATTAAAGTGATGTGTAAAATAGCAAAACATTAGGGATACTAACTAAATTATTTGTGGGGAGGTATTTCTTCAAATGGCATATTAAGCGCCAAATTCAGGGAAGATTTCAAAGAACTGCCTTTGACTTGCCAAAACAAACATAGGAGAAATAATCAAAACACAGGGATAATCTCTATGAGAAGCATAACAACAAAATGTCACAAATCAAATGATAGAACAGCTCAATAGACTACAGGATTCTGGGAAGCAAATTTAAAACAAATACTCACAAGAACCAAAAAATTTAGGTCTTATGACCGATTATAGAAAGACTGAATATTTAGGAAGCACTTTATTTTGTGCTTGTTAATTTTAGCGGTAGATGTGACTCAGTAAAAATAGCAAGTTACCATATTTTTCCCTGTTAGCTTATTCGTTATTTGGGCACGAAATACCTTACTTTCCATGGTTTTCAGGAGTAGTTTACTTGATATATCAGGAGGCAGTTATTATTGTTGTTGTTGTTGTTATGATTGTTTTAACTATTCTTGTGTCATAATATTCAAGCCGAGGATGATAATATCAAAAAGCCACTCTGTGTTTGTCTGTAGTTTGTTTCTCAGGCTTGTGCCTGATCTGAGCTTTATGTATTTATTTGAGTGGTAGTCTTTTTGGCTTGACTGGTCAGTGTGTCCTTAAACGTGTGTAATCTTAACAACATAGGTAGTATTGGGTTAGAGTAGTGATAGGACCTATTTCCATTACCTTGGACTTCTGGTCTTCCAACTTTATAATATTTGGAAATGAACTCCATGAGTGCCATGGACTAAAGGGCAAAGAACATTCCAATATAAAATAATATGCTGCTGTTAAGGAATAGTCTACAATAGATTAATCATGAGGTGAATTATAAATATTTCACATACTAATTATATTAGTTTATGGAGATAAAACACCATATGAAGTGTTCCCAGCACACTCAGCAAGTTAGGTGTGCTTTGCACATTAATTGACTTAGTTCTTCAAAGCCTATGATCATGAATCCCTGAAGATAACAGAAATTATTATCATGATACTGTACACTCCTGATCTTTGTACCAGGTTGACACCTACCTTTCCCCAAGAGTTCCTTTTCTATGGATCATATCATGAGTCCTTGATATTTTAGGATGATGATGCAGAGAACAGTGCCTGAGATATTATTAGGGACTCAAAGAAAAAGTAACGAGTTCGATCAAAAGTGACATCAAATAATTAATCCTAGACTCGTGTTGTGTGCTCAAGGTAGAAGGTAAGTGTTTTCTATACGTGAGATGCTTCCCAACGGGACGTGAGTTGCTTCCCAATTTGTTTTTAATGGTAAAGACTAAATACCATATTGAACACTCGACTGTATGCAGAAAATCAACCAGTTTGATTTTCTCTGTGTCATTAAGGTTACAAATGACTGACTCATCCATCTGTTCATTCACTTAATTCAAAACATTTTTTGAGCATCCAAGATAGGATAGTGAACAAGGAAGATATAGGGCGTGTCCTAAGAGAATTTAAAATCCAGAGTGGTACCTATCATGATAGGGAAACTATAGGATACTAAAGAAAAGAATAGTAGATCGAATTTTTCTCATCAAAGAATGTATATACTTTACTAGGAGAAAATAAGATAACCTGTGACTATTGGAGAAACATGTAGGAAAGATATGTAAAATTATGTAACAAACCAGAGCCCACGTTTTTTAATGAACACATTTGGTGACCAGGTCTTTTAGCTCAATTGAATCTCCAATGCACTTTCTTTTATCAGTCTATTATCTGTTATCTTTAGTTACGTACTGGGCACTCCACTTACATTCCACATTTGTAGAACCCGTCCCTTCATTTCTTCTCTATTCCAACCACTAATCTGTTTTCTCCTTTTGTATTAAGGAATGTTACCATTGCCCATCTGATTGCACAAGCTAGAAACCTTGGTGTTACCCTTAGCCTGCCCTCCTGTAACCAAGTCACTATTGCTGTTATCTCCATTGCTTTTAATATCAGCCACTTTTCTCTATCCCAGTGCCTGACCACATCCTTGTTATTCCAGTAGGCTGACTTGGAGTGGCCACCTCGATTGCATGTCTCCAGGAGATCCTTCACTGATGGTCACTAGCTTTCCACAGTTTATCTAACAGTGTAATCACTCAGTAAATATATGCTGAATGAAGGGGTGAAATAAAACTACTCAGTTTTATTTATGCCATTTATATTTTTTATGCCATTTATGCCATTCTTTATGCCATTTATATTTTTACTTCTCAAACACAGATGATAATGAGAAGTACAGTTAACAGGAACCATTGAGTCACATTCTAATCTTAGATGACTCAAAATCAGTGTGGAATAACTGAAAAAAATAGAGGCTTTGGGTCCAGATCGACTTGGATTTGGAACTCCTCTCTGCCTCTTAGTAACTGCTATTGCCTTAGCACTTAACCAAACCTCTCGTGCTTTAATTCTTAATTAGTAAACTGGAAATAAGAAGACACATCTCTTAGAATGATTAAATTAGATGATATATGTTAAAAAAAAAACTCTTGCATTACTCATGGTTCCTTGTCTTCCTTTAGAATATGATCACATAGCTGTTGGACAGGCATGGTTTTAAACAAAATGGTTTTATCTTTAGATATGTATAGAACAACCTTTCTTATTTTGAGAGTGGTGGTGATGGTGATACTTTGATAACTCACCCTCTCATTTTACTACCATTTTTCTCAGCCAAGGAGCATTCACCATTGTCTTAGTTAAGGATAATAAAAAGAAATAAAACATCATTACTATAATTATAAACGTACTGTGGATCCCTGTATTGCTAACAGATAAAGTGTGAACTTGGCAAACTTGTTATGCTATATTTGGGTGCTTCTAGGTCTGATGGAAGGAACACCTTTCCAGTTTTATTTGATTACTTACTTCTTTTCAAACTCTAAACTTTAAGCAACCATCCCTCCTATTACTGAATTCAAGTAGCAATGACCATTCCAGATCCAAGACCTCAGGACCCAGGACTCCTTTGATACCCTCCATGAACGTGACCCTTCCTGATCTTCCACTACTCTTCATTTTGTTTTCCTCCTCTGAACGGATGGTCTTTAGTTCCTCTCCCTTTATTTATAATCCGTCTTGCCCTGCTTTGTCACATTTCTTGTGCAGGACAGAGCTAGAACTCCTCTTTTTGATTGTTATGTAGTGTTTCCTGTATTATGGCTTATTTTACCAGTTATACTTTCAGCTCTTTTGGAACAGGGGTGTTATCTTGTACTCCTTAGTTTGTCAAGACTTAACAATATTTTGATTTGTATACTAATTGATAGATTGTTTAAAACAGATCTATCTATAAATGGTCTGAGTGATTTATATTCCTTTGTGTCTTACAAGAATACTTTTAATAGATTCTAGTCCCAGACTACATCAAAAGTGTTTAAGTATACACAGTAAAAATTTCGATTTATTTCTTTATTTCTTTATTTCTTTATTTTTTTTCTAGACACACACTCCCTCCCTGTTTCTTCCTTTCTTGTTACAACATAATTACTGGGTGTCTTTTATGGATTAGACACAATACCAAGAATTAAAAGACTTGAGAGTTAGCCTGAATAATTTGAGACACCTGAATTTAAGTGGCTCCTTTAGCTATAAAAGCTTATTATGTATATATATATATATATATATATATATATATACACATATGTATATATGTATAATTTATCTCCTTAGGCAGCTGTAAGGCAGGTCAGAGTGCTGATGACTGTGGAGTGGATATGTATTAAGAAACCACTCGGAGAATTTGTTCAGTGGCATGTCCCACCTACAGACTTTGATTCCCTGCCTTCTGGACAAGTGTTCTTTACACAGTATTCTTTTGGCCATAATGATAAGCACAGAAAAGGAACATTATATGGTGGAGGAGAAAAGCAAAACTGATTACATGATGCTACCCTGTGGGACAGCTTTTGGGAAGCTGGATACTCTCTTTAACAGCCTGTAAATTACCCATCACAGGAACCTGGATATTAAATGACTACATTTCCATTCCCTTTAGATAAGACTTCCATCTTGTATTTTTAATTGTTTTAGCAAATGGAAACATTTTGTTATACATGTTCTTGAAGGTTTTTGAAAGTCCACAGCATTTAAACATGCAGTAGAAATGGTCTAATTAAGATGAAGTAGCTGACAACTAAAGCATAGTGTGTTAAAATGAATTTTGCATATCAATGATTAATGAGTATTAGAACTCTGTTATCATTCTACACAGGTTTTACAAATTAAAGAAATATATATTTAAGCCAAAGACTTTTTGAAGGATTTGGAAATAATTTTCATCTATGCATATATGTGTATTGAGCTCCTATTATATTAAAACATTATCACCACACTTTGGAAGTGACAAAGTGAAGGAAATGATAGCATTCCTCTCTTTCACTTCTTATATCCGGTTCATCAGCAAACTGTTGGCTCCTTCTCATCACTTCCAGCACTACCATCTTGACCCAAGCCACCATCACTTCTTTTCTCTTCGCCTTACTGTTCTCCTGTCTTCCCAAGGGATTCCTTACAGTATGTTCTCCATACAGTAGTTAGCGTAAAGTTTTCTGATACTAAAAAGTAATAAAACATCTTACGAAATACATAAACAAATGTCATAGAAATACGAGAGACTATACAAAAGAGTGTTTAAACTTTATAAATATGTGAATATAAGAGTCACGCCCTGGTTGAAGATACTGTGACGCATCATATCATGAAATCTGTCAAAAATCATATGTTTCAGAAATAAGTTTTTACATAGTAAAACAGCAGGTTAAGTGTTAAAAGCAAAAAAAAAAACTATGCAATAATGTATACATACTACAAAGTGAAAAGAATAAAATGAATATACTCAATATGCATATATAACTTTGGCATTTCCCTTCTTAAAAATCCTCAGTCTCTTTTCCATTGCTCTTACCACTATATCCAAAATTATTCTCTTGATAAAGTCTTTTCTTCCAGAGACTTCCAGAATTATCCTCTTTGGCCACTTTTTCATTGAGCAAATTCCTTCAGCCTCCTGGGTCCTTTTTTTTTTTTTTTTAAAGATTTTATTCATAGAGAGACAGAGAGAGAGAAGCAGAGACCCAGAGAGAGAGAGAGAGAGAGAGAGACAGGCAGAGACCCAGGCAGAGGGAGAAGCAGGCTCCATGCAGGAAGCCCAATGTAGGACTCGATCCCGGAACTCCGGGATCACTCCCTGAGCCGAAGGCAGACACCCAACCACTGAGCCACCCAGGTGTCCCTAGTCTCCTGGGTCCTTATTCAGTTCCTCCACCTGCCATTTTTCTTTTTGCCTTAGCTACTTTATTTTCCATCTTATGTCCATCATTTAGCCAAGTGCCTTGCAAATAATAGATCCTCAATATATACTGGCTAATAGTGGCTCTTTTTTGGAGTGGTTGCAGGTGACATTCACTTAATTTATATATATATATTTTTGTACTTAAAACATTTTCTGTTGTGAGCGTGTGCTTTCTCATTAGCAGGAGGAAAAAAAAATAATGCCATTCCAGGATTAGAGAACCTGGTAGATGAAATTCAGCAAGTCAGGAGGAACTTAGAAATTAGGTTTTCACAAGCAGGTCAGGGGTCTCCATGAGAAAAGCAGTTCAGTGAGACATTGTTTTCAGGTATCATGGGTGAAGTATTGGATTGAGGAAATTTGGTCCACCTGGAGCTGTACTTTCCAGTACAGTACCCATTACTTTATGGCTGTTTAGTTTATGCTTAAATTATCAAGCTATAGTCAATTTAAAATTTAGTTCTTCCCTTGCGCTAGCTACGTTTCAAGTTCTCCATAGTCATATGTAGCTAGCTGCCACTATATTGGATACTACAGATACAAAACACTTCTATCATCACAGAAAACACTGTACCACAGAAAGTATAGAATCTAGAATTCTAGACAGTCTATATCAAGGAGCAAGAATCAAGATAAGCAGCAGTGGAACAACAAAGACTTTGTTAATGAGGCCGAGCTACATGAGTCTGGACAAGGAGTTTAGTTACTGAGCAAGGAGACACAACTGGAAGAATGGAATTGACTCTTTTGTCAAAGACTTACTGAAGCCCTGCAAAAAAATTATTTGAGAATTCAACCCAAATCAGTATCTGTGTTAAATTGTGTACTGTATCCCATTATTGATAAATGTGATAAATTGTTTTTGGGGGTGGAAGGGGCCATTGAAAAGAGTTCACGGAGTCAGTTGAGATAACTTAGTTCATGAAGTATGATTAGTAGATTGCATGGTGGTGGTTGGAATATTGAATGCCTACTTTCTGTTTCTCATTTCACTTCCCTTCCATACCATTTAAGATAATAAAAGTGTGCATTGTGATAATAGTGGCTCACTCTTCACACGCTTGCTTAGGTATATTTCAGCATCTCTTTTTATGTATTAAGAGAATAGAGTAAAAGGCAAATAATTAGTTTATTCAAACTGAGCCAGAAAAATATAAAATCTCTAATCTTGTATTTCATTACGTTGAATGATTTTGGATTCCTTGAGCAAATATGCCTCAGTTTGTAGATATAATGTGCATTGGAAACAATTGAAACATATATATGGATACAGTGGCTTACAGCACAGAGCCATTTTGGTTAGACGGTTATAATAGCAGCTTACTTAGACTTTTGGTGAGATGGTATAAGCTAATGGTGTAGCTGTTAATTTGAATTTAGCAGACATTTTAAATATAGGTTTCTCTTACAGAGACAAAAGTTGCAATTTAAAGCTCTTTGGTGGTCTAAAAACAGCTTAATTCTGTAGTAGCATGGTAATAAGTACTAATCCAGCTTATACAGTGATTGTAGTATGTCATGTTTGTGAAAGATTGCATAACTGCTTTCTCTGTTTTTATGTTAATTTAAAAATATTAAACATAAAACCTTATAACATCTTCATGCTGAGATAAACTGTTCAATTTAACTTGTGCTCAAGCAGCAGCTGTCAGGAATTATCTTCTTCCTAGTGGTTTTTGCTATCACCTTGTGCCCTTTCCTGTCAGAGACACAGTGTGGGATGATAAGGCTCACCTTGTTAGGATTTATTGCTTAAATAATACCTGAGGCAAGATGAACATTGGAAGCCTAGGGGTTAGCTGCTGATTGAGTGATGTCATTCACTGCATTAACTTTTTTTTTTTTTTAAATTGTTGAAAAGGGGCAAAGTAAAAATTGCCTGCGAATCTTACCTGCATTTCTTTCGTGGGCATATTCATGACTTCTTTTTGGGTGCCACTGACTTAAATATTTCTGGAACTTCTTCTTGTCCAATTTAACTACTATTTTACAAGTGAAAAAGTGAAGAGGAAATGTTTTCCTAATGATGGAGGTAATTTCTATAATTTAGAAATTGTGAGGGCTATTTCAAGATCAGTTATAAAAATAAAAGGATTTTCCTGTTAATGATTGAACAAACTGAAGGAAGTGTTGGTCTGGGCAGTCCCAAATGGTTAATATTATGAAGATCATTGTCATTTCACTTCTGAATGTATTACATTATTTCATTTAGGGGGTTTTATTTGGAAGGCTCAACTTTGGATCTGAATCTCTTAATTATGGATCAGCTAGCAGGTAGAGTAAGGAGAGGAGGTGTATGGTAGGAGTATAGTGAAGGACTCTTCTTGGTTAAACATTTGCTACAGATGGTCCATTCTGAGGATAATTTTCATGTAGGAAATTAACAATTGGATTATGACTAGAAATACATATATAATGAGTTTATTTTTTATGGAATGTATTTTTCCCTTCTACTTACTGCCATTTAATGCATATTTCCTCAAATTTGTAATTTTGTAAATGTGTAACAAAACAAAAATTTGAAGTTAGGCCAGTGAGTTACAATATACCATTCATCTAGATTAATCGACTAGATTAACATTTTATATATTTTTTATCTCTATGCAAATATATACATAGGAATATTTATTGTTATTAGTAGCCTTTTAACTGAACCATGTAAGAATTGGTCATAGAGATGGTGACAATTCACGTGTAAATAATTCAGTGTGTCTCCTAAGAATAAGTAGATTCTCAAAAATGACCATAATAAAATTATTACATTAAGAAATTTAATTGATAAAAATTTACAGTCTTTAACTGAGTCCATATTCAGAGTTTCACTATTGTCCTCATAATGTCATTTATAACTGTCTTGTCCCAATCAAGAATCACACATTGCATTTTGTCTTGGTGTCCATTTTCCTTTAATCTAGATTTTTTTTTCTTTATGCCACTAACATTTCTGGAAATCAAGCCCTGTTATTTTGCAGATTTTTTATCTGATTGTCTCCTCATGACCAAATTCAGATCAGGCATTTTTGGCAGGAATACTACGCTGGTGATTTGTATCTTTGTCAGTGTATCACACTGGGAAATACTTATCACTTGTCCTATTATTGTTCATATTAAGTTTGATGACTTGGGTAAATTGATGTCTACCAAATTTGTCCATTAAGGTACAATTTTTTTCTTTGTAGTTAATAAGTAATATGGGAGCTGCATTTAATGAATTTTTTGGCCTTGCGTGTGAAAAACCTTGCTCAGGTCTCATGAGTAAGAATGAGTCATTGCTTACAATAGTATTGTATGGAGGGAGAGTAGGGGTATTACTGAATAATTAGACCCACAAGTCATCATCCATTTTCTTTTAAGGAAAATATTGATTGATTGAGATTAATATTTTATTATTCTCTCTACTAAGGATCAGATTTGTAGATAAGCAGATATCTTCATATTGCAGAATTTTCCATCTCTGCAGTTTTAGAAAGGCTTATACTTGATTGTGGTGGTGGGAATATTTTTGGACAAAATAGGGCATTCTTTCATCACAGTTTTTCTATTTGCTTTGGTTGAGTACCAATAGACAATTAAAAAAATAAATACATCTCCTTTGTAAGATTTTTTACTTCAAAGCATTAAACCATGACATTAATATAGCAGTATGGGCTTAAAGAGAGATCACTGCCTTTTGGTCTTATGTGCCTATTTTAGTCCATGAAGAAGACACTAGAATTCCTATTTATGATATACGCACTTATCATGTAATCCTTCTTCTTATGTGAAAGGCTAGTGCTGCAGATCATATAAACACCTGAAGTTAGCCATTTGGCTTGTCAGCAAGGGAAAATTTATAGTAGTTGTAATCATGGTAATAACAAGTATAATATTTTGTATTAATTAAGTACAGAAAAAAGCATTTGCAGTGTAAGTGGCCCACAACCAATTCATATCCATGGTATAATGAAAAGTACGTCAAGCCTAGAAGACCAGGAGTTTCTGCTTTGCTACTCTCTACCAATGTGATTCCAGGGGGAAAATAAACACAAAAACTCTTAACCTTCTTGATCCTCATTTTTTAGAATGGGAATTAAAACTGTAAGGGTCAAATGATGCTACATTATGTTATAAAGGTGGCATTACATCAAAATTGTGCCATTGAAATGTCTTCAGCTATTCAGAAACTGTAATTTGTCCCTCTTTTGTGTCCATATGTGGTATACCTCATTAGGGAAACATTTCCAGGTTGTCCTAGATAGTTATTACTCCTTTCTTGTTTGTTCCTCTTAATTCCTTGCTAATGTCCCTGTTGCAGGCAGCATTTATCGTGGTGGGCTCTCTTGTTTCATCTTTTCTGTTCTTCCTGGTTAGACTCTGGCACACAGGCATTTGGTAAATGTTTGTGGAGTGAATAAGTAAAGACACAGTTTCATTTATAAACATGGTAGGTAAGCTTTCAGGGGCCTTTTTTTTCACAAAGATAAGGAATAGCTTTCTTCCTTTTTTAATATTTATGTTTTATATAAGGAGTTTTATAGTTGACACGTCTGATGCCATTAACAGCCCAGTAATGGAGGATAAAGTATTTTTTAAAAAACACGAAATATTGCAGGATGGTTAAAATAAAGGGGTGGGGAGAAGGAGAGGGACAGTGAATAAAACATGCCAAGAAAAAAAAAAGACCACACTTGATAAGTCTATTGCATAAATCAAAAGGGTTTATGTCATAACATGAACATGTGCCATTCCTGCTCATATATTGGATTTCAGTAGTTGGTTGCATAAAGAAGTAAAGTGTAATGAAACTGGCAAGCAAAGTATTCCCCAGTCAGCCTTATCTTTGTTCCATTTGTCCTTCAGATAGAGCTTTTCTTGCCTTTTTCAATAAAATCCATCCGGCTTTTTTTTTTTTTTTTTTTTTTTTTTTTTTGCATCTCCCAGTAACTGAGCTGAGAAGACCGATGAGATTCATGGCTTTTATAGTTCTTAGCAGCTGCTTTTTAAGAGATCAAAACTTAGAATGCTGCTACATGGTATTAAGGCATAACTATTGATGTGTCCCTATAGGGGATATGTTTTTCTTGGGGTAGGAAGAGGGAAAAGGGGAGAAAGGTGAAGGATGACCACTTCACGCATGCTTGGGTCAGTAAACTTTAATTTCCTTGTTTCCTAGGATCCTCTTTGCAAGCTCAGTGCTGAACCTGACCGAACTGGCTGCCCTTCGGCCTGACCTTGGAAAATTGAAAAAGATTCTGTACTTCCATGAGAACCAATTGGTATATCCTGTCAAGAAATGTCAAGAGAGGGATTTCCAATATGGTTACAACCAAATTCTCTCATGGTAGGTATAGATTATATCATTATATTTAGACCTTTGCCCCCCCCTTTTTCTAAAAAAAATTTTTATTTATTTATGATAGAGAGAGAGAGAGAGAGAGAGAGAGAGAGAGAGAGAGAGAGGCAGAGACATAGGCTGAGGGAGAAGCAGGCTCCATGCACCTGGAGCCCAACGTGGGATTCGATCCCGGGTCTCCAGGATCACGCCCTGGGCCAAAGGCAGGCACCAAACCGCTGCGCCACCCAGGGATCCCTGCCCCCCCTTTTTTTATAGTTAGCTTTTAAATCTGGAGACCTACCGTACACTTATTTTAAAAACTTCTTAAAGTAGGTGTGTATGTTTAAACATACCTTACATGGTAGTAATTGCTTGTGCCTTTACTATATATCTATACAGATATATAGGTATGAAAACGGCTAATCCCTTTTAAAATACACGTGTGTAACAATCTAAATATATGTTGAACA
The DNA here is from genome assembly GCF_905146905.1 of Nyctereutes procyonoides. Taxonomy (NCBI): domain Eukaryota; kingdom Metazoa; phylum Chordata; class Mammalia; order Carnivora; family Canidae; genus Nyctereutes; species Nyctereutes procyonoides. The sequence continues at coordinate 7,449,148 of NW_026575136.1, read as the reverse complement.
AGTTACCTATTTTCTACAACATTTAAAACAGAATCAAAATGTCGACAAGAGACCTTCTTCACCCCTTGATTCCATCATGTATTGTTTAAACAATACTTTTTAAAAAGAACAGTTAGTTTTCATTTACCAACCACTTTCAGTATATCCAGCTGAAGTCAACATAAAAATTTACAGAGGAAGAAATAAAAATTAGAGCATATTAGAGCAAGGAGTTTTTGTCCTTTTTTTTTTTTATTGTTTGTAAGAGGAAACTATGGAAAATGAATCTTTAGGTGGTTGGGCTTTTTTTTTTTTTTTTCCCCTCATTGAGTCCTCTGAAATTGCACAGCCTTAAAATACCATGACATTTCAAAGGTGATGGTCCATCTCTGTTGTTACTTCAACAAAGTGTATCTCTTGAAGCTTAGTTAATGAAAGAAGTTAATAACAACTCTGAAACAGCTTTGGTATTGGATCCTATTCATATAACTGCAGCAATAGAATAGAATCAGGTTGGCAGTGATTGGATACATCTTACCTTTTTTAATGTTATTAGCAATTGGGATTGATGATGTCTTTAAACAGACTCCCAACTCTTACAAGCATATTCCATAGTTTAGTTGACATAGGAAAACAACTATATGGTAATATTTCTGTGTTTCGAGTATTTTGTAAATGTTTTCCTGCAATCATTTTTACAAGCTGCTTCAATTGTGAAGTAGCAGTGCCATCAAAATAGAGTGGAACTGCTTCACGTCAAATGTCTCATAAAAAAGCAACCGTTTTAAAATTTCATAATAAAATTAAAATACTTTATTTTATATTGAAACTGAGAAGGGAAATATGTTTTAAAAACAAAAATAAAATCATTTTGTGCTTTATCAATATGGAAAACATTTGTAATATTCTTTTGATTTCTTGAATTAGCATCATTCTTTTCCTCAGATAGTGTGTGTTTATTACCCCTGAGAAATAACTGGGGAAAAAAATTAAGTCTATTTTTCCCTTTATGGGTGGCTTTAAAGTTAATGGAAGTTACACCCACTCATATCAGAGAGGAAGTGCATGAAAAGAATATTTCTGTAGACTGTCTTGGATCTTTAATTTAGCATAGACTGGGTTTTTAAGAGTATAAGTAGTTGGGTTGCATGCCCTATGAGGGCAGATATCTATAAAAAATTTTAGCTCACTGCCCCTCGTCTATTTTATAAAAGATTGCTTTTCCTCAAAAGGAATGAGACTATAAAAGCTCATACATGATTTTCCAGCATTGCTCTTCTCAAGAGGGTAAACTGATAGACAAGCTCTGGGAGAAAGAAGTAGACTCAATCATTGGTTGGACTCTTAATGAGAAAAAAATGGTTTGCCGTTGTCCAGAGGACAAATAAGAGTGTCAGAAGGCAGTCCTGTTTCAGATTCTCTTTGAAAAGTATGAGTCTTGCTTCCTCAAATGTTTCTTTAGTTTTCTTGCTGACTTCTGCTTTTGTTGGCACTGTCGGATTTCTTTCCTGACCGAGTGGCAGTTAAGGACCTCAGAGGTGACTGGCATAAGCACTCACCTTAAATAGAGGTTTCACTAACCCTCTGACTTATGAACACATGTCATAACTGTATATTATGACCTGTGGGTCGCTATTACAATATGTGACATATGGTGAAAACAGACTAGCTGTAAAACATCCTTCAACTTTTGGTATATTATTATATTGGCTTCCTTATTGCTTGGTATTGTGTCAGCACTTCTGTGACATTCTTTTGTATTATCCATGCTGTTCTCACCCCTACCCCCAAATTTCCACTAGGTTGCAACTAAAAAAAAAAAAAATACTTGTAGGGAAAAACAGTTTTGCAGGGGAGGCATAAAGGTGGCAATTCAACATTCCTTTGTAGGTTTTTCATTCTGCTGTGTATTAATAATAGGAACTTTGGCTGCCCTCAGTAAATGGAGGGTTTGCTATGATATTCCTATTCTGTGAGCTCTGCCTATTAATTTGTGTTTTATAGATTTATGGACTTTTGTGTCTTTTTATGGACTTTTCTTGATTTGTCACTTTCAAGGTGAAATCAAACTAACTGCTATTTGGGCTTATGTACCTTCTCACTAAAACATTTGTGTGCATTTTACTGAGTTCCAGTGACAGTGAGACTGACATGGAATCATTGCTTAAAGCAAAGAGGACCATGTTAAAAAATCAAAACAGTTATTTATTAAGTCAGTTTTTTTGACTCATAAAGGGAACATGCTGCATATTCAGGTTTTATCCGGCTTGCCCATAGTTATCATTTGTGTTCATTGTTCTTCAACAAAATGTTCTAGGCAGTTCTGAACAATGCTGACATATTTATGACACTTAAAATTTGTTTTCACATTTCCTTATAACGATGTATTTTGGATTATTTGTATTTAAAAAATAGTAAGGGGAGGAACACAATCTTTCCATCAAAAGTAATAGATAATCTATTTATTTTGTTTAATGTTAAAGGCCCATGGTGTTGTGGCCCCTCTTCTTTGACTACCCCAAATATATTCTAATCGTAAAATAAGTTATTTGTAGAGATCCCATATAATCCTTCCTGTGTAGTTCCAGAACTTTAAAAAACCTAATGATTTCTTGAAGAAACGATTAAACAAGAAATAGACTTTAACCACACGTTGAAAGGTATGCTCTCATGTGAAATAGCTTTATCTGAACTACTCTCCTTGAAGGTACTGAAAAGTATGGCATGTGTTCTGTAGTCAACAGTATGGCGTAAAATGATATGTGTCACTGACATAGAAATCCGACATGGGCATTTGGGCCACAAAGGAAAAGGTCCTGTTGTACTTACTGTTGTTGATAATATAGAAAATCCTGACACTGCAAAAAAATAAAAAATAAATAAACTTTGCTTGAAGCCTCATAAGAACCCAATAAATCATTTAATTCCTCTCTTACCTTTCCTCCCTGATGCCAGCAATCTAACCTACCATGATGGAATGGGAATGAAACTAACTTATCTATTAGAAGCGATGTAGTAAATACTGATGGGAAGTGTAGAGTTCTTTGCAAACCCAAGTACAGTATAAACTCTGATTAACACAGAGGTTTTAGGCTTATAAAAGATAACTATGAATTACTGTGGGTTCATCGTTTGCTTTTATCCCTTCCCTTTACAGCCTGGTGGCTGACGTGGTGGTATTCAACTCGATTTTTAACATGGAGTCATTTCTCACCTCTATTGGAAAATTTATGAAGCTGATTCCTGATCACAGACCCAAGGATCTGGAAAGCATCATCAGACCTAAGTGCCAAGTTATTTACTTTCCCATCAGGTTTCCTGATGTGAGCAGGTCGGTATGTTTGACTCCATTTTCAATATTGTGTCATAAATTATTCCCCAAATGTATAGAAATTGGTGGCATTCTTGCCAATTATAACTTTTCAGCATGAGCATGGTTAATTAGAGAATCGAGTTCTATTTCAACATGCTGTGATTTACAAACATTTTAAATAGTCCTGTGTCCAACCAATCACTGAATGTTTAGTTCTAATATTGAGTTCATCCTTTGTTTTCCGTTATTTATTGGTTTCCTCAAGCAAGCTGCATTGGCTTTTTTGACACTTACTGTCTTGTTTCTTTATTTGTTGTTTTGTTACAGAAGTCATTGTCAAGCATATTTCTCAACCTTTGCATTCAGCTTATGCCCATGGATTTATATGTATATAGCAACCACTCTAAGTAAATCAATGTTAAATTTCACTGCTTGGGTTACTTTCATTTCCCATGCTATTTTCTTCTATTTTTTTCCTTGTTCCATTTCTTTTATTCATATTGTCTTAATTAAGAGTAAGTCTTCCACATTAGGTTGCAAATACACTTAATTGCCATTTCTCTTCCTCTGTTACTAAGGACATTTTTTATTACCCTTGTTGCTGGGCCCACCCTGAATTAGCAGTGGATGATGTGGCTCAAAGGGAACATTCTCAAATTCCTTTTCACTTCTGATTAAACCTAGCAAAATGGTTTTTATCACCAGTAGGAATATTTCCCCCATGTGAACAGAAAGTTTACTTCAGTGGGACTCATACTAGCTGGGGATGCTGCTGTTTGTAACTCATGATGCCCTTAAAAGAAGTTCAGGGACAGCTGTTTCTTCCCCATCCCTGAAATGAAGGCAGGAAACAATTTAATGTCTATGCATGTTATGCAGGAGGTCTGAATTACTCTCTGTGTTCTAGATTTACTGAGTTCACCCAGATTTTGCTGTGGGATCAGTAGTCCTCATCAGCACTCTTAATGCTGATTTATTTGAGTGTTTTACTAGTTAATATTTCATTGAAGAAAAATCTGCCTAATACCAAATCAAGTTAGTGAGTCATAAAATTTAAGTCAGACAACCTTGCCCAATTCTTACTTTATGGAGTTCAGATTGCAGAGGCCCGGAGAAGCAAAGACTGGCTTGTACTCACACTGCTGACTATGGTCACAGACTCAATTAAAGTTTAAACTCTATGATTTTTTATTCAGTTTTCTGTTTAACTCTTCAAGCTTCCTATCATTATAGGTTATTTGTCAAAAACATTTAATTGTTTATTTGCAGTTTTGACAACTCTCAGGCCAAATGAAGCTAAGATCAAGATTGATTTCCAGTTATATATTTGTATATGTATAAATATGTATATGCATAAATAATGTGTATTTGTGCATATATATATATATAATATGTGGGATGAGACAATTTCAACTTTTGGAAAATATAATTGTTATCCTTCAGATCTATGATTAGTTAAAACACAGTTTATATTTTAGGTCATACTTTTAAGATATTAACTTTATTTTGTGACATGTTTTCAAGGTTTTCATATAATATATACTCAAAATGTACATCTTTGAGTAGGTGATTATACTACATCTTAATTATTACCACTATAGAATTCCAGATAAATAATATGTTTTAAAATTCATTTGCATCTGATATATCCTTACAACATCATATGTTTAATACACCTGTGGCAATTGAATAGTTTATTAATTTGGACTATATTACCATAAATAAATCTAGCTAAATGGAAAAAGGTTAAGAAATATTGTGGCCAAGATAACATTCATAAGCAAGGTCTTAGCCCAGAGTGTTATTTGAATTATTTTCAAATGGTAATTTGCTTTATCCAACCCAAACTCATATAGTGTAAGTAAGTGATTATTTGCATGAATGACAATCATTCTAATGCCTGCAGTCTTAAAAGAGTATTATTTTGTTGAGATGTTGAAAAATATTTAGTAATTCCAAAGGCAACATAACCAAGATGATTAAAAAAAAAAACTTTTAAATGCTTCTATCTTTCTCCCTATATAAATATTATTTGGTCATGGCAAAAATAAATTTAAGTAAAAACAAAGTAGAAGATGTAATTAAATTATTAATACAATATGCTATAATGCAATGTGTATACTATAATGGATATTAGTCAGAGAAGGGGAAAAGCTGTATTTCAGCAAAAAATATGAGGATTTCTAAAGCTTATAACAGTTAAAATTCAGAGCATGTTGGTCACATAGGATGTCAGTAATATTGGGCTTCCTGGCAACTGCTGTTACCTATTGCCCTCCTCACTCCTCACTGCCTTGTCTTTCTCATGGACCAGAAAAATAATAGCAAGAAAGAATATCACTTTAAACTATCATTATATGTATTTTGGGTGCCAGGGTGGCTCAGTCAGTTAACTCTTGGTTTTGGCTTAAGTCATGATCTCAGAGTTATGAGATCAAGCCCTCCATCAGGCTCTGTACTCAGCAGGGAGTTGGCTTGAGATTCCCTCTTCAGTCCCTCTGCCCCTCCCCCTGTTTATGCTCTAAATAAATTAATAAATATATTTTTTTAAAAAACAAACTATCATGTGTATTAAACATTTGGAGATAGGAAAGCTCTTAAACACTGGAGGTGTACTTACATGTATTTGAGTCTTAACTACCACTTACTAGCTCTATGACCTATGTCAGTGTAATGACCCTGAACTTAGGTTCTTTAATATTATGATTATATTTACCTTATCACCTCATAGGCATTGCGTAGTGACTAAATGAAATAATGCATATGTGAAATGCCTGGTATATAATAGCCCCCGTAGTAAAGACAACTTCATCTTATTAATTTCCCCACTCCCACTGTTATATAACCTAGCACATTTACTGCCAGCTGAATATAAAGCACCCTCTTCCTCTCTACCCTCTCTTAATCAGCACATGAAAATGGAGAACCCTGCCAAAGGAGCAGCCTAATATAAAGAGGTTCATTTATTATCCTGTTTCTCATCCTGACTCAGTCTTTGGGCCTCACAGGAACCTACCATCCATTGATGGAGCCAACTCCTTATTTTGATTCTTTTCTTGTCCCAAGTTTGCTCCTTCCTCCTTGACTCAACCAACATATTTGATCATGTTACTTGCTGTCTTGCATATAGTCTCTTTTTTTCTCTTTGGCACTTTTCCTTTAATCTAATTAGGAGGGAAACATCCAGCTATACTTATTAGTCTACTCTGAATTCATATGGTCCCTCTGAGCTGCCTGGCAAGCAGACCACATTTCCCATCGTCTAGATAACTAATCATGCATTTTTCTTGCTTTGTAAACTTCTGATAACAAATATTATATCTTCATTCTCAGATCATGACTGAGAAAACAGAAGCAGTCTGCAGAGAATTTGTATATGCTGCCACCGCCACATCTGCCCGTCCATGTACTTCTAGGTGCATCTTCTTTATCTTCACACTTATTAATATGGATGAAGTGACTTTGCTTTTCTGTAAGGTCCTTGCCTCCACCAGAGTCCCTCCTTCGTACATACCTAAGGACCACTGTCCTAGCAATCTGTCCTTCCTTGTTCTGCATCATCAGTTTTTCTGTCTTTTGGATCATTACTGTTAGCATAAGAAATATGCCATTTGTTTCACATCTTTAAAATTAAAAAGTTCTTTCTTGATTCCACTTCACCCTTCTGCTATTGCCTGTTCCTTTTCTCTCTGTTAGTAGCAAAAGCTCCTGAAAGAGTTGTTTATACTTGCTTCCATTTTTATTCCTACTGTTCCCTCTTATAGCTACTCCACTGAAACTGTTTTTGTCAAGGTTACCAGTGACTTCCATGCCTCTCTAAATCCTGGGATCAATTCTCAGTGCTCATCTTCTTTAACATTTCAGCAGCATTGACACACCGTGACATATTCTTCAGTTGATTCCTAGGACGCTCAGGTTGCTACTTCTCGGGCTTGTTGCTGGTTTCTCATCATTACCCTGGCTTTGAACTTCAGACTGGCCTTTGGGGTTGATGGAGGAAGAGCCCAGGATTGAAAGGAGACAGAAAGAGTCAGGAGGCCAAAACTGAGAGAATTATCCTCTGGAGCAAAGGGATGAGGGCTTTAAGAAGATGAGGTCAGTAGTGAATTCAGAGGACCAAGGTTAAATAAAGTGATGACTAAAACATATCCTTGAAATTTGACAATTAAAGAGTCAGTGGTACCCCATTCTGCATTCTGTTAACTCACAGAAAAGTTTCATATGTTCTTTCTAGTAGCCAGAGAAAGTTAGAATCCCAAGTTTGGATGAGATCTCTTTCCTTTCCTCTTTGTCTCTCTTTGTCTCTGTCTCTGCCACACACACACACACACACACACACACACACACACAGATTCTGCTCCTTATTTTGTGGGTGGAAGCACTAAGGTTCAGAGAAGTTAAGTGTCTCCTGGTAACCACACAGCTAGATACAGACAGAACAAGAACTGGAACTCATATCTCAAAATCTCCATCCTGTGCTCAGCCCACCACATATTGTGAATGCAATTTCAGAGGTCTTGATTATCTGATTTCTCAGCTGACAGCAGATTAGCAGCATCACATTGGGGGTGCGATAAAGGCAGGCTCACTGACAGCAGTAAGAAGTGACAGCTGACTGACAGCTCGACAGCAAGGAAGGAGAGAGATAAACTATTAAAAAAATATATATGAGAAGTGAAAAAGCCTAGCAGCCTGGAGCCATTCTATGGCAGGGCAGGCAACTGTGCACATTGAAGAACCCCTGCAGACATTTCTCCATGATTGTACAGCTTGTACATCACATGGATGGCTGTGATGTATTAAAAAAGATGAAATGATAGCCAGTAAATCCTGTGTAAGAATGGAGGGAAGTGCATAACCCATTGTTGGCAGAAATTATAAATAATAGCAAATGCAGGTAGAACATCATGCCTCGCTCTAGAATGTACACGAGCCATATTCACCTAAAGGAAGACAGTGAACGTCTAAACCCTTCCCATACAGTTGTAATATCTGTAAGCTTAGATGACCAGGGAATATTTCAGTAGGCTTTCTTTTTTAGATCTTCCTGATTGGAGCCATTTTATGGACTAGATCTCCCCTTGCTGTTGGCATATACATTAGCTCCTCTGGTACTGAAGGCATCCAGGCCTGCCAGATGATCAGTGGTCAACAAGACCTAATTTGCAATATTAATACCATGCTTTAGCCTGTTTTGACTGCTGTAACAGAATACCGTAGACTGGGTGGCTAATCAACAACAGGAGTTTATTTCTCATAGTTCTGGAGCTCGACAAGTCCAAGATTAAGCCTCTGGCAGATTTGGTGTCTGGTGAAGTTCTGGTTTCTGTGTTTGTGCTGTGTTTTTATATGATGAAGAGAGTGAGGGAGGTCTCTGGAGTCTCTTTATAAAGGCACTAATCCCATCGATGAGGTATCCACCTTCATGATGAGATTATCTCCAAAAGGCCTCACCTCCTATTACCATCACATATGGGGGCAGGGTAGGATTTTAACATGAATTCTGAAGGACTACAAACATTCATCTTGTGGCATGCTAGAAGATAAATATGACCTCAAGACTTGTTGAGATGAGACTCATGACTAGGAAGTCTATGCTGTGTTAGAGGGTAGAGATTAGATTGAAAATGAAGGAAATTTCACTGTATATTTATCAAGAAGGCAGATTTCACGTGGAACTCCATGGTGCTGATGGCTATGTGATATAAAGAATAAAGGAAGCAGTCCTGCAGCCAACAGAGTTAGACATTGGCTAGAGAAAACCGGTATTTTCCTACTCTAGGTCACGTAACTGCCAAACAGGCAAGGCTGAGTACAACTAGGGGATTTTAGTTGCACCAGGCCTTGGTGCAACTCTCGGTCTAATGAAATCAGAACATCAGAGGAATTTGCAACTTGCTTTCTGACAGTCATCTTTAGAAGGTAGAGTTAACCATAACAGTTAACCTTACTGGTTCTTATTTTAGCCCTACATTGTGCTAAGCTTGTTCTGTGTATTTTAGCATTTTATTCTTCCAACAATCCTGAAAGCTATTTTCCATTTATAGTTGAAGAAACTCAGCCATAGAGAATAGAAACAACTTTTTGCCGACAGTCATACAGATAGTAAAGGTAAAACAAGAGATCAAACATTTTTTTATCCGATTTTAGAACCTAAATTCTTAACGATTTTTTCTATATTGGCTGTGCCCCCCAAAGAGGTTCTGTTCCCTGGCATTTGACTCTGACCAGTGAAGAACAAATGATTTATAAAAGAGAATCAACAGAAATATTGAGTAAAAGGGAGCATGTTATGGTAACGTTATGAAAGAAAGGACTCAAGGCTTTAGAAAGCAGACTTTTGGGCAGCCCGGGTGGCTCAGTGGTTCAGTGCTGCCTTCAGCTCAGGGTGTGATCCCGGAGACCTGGGGTCGAGTCCCACATCGGGCTCCCTGCATGATGCCTGCTCCTCCCTTTGCCTGTGTCTCTGCCTCTCTCTCTCTCTCTCTCTGTCTCTCATGAATAAATAAATTAAAAATCTTAAAAAAAAAAAGAAAAAGAAAGAAAGCAGACTTTTAAAAGGTTGAAGTATTTAAAAAGAGGATACCTGAAGAGGAATGAGAAATTAAAAAAAAAAAAAATCTGATAGTAAATTGAAGATAGGCCCAAAGAAGCAGAATAGAAAAAAGAATACATTAAGAAAACAGTAATAGGCTCAGACCATTATTTTGTGTATCAGAAAAAACATTTTTTTCTACTTGTAAATATCTCTAATTTTTCCAAACTCTCTTCCCTTACAAGTTAGCTTATAGCATGGCACCTGTCTTATTGGGCTGTGCCTAATCCATCACATTAGATGTTTAGGATGGAGTTGACTGTGTCAGCCTATCATCACACTTCTTCCATCTGTCTCCCCTACAGGATTTGGTGCTGAGGGACCATTCATGATTTTCATAGAGTGAGATTATCCCCACTCCCAACAAATTGGATCGCATAAGAATGTATTATACAAATATAGTGGATTACAAAGTGATATTTTTATCCTTGAAAAAGATCAGGTTTTCCCAAGAAATTCCATCAGGGAGCCATGAGTGGGAATGTCAAAGTAGATATCCTCTGCTTCAAGTAACATTCAGTTGGATTAAAGGTGAAGAGATAAAGGCTCAAGACTGTCAAGTCCTGATACTTGTATATATTTATCATGTTTGCGTTCTCAGTGCCATTATATTGCGAAAGAAGCTTAAATTTCTTTATTATAGTTACACATAATTGATCAAATGTGTGTGTTTCCAGGGGAGACCATAAAAAATCATTTATTTTTTAATGAAGGGATGAGTGGATGGTATTTCCTTAGGAGTTGAAGTTTGGACTTGGAACAAATTGAAGAATGTATACTTTAGATGGAAAAATAGGAGCTCTTTCCTGGGGTTCAGATTCCATTTAGTCATCACAGAGAATATCAAGTATCAATCTTGTGATCAATAGAGAACAATTTCATATGCTTCTGTAATCATTTTGTTATGTTTTCCTATTTCCCACAATATTGGTTTGTCAGAGTTGCCTGAATGAACAGTAGTAGGTTTTACCTGTGAGTTTCCTCATTTCAGAATAGATATTGTATCCTGGGAATCGGAATTATATAAAAAGCATCTCTGCTTTCCTCCTCTGTACTGCGTTTTTGACAGCAAAGGAGAGAGGAAAACAATGTTGGTCATTTGGAGTAATCTCAGTTATGGAAACCGTAAGAATTTCTCTGCGTGTACCTCTCCACCTATGTTGCTAAAATGTGATGCTAGAACAGAGGTCTATGGACTTCACGTAACTATTTTAGAAACAAAAACGGAGAATTTTAAAAACAGTGTGAAAACTTTAAATGAAAACTCTCAGGCTGTGCAAACAAAGGCGAGGAGCCTAAGGGCTTTTTGAAGAATTCTTATTAAAAAAAAAACGCTATTTTACATTGCAAAGCAGATGTGTCAGAAAACAACAGCAGATCTGTAATTTGAGAATTCGGGGATTGATAGGACAGAAGGCAGCCCCCATGGCTCCCACCAGAAAACTTTGTTTTCTGCAGTCAAGAGTTCTGCTTTTGGCGGGGTTGCCAGAAAACACCTTAATCTTCTTACCACATGTGGTCATATTTCTCAGATATTTTGAGAAAGCACTAGTTAGACATATTAATAAAATACTGCCTTTGCTGTGTGAAATAATGAAGTGGGTACTATCTTCTTGAATATTAATCTAGGTTTGAAGTAGAAGAAGAAAAGTTTTGCTTTTACAAATTTAAACATATCCATATTTGCTAACAATTATTTTGGCTCTTCAAAATGAATGCAAAAATGTGTTTCGTTTGAATGTCATTTAAAAAAATTTTTATAGAATCACGGTACTAAAAAAAAACTTTTGATAAATCATTCCAATGTTTAACACCACTCACTTTCACGAAATCTCCTTTATATCTAATGCAAATCTTTCATGCTGTGTTATATTCTAACCATCTTCCTCTTACTATTCTTGTTAAGAAAAGAGTTTGGTTTCAGCATATATACAATTCCTTTGTTGGCCTGAAGTTACAAAGAACAAACTCTTGCTTACTCAAACTCGTATTTTTAGTGAAATTATCATTCATGTTAATGCCTAATTACTGCAATTAGATTTCTGCTCTCTTCAATTTATACAATAACAATAACCCTACCCAAAAGAAGTGCTCTAAATTCAGCAGCAGCAGCAGCAACAAAAATTATCCTTTTATAAGATGATTTACCCCTGTTCTCAAGTATAGAGAATGTTTGGCATCATTGTACATCAGAGACTTGATGTACATTTTTTTTTTTTAAAGTTCCTCATTGTCCTGTCCAAAGTAATCTGGGAGGCAAGAAGCAAAGGCCACAGATCACAGGGCGGAGGAATACCTAAAAATCAGAGAACATGCTTAGCTAGGGACTACATCATCCATCCAAAAGGAATCGTGGAGCAGGGCTGCTACAAAATGAGAATGAATATCATTCGACAAACTTAAACCATAGTTGAGGGGAATTCAGCAAAAGGCCACTTAGGATCTCTTCCCCTCGTGGGCTTAGAGGCCGTTACTAAGCTTTCTATAGCGTAAGGAATGATCATCAATGTAGATCCATCCAGGCAAGAACAATTTATGTTATGTACTCTGTTCATTACATGAGGGCTATGTAAATGCATGTTAGAAAGATTTCAAATAAACTACTTTGATGTTTAAAAGACCAAGCTTTGGTTATCTTCCTAAAAGGCACTCAATTCAAATCATTCCATTTGGGGTAATGCTGCATAAAAAGTGGGAGTCAGCAGGATGGTGCACAGCAATCTAGTTTGTCTTATACCACTTACTACTACTGCTCAGCGTAGAGCAAATCACTTAACCTCCTAGAACTTCTGTGTTCCCATCTGCAAAATGGGAATCGAAATAGTTCCCACCTCTTGGATTTATTGTGCAATTCAGATAATTATTACAATGTGCTGACTGAGCTCTGTGCCTACAACCTAGTAATGTTTAGTAAATGGTAGTGATTTTATTTATACTCCCATCATCACCATTTTGGTTATGTTTGACAGGCTTTTTGGTTATGTTTGACACCCATTCAGCATGATTCCAACCTCAAAAGTGAGGGGGGACAAAATTTTGAAAACCCTAATAATTTTGTAAAACATCCGAGGCTCTAAAGATTGCCAGTAATTCAGACAAGGGCTAAGGACTGTGTTATATCCTATCAATCCACATAACCGCAGCACATGAGAGGGCATAATTCAGCAGTGCCTTGGCCAGTTACACGGGCTGTTTCCACATCTGCCTGGCACCTGTGATACGTATGCATTCCTTGTGACGCTACAGTGTGGAATGGTGTGTGGGGTGATCGGTGCAGAAGTTATTGTAGTTGTTCAGTGTTCTTGTGAAGAGTGCTGGAGAGTGTTTTAGATAGTTTTCCACTAAAACAATAAATTATTTGGAATGTACCATTCAGCAGTAAACTCCCAGAATAATCTCTTAACACAGAATGGCTCATTCCACAGAAATTCCATCTAAAACACTTTATAGGAAATTCTTTAAAAATATGTTTCAGAGTAATCAGATGCAATAAAATATACTTAACAGTAGTTTAGTCCTTTGAGATTTATTCATGCCTTGTTCACCCAACATTTATTAAAAGCTTGCTATTTGTATGGTAAATAGAAGGTATTCCAGGATATAAGGATATAGAAGACAGGGTCCTTAATCATAAGAGCTTTGTAGAAATGATAGGCATAATCAGGTGTCTTTAAGTTTAAGATAGAAAAAAGAACACAAGTGCTTTTTATGGCATTTAATCTGGGCATTAAAGACTGACTCAGCTTTGGGCATAATAATACTGGCTATCATTTATCAACTGCCTTTTCTGGGCATGCACTTTATGTATATGACTTCTAATCTTTACCAAACCCCTGCAAGCTAGGTACTATTATCCTCATTTTACAAGTGGGAAAAGTGAGGTTCAGAAGGTTAAGCTTGCCTGAAATTGTACAGCTACCAAAACTGTCTGGCTTCAATATGCTGCTTTCATTAATGCCATGTTATTTCTTACTCTGAGGAAAAGGAGAGTGGGTTAGAGGATGTGCAAGCACACATTATGGAGAGAGAATAGTTACAACCAGATTTATGGCAGTGAATGATCTCTGGGCCTAGAAGAGATTAATTACCTTTGACTCAAGTGGGTGAAGAGGTAGCAAGATTAGAGATGGGAATTAAGGCTGAAGAATTTGGACTTTAGCTGATAGTCATTTGGGAGCCACTGTTAGATCACGAAATGGGGAATTTGTTAATTGTTAAATAGAGTATTGATGGGAAAGAAAACAGTATGCAGAGAAACAGGTTTTAAAAAATACCAGAGTACGTTATTGAAGACTTGAGCTAAGGAAGAGGACATACACATAAATATGCTGGTTGTAGACTTGGCAAGTTGATAGTGGCAACTTAATGGATGGAGAAATGATCTTGGATAATCTCGAAATGTTAAATGATTGACTAGGAGTGACTAGGAGAATACTGTTAAGTGGTTGACTAGTAGTGACTAGGAGAACACCTGTTCTATTGGAATTGAGAATAGATTTGCTTGTGTAAAGGTGGGGAATTCAGTTCTTTATGTTGAACCTGAGATATTGGCAGATCATTTAAATGGAACTGACCAGCAGGAAGTGTCCACTCTTACCCCAGTGTCATTATTTAGAACTGTGTGTGATTTGTTATACTGACCTGCATTTTTAGACATTTTGGTTGGATTTGCTCTTTCTTTTTTTTTTTTTTAAGTTAATTTATTTATTCATGAGAGGCACACAGAGAAAGAGAGAGAGAGAGAGAGAGGCAGAGACACAGGCAGAGGGAGAAGCAGGCTCCATGCAGGGAGCCCAATGTGGGACTTGATCCCCAGACTCCAGGATCATGCCCTGGGCCAAAGGCAGTGCTAAACTGCTGAGCCACCCAGGGATCCCCTGCTCTTTCTTTTGATATGCTTGACAAAGCTCAAATTTATTTTTGCCAAGTAAATCCAAAGTATCTGTTTCTTGTCATTTGTTCATTTGTCTTCACTTGTCTTCTCCTACTGTAGAATTTGTGAAAATATCAGATCTTTTGAACTCTTTATTTCCGGATAAGCAGGAATTTATTGAATTACTCCTTCCTTTGTCTTGTCGGAGTTCAATAACTGAATCACTTCTGTCCCTTTGGACAGGGACTCCTGAGATCAGTAGTTTATAATTGCAGCATGGTATAGTGCCTAGGAAGAGTGACTTGATGTCAGGCACAGCTGTGTTTCACATCTCTTCTGCTAACCACTTGGTTGATATTGAGAAAGTTGTTTGACCTTTCACACCTCATTTTCCCCCTTCATCTGTAAAGAAGGGGGAATAATAGCAGTCTCATTGGGCTGTTGTGAAAATTAAATGAGATATGTATGTAAAGTACTTGTTAAAATGCTTAAAACATACTGAGAATTAAGTAAATGGCACTTGTTATTATTGTCTTTAATTTGTATATTCATTTTCAAAATACCTTTAGTGCTTTCATTAACCTCTATGTAATTTATTTAATTTTCTATAGAGTAAGAACTTTGCCCCAAATTGTGGTCCTGTATGACTTCAGTAATTTTAGAAGCAACAGGTGTTTGCTATATGTTAATTTACAATTAAAAAAAAAATTTAAGTGTTGCTTGCTGGCAGCCTGGGTGACTCAGCGGTTTAGCACCGCCTTCGGCCCGGGGTGTGATCTTGGAGACCCAGGATCGAGTCCCATGTCAGGCTCCCTGCATGGAGCCTGCTTCTCCCTCTGCCTGGGACTCTGCCTCTCTCTTTCTCTCCCTGTGTCTCTCATGAATAAATAAATAAATAATATATATTTTAAAAAGTGTTGCTTGCTTTAGTATTGACCTATCTTTACTATATTGGACTATGTACCAAAATTCTACTTAGAAATATTGCTAAGAATATTAAATGCAAGTACTATTCTATGTGTGTACTTTTGTCGTGTATGCTGTGGGGGTTCTGTACTTTGGGCTTAATATACGGTGAATTGTAGACCTTTCTGACATCTAACAAGGTTTGTATTAAAAGGCAGCTATCTGCAGAGGTGCTTCTGGGAATGATTAGAAATCATAAGCTTTCCTTAAGTTTGGTTGTTTTTGTTCTTACTATATTTTACTCAGGGTTACCTACAAATTTATTTTTATCAATAAATATTCCTATGAAACTAGTTCTTAATTAAATAATTGTCACTTTTTGTCTTGGAAGATTCTAATTTTGTGTATCAGCACCATTAAATATGGAACTTATAAAAATTAGCAAACATAATAGTGAGAATTCAATTTAGGAAACCTAGTTACAATTCTCTAATTAAAGGTAAGCTCATTAGTTGCACAAACACTTGTCCCTTCGTTCAGTCTTGCCTATTGTTCTAAGCTAAAACCTTGGTCCTTTTCTTTAGACAGACACAAAATGAGAATGGTAGAATTTCTTCTCTTATTTTCCCCTTGGCCACACACTAAGATTTATATATAATTAGTGAGCGACAAGAGAAGAAAGAGCAATTTAACACCTCTTCTCTCCTGTACGTTGTATTTTTGTATATCCATGGAACTATCTCTATCATTTGAAATTCAGTGTCCAGTCCATTGCTTCCTGTTCCTATTCAGCTCTTAAGTTCATGAGTATTGACTGCTGCTCTTAATTCATTTGCATGTAGAGAACTGATTTATCTGTTTGAGATATCCTTCCCACTCAAACCCAGTGCAGATCTGCTCTGTAAAATATCAGCTGATAGCCCGAACAGACCCCGTGATTCTATGGAGAGAAGTAGGGTCTGTTCAAAACCACCACGTTTCATTTTTATAATACCAAAATCATTTTATAATACCAAATCCTAAAGTGTATGTTATAATTATTTTCTGCTAATTGAAGAGGGAGCTTCTGTCTTAGCTGATGAGAATGGATTTGAAAAGACATAAGCAAGAGACAATGGGGTAGTGGAATATTCAGGATTAGGTGATGAATTCTGTTGGAAATAGCAGACAAGGGGGGAGAATGAACTCAAAGAAATGCCAAAGTTTTAAAATTGTACTGTTAGCTGAAATAGGGAAATCAGAGAAAAATATCACCCACATTCAAATGCAGACAAAATTGTTTTGTTTTGTTCTAGGCAGTTGACTTTTTCTTATAAAAGAACAGGCTCAGTCCTGAGAGAGTACAGAAGAAATTAAAAAACAACAACAGCAACAACAAACTCTTAGTGATCTTCAGTCTAATTTCTTCATTTTGCAGCTGGAGAAACTAGAGCAGAGGTTTTTACTTGAGGTTATAGATCACCATCACAGCAGAGTCGCAAATTAGAAGCCAGTTCAAAAACTTCATGAGATTATTAGAAATGTGCAGCCAGGGTTGTTGGTTGTATTTGTAATTATTTTTTTTATTTTTATTTATTTATTTATTTATTTTTTAATTTTTATTTATTTATGATAGTCACACAGAGAGAGAGAGAGAGAGAGGCAGAGACACAGGCAGAGGGAGAAGCAGGCTCCATGCACCGGGAGCCTGACGTGGGATTCGATCCCGGGTCTCCAGGATCGCGCCCTGGGCCAAAGGCAGGCGCCAAACCGCTGCGCCACCCAGGCATCCCCTATTTTTATTTTTTATTTATTTTTATTTATTTTTATTTATTTTTTTTGTATTCGTAATTAGAAGGATAGGATTAGCTGAGCATTGATAAAACAGACCTATTTCACCAGGAATATGTGGCATTCAGAAATTTCTTAGAAGAGTCTCAGAGATATCAGTGGCATTATAACTTGTCGCTACTTTACACTGAAAATGTCCAACTCTTTGGTAACTTGTTTTGAGATTAAAATGCTCACTGGCCAACTCTCTTTGCTTATAACACTTTTTGCTCTTCCCGTAAATACTATAATGAAGACGAATTTCAGACATTTGTAACTCAGAACCTGAAAATCATTTTTTTTTATTATCTCCCTTCTCTGGGACTTGGTATCACAATTTCTGAGTGAACCACTATTAAATACAGCTATTGATTTTTTAATGCTTCTTCTTTGCAAGTTTTATGTAAATTAACAGAAGATACTTAAGATTTCCATTGCATGATGGCATATGCCTGTCCTGCCTCTTCTTAGTATCTAGTGAATCCCTCTTTTTATCTGGAGTCTTGTTTGTATGGCTGACTGATGTCCCTGGGAGCAAACTGAAGTTCTGGTTAGGTAGGTGGACACCCAATTGTGAAGGAAGGAGGGCAGCAGGATGACAAGATGGGCAAGAGTCACGTGTATTATAAAGGGAAGTGTGGTGCAGAGGAAAGAATAAAAACTTTCCATTCACACCTGGCCTTCAGTCTTGGTTCAGGCATTTTCTACATGTACAGCTTGGTCAAATTATGTCACCTTCTCTGACCCTTGATTTGCCTCACATGATATCATAGAGTTGCTGTGAGAGAGAACATAGATAAATTGTTTTGCATAGCTCATGGTATGTTTTCTATGCATATTTCCCTGGCCTTTCCCCTCTATAAGATCATACCTACTACTCTGTTTTATTTTATTGATTTTAATTGCTACTCTCAGGTATCGGAACTGACCGCTAGGTGTTGCTACCTTAATTTCTGAATCTTATGGTGACTATTAAAAAACATAAGGCTTAATTTACTCTGATGTGTAATGCACACGCCACTATAATGTTTAATCGTTTTTTTTTTTCCCCATCCCTTCTCCCATGACTAATTTGATTCATGAAAATAACTTTTTAGAATCTAAGTCCTTAGTTACCACGTTTCAAGTACTTGGATATCCAGTATGCTTTCCTGCTGTTTATGGTTATTTTTTACCTGCTCTGTTTTGTTGACTTTTTATTCTTCTTTTGTCTGTCTTTGTTGTATTTTAGTTTACGGATGTTTTTCAGGGTTAGCACTTGTGGATCAGGGCTATTTTAATTTAAAAAAGTCAGTGTAATGACATCTCACTTTCTAGACAGAGTCAACTATTCACATAATTATGTGCAATTGTTGAGTGCTCGACTGATTGAAAATCTGTTTCTGCTCATGCTTGCAGGTATTTAATATCTCATGGATGTACAGGTTGGTTGGGGGTGCAGTGCTTCTACTTAAGTAGATCAGTAAGCATTGATATGATAACTTATTATTTGTTTTCTGAACAGAGAAGGTATGGCTCAGATGTATGTGGCAGGAAAATGCTGGTATGAGATTGTATAGCTTGCTGCAGACAAATCTGTAGCACAGGTAATATACCCAGAGCTAACTGTAAATTCAAAAACCTCCTAGATTCAGAATTCTTGTTTCTTTTAGAAAGTCTTCCTGTTACTACAAAAACAGATTGCATTAGAATTATGATCTTTCAGAAATACAACCCTTGGGTGATAAAGCCTTTTCCCCTCCTGGTTGATAAAGCATCATACCATGAAACATGTCTGTGGTATCTAATTGTGTGGCCTGTATTAATAATGTATGATGATACACATGGCCTCAAATAATGTGATTTATTTCTCCTTAAAAAAGGAAGCCAAACAACAATTATAACCAGGTTGGTACAACATAGCCTCAAGCAGTGGTTTTCAACATTGGCTGCACATTATAATCACCTGGGGAACAGTAAAAAAAAAAAAAAAAAAAAAAATTGATGTCCAGGTCAATTAAATCAGAATCTCCGAGTCTGGGACCCATGTACTCGCATTTTTTTTTTTTTAAGTTCTCCAGATTTTCCACTGTTCAGCCAAGAACTACTGACCTTAAAAGCATGTCCATTGAATAACAGTCTATGGAAAGTCCATGTACCTAAAGTAGCCTCTCCTGGTTGTACCATGACACTCTTTTTCAGTACTGCCAAAATGTACATTTCTGTCTGCAAGTGTCCCCAGGCAATCTATAGTAAAAATTCAATGTCTTCATGATAGTGAATTTGTATAATTCTCTGGCTGTCCTGATGAGAAATAAGAAAATGTCAAAAACTGTATTTTATCCTTGATCTCTTTCTCCATAAGTGTTGGCATTCCTCCATTTCCCATTGACTTAACGTTCAATTTTTCTCTTCACTGTTTTTCTTGGGTGACATTGGGAATTTTTACCATCTGATGAAGGCAGATGTATTTTCAAATAAAAATGTCTTAAGCATTTGTTCTTCCTACTACTCCATTCTTTGGCAGAATATTCATATAGTTGATAAATAGTTTGCTTTCTTTAAATACCTTTTCATATAATCTTTGTAGCATGTTTCATGGGTATTTTAACCTAGTTTTATGGTTTTTCGTGAAATAAGGTATTTTCTAAATACGTTATGCTGAATTTAACTGAAATAAGCGGTTGTACTGTATGCCTTTAAAATGATGATGATATCTCGCATTTTAGGGTAACACTTTCATACTGAAAGATTTCAAAGCACACTGCGAATGGTTACAAATTATACAGTGAAGCACAGTCACCACTGTAGAGTGAAGCATGGCAGCTGTTTAACAGCTCACTGCAACACTACACAGCAGGTTAGGGTAGGAAGTGAAGAATAATACTGGATTCACTTGAAAAAATTGCTAGGGGGTTGAGGTAAGCGGAATGTAATTACCTAACTTGGAATTTATCCAGGACATAAGGCTAACACCTCCAGTCTTAGAAGAGAAAGCTCTGATTAATAACCATGTACTTGCTTTCTACGTATCTGAATTGTGAGGGTGCTTCTGCCCTCTTCAAACCACTAGTGTATGCTCTAGCAGTAGTCTAACTGAGACTTAAAAACAAACACAAAAAAACCCAACCCCCAAACCAACAAAAACTCTTTTTCAAAACCCACATGTTCATACTAACTCAGAGATAATCGGTAAGTTTCTATTCACATGTCATCTTTGGTTCATAGTGGCTGTTTTTAGAACTTCTTTAGGACTTTTAGGCCAAATTCAGGATTAAAAAAAGAAGTCCATCATTAGTGATGTCTGCATAGTTATGGGAGAAGTAGTACGTACACTCGTGCTGACTTTTGTCAAACTAGCACGAAGGCTTAGTGGCTACTTTCCTGGAATGGTTTAGTGATGCTCTTGAATGCTTTTTGAACCTCCTGATATATATTTTTTTAAATCACTGCTGTAGACATAGTTAAGTTTTCCTGAGAAAATTTTAGAAGAAAGGGACAGTGACCATTTTTTAATGACCATCATTAATGAGGTTAGAGATAAAAAGAACATAAGGTTAGAAATCTCAAATCAAAAAATGTCCAGAGAAGGAAGCAATTTGATATGAGGTTGGGTTTTCATTGGGAAAAAATCCAATCGGTGTCTAGGCAAAGCAAATAGGAATTCAGGCCAGGAACACAAGAGAACAGGAACGTGTTACTAAATCAAGGTGAAAATTGGCAATCAGAATTTGGTTTGCTTGAGGAACATAGGTTAGTAGGGCCGGGCGAGACATGGACCCCAGGTCTGAGAGCAGCACCAGGGATAGCTCCCAGTGAAGGTGGCTTCTTGGCTCTTCGGTTATTTTGGATTCAGCCCTGCCCCCTCTGTCTGGCATACCCAGCTCTGTGGCTTCGTAAGGACTATAAGATCAGGAGAATGGATCCTTTTATCCTGTTAATTTTAGTATTAGTAATCAGTCTAAATTATGGGTGAGGTACTACGTAATTCATTTCACAGATCTCAGTAAATAGACACCACCTTTTGTGTTAGATATTAAACTCACATTTATGTATGAGAATATGAAGATAAGTAATTTGCTCATAGTCACATTTCAGATAGAGGGTGGAACTATGAATTGAAGATTTGATGTCTGGCTCCGAAATCCGTGCTCCTAAAACTGTACCACAAAGTTACATGAGAATAAGATCATTCGGGTGGCACTTGCTTCTGTAAAGCAGGACGACTCTAGGGACATTCTGGGGTTTTAAAGAACAGTTGAGAAGGAAGTTTAAAATGCCTCTAGCAACAGGGTAGAGTATGGGTAATTTGTATATTCTTCTGTGCTTCAAAATCATTACTGATAAGGCTTGTTAGAGTTTTCTGCAGTCCTTCTTTTTGACATGCTGGAAGTATTCAAGCAGGAGAACCATGTGTCACCTTGTTTAGAGTTCCTCTATTTCTGTGAACTTGGTCAAAATGACCTGTAAGTTTCTTTAAATAAAGGTGGTGATTGTTTTGATCCTAGGTCCTTTGTCTCTGTCGTATTCCCTATTTTATTTCTCCCAACATACAATGGTATGAATTATAAAATACCTCGATACATTCTGGTTTAGATAATATGGAAACTTAAGCTTGCTTTTTCAAATGTCCATCCATCTAATATAAAAACCAAATATTTAGAAATATAGTAGTGTGCCCTGACTCTTTTGGGCAGTTGATTTCCTGTTAATTCTTAGGAATTTCCAGGGAGGAATTCTATACTGTTACTTGGTTGTTTGTCCAATTTCATAAAACAGGCTTGGTGTAAGCAATCTTTTGAAGTTTTAAATAGGATAATAAAATATCCTTTTTTATTGATGAAATCCCACTGGGGGAAAAAACGAAGTTTATTTACTTGTCTACATTTTAAAAGAATTTTAATATTCATATAACATGAATGAAAATTGAATTTTACATCTAGGCCTTGTAAGACCAATTTATGCTGAATCTGAATGAAAATTCAGATATTTAGGTTATAAAATTCCTAAAACTGCCTTAAAATGGGAGAACTGACAGACCTTTAACTATAATGCTATTTTTCACTTTTAAAGACTATGCAGGGTGTCTATTACCTTACTTTTATGCCAGAAAAATAATATTCCGTCCTTGTAAGAACAATATAGTAATGGGACTATGAAAGTTGAGGAAAGTTATAGATAATAGCTGGATCCTGTTTTCCAGAAAACACATCCTTTTCCATGGCTTTGTAGTTAGGCTTTAATAGTAGTATGTCCAAATCTCTTTATATGGATTTAAAATTTTTATAGGTATGTAATTTGATGATTTTAAAAAATGATTGAGATGCAGTCTAATGATTTATATGGTATGCAAAAAGAGAGATATAAATTATTAATTTTACAGGTTATGTTTGTCTTTAGAGTTTATTAGCCCGAAGAGTTGTGCTATATGTGCGTGAGTGTGTGTGCGTGTGTGTATGTGACATCATTTTAGGCATTTGGGGGTTGTCTTATTGCCTTTTGCACAGACTCTTCAAGTGTAGTGGTTTTCAACTCAGGCTGTCTATTAAAATCCTGTGGAATTCTTAAAAATCCTTATTCTCTGGCAGCACCCTACCCCAGTCTGAATTTCTGTAGACAGAACCTAGACTCTTCTACATTTTGAACTTCTCAGGTTGAAAACCACTGATAAAATACATGAATACATGGTAAAGCATTTCCATCTCTGCATGGAGGAGATGAAAGAAGATGTCCATTCTACCAATACGGAGAAGGGTGGTGGTAGGATGATTTTTGAAATTTTAAGGGTGACCACATAGATCATAATAATAGGTGAAATATAGTCTGAAATAGAATTTCATTGAGTATTCTTTTCTTTAGCAGTGACTTAAGTGAAACACCTAGAGAAAGATATAAAATATCCACATTTCACCTGGCCATTTGTGCAGTTGTTTTTTTTTTTTTTTTTACTTCAGCTACTAGCCATCTTGACCTGAATCTTGATGATTAATAGCTCTTATAATATTTTCTTAGCTAGTGTAACTTCAATTGCAATACTTTTTCTTCTAATGTCTTACCCTTATAAAATAGCATTAAACTATTTTTCTCAATAAATTCTACTGACACATGGTCCCACAGATTAATTATAAATTGCATAGAAGTACTGCCCTTTGTCAGTTTTAAATGTGTAGCTTTATCTTCTCTTTCTCCTTGTCTTTCCAAGCTAAATGGAATTAGGAGCTTAAAGAAACCTGGTTAATGTGGAATATATTCCTATTCTCTTATTTTAAACAATAGTGCCATTAATTTTCATCCTAAACTCTTTGGTTCCTCTATTATGTTCACTATTATTATAATTTAAAAAGAATCATCTCTATTTTTACAAACCCATTTATTTCATAACATTGTATAAACATCTTTTTAGGGAGTAATCTTCCTCAAATGCTGGGGTTTTTTTTGTTGTTTTTTTTGTTTTTTTTTGTTTTTTTTTACCTGATGGGCTTTCTCCATGAATTTGAGAATACCGAATAACTTTTACTTCTCTTTCTCCCTCTGTCTTCCCCACTTCTTCTCCTCCTCCCCCCATTCCCTCCTCCTCCCTCCTCCCCCTCCCTCCTTCTTCATTTTCTCAGGAGATAATGAAAGGGGAAAAGAGTATCAAAAGGGACTTAGACAACCATGGAAATAAATATTGGGCCACTTTGCCGCGGGTACTTTAAAATACCCCAAGGTAGATGAAAAGAATAACTTTAGGGCTTAGACCATTAATCATGAAATTATAATGCTGGCACACATTTCTGCAAATATTTCCTTATAGGGTTTCATAGACATTTAGCAATAAATGTCTTTTGTTAAAATGGTCTTAGGTCCTATAAAGCCAAGTCTGTATTCCAGGAGAAATTCTTTTGCAGTTATTTAATAACGTTCCTTTCACAATGCCTTCCTTCTCCATACTTTTTGTTCCCATTGCATACTGGTATCTTTGACCAGAGGGTAGGGACAGTGAACACTGAGTTTTAGCTGTTCCCTCTAAATGATTGAAAGGAAAGAAAGTATGGCCTTAGAGGCTTATATGTAAGTATGGGAACTATCATTATTACTGAGATGCTGACCCAGTTACTGACCCTTTGAAAGAGGGTGAAGTAGGATAGGAAAATGTGGAAAAAGCAAATTGATTAGACGTAACAAATACCTTGACTGTAATCCTGATGAAACAGTATAGTGATCAGTAGATGGTAGAGCCAGTTGTGTTTCTGTGGCTTAGGTAGCTCTCACAATGGTATGATTTAGGAAGTAGCCAAGGGGATTCTAAGTTTCCTCTGAACATCTCTAATATTTCCTGAGGATGTGCCACCAACTAGAATCCCTGTTTGGAGTTGGAGCTTGCTGATATATGTAAAGTTTTGTGGGAATGTGCACATGTGCATTTTTTTTTGAGAAGATCTGTGGCTTTCATCAGAGCTTTATGTATCCATAAAGATCCTACCTAAAAGCAGATGTCCATAAGTATAGTTTTTATTTATGACTTATTGTGAATTTGGCCTAAGTCATTTCCTTCTTGATATCCTTTTTTTTAAAAAAATATTTTATTTATTTGAGACACAGAGAGAGAGAGAGGCAGAGACACAGGCAGAGGGAGAAGCAGGCTCCATGGAGGGAGCCAGACATGGGACTCGATCCCGGGTCTCCAGGATCAGGCCCTGGGCCGAAGGCAGCCCTAAACCTCTGAGCCACTGGGGCTGCCCTCCTTCTTGATATCTTATTGCAATGTACTCATTGATTTTTTTATTTTTTTAACAAGGATGGAGATTAGAGATTTCCTAGGTAAACTTCCTTCTATTTTATGGATAATTAACTCTGAGATCTAAAGCCACAACTTAGATATTCCAACTTTCAAACCTTCTGATCTTCCCCGGGAAGTCAGAAATCCCAAAGGGTGGAAGAATTTTAGGTAAGAGGTGATAACGGATACTGGGGCAGTTGGACTTGTGTGAGACACCTCAGGCTTTAAGTGTGTACCTGGGGGAAGCCTGATGGCAATAAGTATAGAAGTCTCAGTGAGGTATGCCGGAAGATTGAAAAGGTGACGTGCAAAAGAAGGTGAAAAGCTAACAAAACTGAACTTTTCTTAAAATGTTTTTCACAACTTTTGGTCATTTGATACTAGAGGGAATTGGAATTGAATTCCAACAGACCTTTATTATATGTCACGAGATCATTTTCTTTCTTTCACATTCTTTCATAAGATTTTTGGAGATTTTTTATCATGTGACTTTCCTTAACCATCTGCTACCTAATACCTAACATCCTAATGACCTGTAATAAGGATAACTTTGTCAGTTTTCATGGTGAAGCATTTAAAACCACTCGGTGCCATTTCTATTTGCGAATTGATTTTATATTCTAAATAACACTTTGTAGTCTCTAGGAAAGGCATTATTAAGTGTTTTGTTGTTGTATGAGGAAACAGATATAGAGTGCTTATATTCTGGAGGCTCAGGGTTTAGTAAAGAAGAAAAAACAGTAGAGAATCAACAACAACAGCACACATATTTAGATAGTTTTGAGGGTTTTTTTTTTTTTTCATGATTTCTTTTGTTCCTTAAAGCAATCCTATGAAGCAGTTACTCTTTATTATTTGACAGATGGGGAAACCAAAGCATAAAAGGCCCAGGTAACTTGTCAGGTCCATAGGCCGTCAGTGGTGAGACTGGCCCCCAGCCCAGGCCCTAGGCCTTGAAGACATTCATGTTTCCCCTTTCTGTCGTGTTGCTCCCTTGGTCACTATACCCGTGCAGTCTGTGTGAGGCCCAGTCAGAACCAGAGTTAGGGCAGGGACTGCAGGGAAGGTGATGTTGGAGCTGTGTCTTGGAGGATGGGCAAGCGTTGCTCGGCCTGTCTGATAAAGAACGAGAGGGCATTGTCATCCAAGGGAATGCTCCAAGTCACAGTGGAACTTACCTTTTCAGAAAGGCGAGGGCACCTCACAGCTTAAGGTGCTACTATTTTGGGGTTTGGCGTGAAGATGAACATGCTAATTAGAATCAAGGTCACACAGTCTGAATTGCTTGCTGCCTTTTTGATACCCCTTCCTCAAAATTTCTTGTCCAATTATGTAAATAATTAATTCTGCCAACAAATCCTGCAAATGCCACTTCCTGGAGACCTAGTTATTGCTATTCATCTACATCTTTTGCCCAGACTTTAGCAAGTCTATATTTGAACACTCAGATGCTTGTCTAGTGCATAATTTCAAGAATTAATGTATGAAATGTTTACTTAAGCCTACTGTGTGCCTGGTTCTCATAGGTTCTGTGGATCCAGAATTAAGTCTTTGCTCTCCAGGAGTTTTCATGATTCACATTTTTATGGCTAATGCAGATGTGACATCATCCAGCACTGTTTTGCCAAACTCAAAAATTGATGTTCGTATTTTTATGAATGTTTGTATGTAGCCAGAAAGGCTGTAAGACATATCCTGTGTTTTAAAAATATTTCCAGTTCTTTATCTTGGTAATAACCAGAGAGATACTTAGTTTCCTTGAACACAGATAAATCTTTGCATTCAACAGTTTGTAGTTGAATTGTAAAATGAAACTCATAAGAGAACTGATTGATATAGTGGCTGCTTACTGTAACAGTTTTCAGATGTCATGGCATTTTTGCAGCACGCTACAGAGTTGAAGACAAATGAGAAAATAAAATAATAGTTGAAAACACTTGCAGCTGATATGAATGTTGAAGGACAGTAACACATTTCAAGCCATATAACATACCAGATTGTTAGGAGAAAAATGTTGTTTTTAAAACATTAGTACGCCATAGGTCTTAGATCAATCTTGAGCACTTTAAAATACTTTAAATTATGTGTGTACTAGCATTTGAAGTATATGTATAGAAAATTGGCATTTCAAAACTTGCAAACTTTTTACACAGCAAACATACCCATATCAGCCTGTCAAATAGAAACTAACTTCACACTGACCTATTTAAAAACCCAAGTCAGTTATTTATCAGAATGGGAGCAAAGCACTAACAGAGTAGAATTAGGATATATGTCATTCAGACATTGAGAAGTTGGTGCTCCCTGATAGTTTACTTGATTATTCCTTTATAATTTGTAGAATTGTACAAATTCTACAAATTCCCATGTGCTTAAACATTATGTATCACTGTGTTAATTTCAGAGACCAAAAGTTTTCGTATCTCATATATTTCTTTTTCAGAATAGATGCATGGACCAAATGATGGAAATTAAGGCATAAGAAAATGGGGTCCAGTTGAAGAGAGGTGGAATGGCTAGAGCTGGAAGATTCAGGAAGTGGAAGAGGGAAAAGAGAGCACTGAGGATTTCACTTGGTGCTTCTGTGAGGTTGCATTTGAAAGGAGAGGGTACGAACTGTGTGGATCAGGGGCTGGCCCGTGAAGTAGGAGACGAAAATGTGTCAATGTTGACGCAATGCAGATGAAGTGAGAACTTATGGTGGGAGCCAGGATAGGTGAACACTGCTGACTGAAGGTATAGAGGGAAGGATCAGCCTTTCTGAATGTCAGTTGTAGGGAAGATGCTCTCAGCGTGAGTAGTCATTGAAAACAGAGAGGGGCCAATGTTCACCAGGCTGTGGCCACTTTGTTATCCACTTACTGTTTCACAGGAGAGACTGAAAATTATTCTCAGGTGTGCTGATAGTTTCTAGATGGACACACACACACACACCAAAAAAAAAAAAAAAAAAAAAAACAAGACCCTCGAGAGCATAGTCCATTTGGGAATGGATTTTGAAAGTAGCACTTGAATTTCTTGTGAGATCTGGTCTCTTGTTCTGACTCTCTGATCTCAGCTACAGAGCTTTGAGTTTCATTTTCTTACCTGCAAAATGGAAACAATAATGTTTCCCCTACTAGGCTTATGGGATTGTAATTTATCTGAAAGGAATCTGTAAATCCTGAAGCAGTGTACAATGGAGAACAGTATAATGATGATACCAAAGTATCAAAGCCAGATTACCTGGGATATTATCCGCATGTTTATATTCCTCTGTAACCACCACTACCTCCCTCCCCAGACGTTTTTTGGGTAGAATGACTGGAGAAATAGACACAGTTCAATTTTAGCTCAGTTGAGCCTATTTTTTAGAGACAGAACATGAAAATCCACTGGTCTTTGAAGGCATTCTGTATAGAAGTCCTATGTTTGTAGTCTGTTGCCCCCTGTATATACCACATGTTTTAACAAATGTACTGAGTACATATCCATATACAAACAGAGAGACGTTTTTAGAAGGATACACACCAAAATGTTACCTGTGGTTACATCTGAATGATGGTATTGGGGTGATTAAAAATTTCTTTGTAACCACAGGGATAGACCTTGAGGCCATTATGCTAAGTGAGTTAAGTCAGAAGGAGAAAGATAAATACCATATGATTTCACTCATATGTGGAATCTAAAACAAACAAAACAAAACAAATGGACAAACAAAACAAAACAAAAACAAGAGAACAGCTTAATGGTTAACAGACGGAAAGGAGGTTGGGGCGTGGGAGAAAGGGTGAAGGGGGTCACTTGTAAGATGATGGATGGGAATTAGATTTTGGGGGTGATCACTTAATACGGTATTCAGATCAAACTGTAACACTGTACACCTGAAACTTATATAATAATTTAACAAATCTGAAGGACAGTTATGTTTCATGATACCACTTCTCTTAATAAAAGGACATGGTATCAAAAGAATTTTGTTTCCTCCCTGGTTTGTTCATGTTTTGTAAATTGTCACTAATTAGCACATGCATATACACGTCCCCTCCTCCCCCCCCCCCCCCGCCCCCCAGTCACATTTACAGATGTAAGTATTTCATATGGAAACTTTACTTTGGCAACTCAAAGTTTGCTTCACTGCCTAGGTTAAGTTTGGCTAGTACATACATATATAAATGCAGAATTTACTCTTTTTTGAAAAGACATTTACTGGAAGACAAAACACCTGGCAGAAATTGCTGAGCCCATGGAACACTATGGTATGCACATTTATGTAAAGGAGAGCTGTGTTTTGCATGGATATGTTTTACTCTTTCAGTGTGCTGCCCATACACCTTATTACAGTGTCCTTGGGAGATTTCTGCTCTCTCTGCTCGGTGGTAGCGCCTATAAGGAACAGATTTGCAGAGTAACGCTTTCTTTATATTTTCCTGCTCATGAGTCTCTGCAGTTCCTGGTTATTGGTTGTTGGTTTTTTGTTTTTTGGTTTTTTTTTTTAGTCCTACTCTAAGCAGTTTGCCCTGCTATCTCCAGTGAAAGGCCGCTCTGAGCACCATTTGCTTGTATTTATTATTAAACTTCTGCTTCATTTTGACCATTCAGCCTAGCAGCACACAAATCCCAGAAAAAGATGTAATGGTCTCTCGGTTATCACCACCAGTACATGATAGAGAGGACAAACACGACATAAAAGTGCCACAAAAAGAAATGGCACAGGCAAGAGCTGTTCGTGCTGTGCTTCTGTTGTTTTCCTCATTCCTTGTGGGACGTTGCTGCTGGGCATTTTGAATGGAAAGGACCCAAAAAATGATAAAGGGAACAGTGGTAGGTGACCAAGTTAGGGGTGTGAAACCACAGAATGCCTCAGAAAGAGATGACCTGGTAGGTCATCACTCACTTCCAGTAGACAGCGTGGCCTTTGACTGTACTTAGTAGGAAGAATTAAAAAGGAGAAACAAAGTTGTGCCAGAGTTAACTTTTGGGGAAGTAACCTTGGTGGGAAAAGGGTCCTGAACAGTTTAATAGACAGTTAAAATTGGCCAACTGCCATATAAACTCATGTGCAATTTTGACTGTACAGAGTCTTGCTTAAATTTCGCCAAAGCATTTTCACTTTGAATCACTAAGAAGGAAGCAAGTGTGATAGAATTTTCAGATTGTTAAAACTGCTTTGAGTTCTAGTGATTGGTTCTCCCTTAACACATGTCTGCACTATGTTTTGATGTATTTTGCATTTAGAGACCTCAGGGATATGAATCCTATTTTATTCATCCATCACCTAGTTGCTCAACTAAACTTTGTTCTACTAATAAGTTAGTTACTCAGTATCTCGGAAGGATATTTAAGCTGAAACCTAAGTACAACCTGTTTTTTTTTTTCTTTTTTGTAGTGTTGGGCACTACTCATGTGAATACAACACATTCCCATAAAACTAGCATTTTGTATTTACAGAGAATTTCTCCTGAGAGTTAAGGTCTTGTAAAACATTCTTGTTCTACAGCATGAACGAATTATTATACTCAAGGGCATTGAAAGTGAAGTATACTGAAGAAAAGAATTTTTTCATTAAAATGCAGTTTATATTGATAAAACAGATTACTAGCATTTGATGAAATGTGAAACTTGGAGCTCCTCATATCAGTAAATCGCCAGTAGGTTTATTTTGGCAAGTGGAACCAGTATGTAACATATAAAGGGCCAGCATTATACCTGTTAGCATTGTATTAAATTGTCTTTTGGTAAAGTACTTACATTTTTAAAAAATTTAAAAAATAAAGCTATCTGTGCCTTGACAAGCAGGCTGTGGTAACTAGGATTATTAGAAAATAAAAGCTGTTGTGTTATCAGTTTTGGCACAGTCATTTATCAATCAGTATTTTAAACATTGACAAGTGGTAATTTAATAGGGAATGACCCAGTTGGCAGGAAGTTCTAATGACAGATGATGCAAACTCATTTATCACTAAGGGGCTCTGCTGGGCCTCTTACCTTTCTCTGTATTGTGGCTCATATTTTCCAAGTCTGGGATGTTAGAAGCCACAAAGGGCAAATCCTATGGCACCAAGCCCAAAACCACTCCCAAACAGAAAGGACCATTAACGCTTTAGAAGCTCACATCTTTGCCAGCGCTCCTCCACATTGATGATTCTCAATTTAAAACAGGTGAGATTGATAAGTTATTAGGAATGTGTGGCATTCCATCTGCTTTTAGTAAGGTAGACAAAATTCTCAATGAAGTACAGGAAAGGGTGATTTAAAATTATTAAGATAATGAAAAAGGCAAATTTTTATGAGAAATCCACTGTTAGTAAAATTACTTTCCCCTCTATAGTTAATGCATCATTTCTTTCTGGCTGCTTTAAAATTTCTTTGTCTTTAGTTTACAGACTTTTAGCTATGATATGTCTTGGCATGGAGTTTTTGGGAGTAATCCTTTTTAGGATTGCCCAGCTTCTTGAATCTGTAGGTCTATTTATTTATTTTTGGAGGGGGCAATTTGGGAAGTCTTCAGCCATTATTTCTTTGAATATTTTTTTCAGCCTTGCCCTCTTTTCCTCTTTTTCTGAGACTCCAGTGAGCTAAATATTAGAACTTTGGTTGTAGTCCCACACATTTCCTGAAGGTTCGCTCTTTTCTTCACTCCATTTTCTCTCTGTTGTTTAGATTGGCTAATTTCTATTGTTCTGTCTTCAAATTCACTATTTTTTTTTTTTTTTTTTTGCGGGGGAGAGGTTGCCTCCATCCTGCAGTTGACTCATTCATTGGCTATATTCTGGTGTGTGTTCTAAAATTTCTATTTATGTCTTTTATTCTCCTGCTTTCTTTTTTTCCTTCTTGCTGAAACTTTCTGTTTCACTTGTTCCAAATGTGTTTATAGCTGTTGGTTGAATCATTTTTATGTTGGTTGTTTTACATCTCTCTTATCCCAGCTGGCATCTGTTGATTGTCCTTTCTCATTCAGTTTGAGACATCTTGGTTCTTGGTATGAAGAGAGATTTTCAATTGAAATCTGGACGTTTGGATCTTACATTTTTAGACTCTGGGTCTTATTTAAATTGTGTGGTTTTGCAGCCTGACCTGACACTGCTCTGGTAGATGACAGAGAGGCCACATCATTACTGGGAGGGGACAGTGGAAATCCAAATTCTCCACTCAGCCTTTGTGCACTGGGGTGGTCGGTGGGAGGTCTTCTTGGTAGTTTATTACCAGAGCTATGGTGAAAGTCACGATGACTCCACTGGGTTCCATCTGACACACTCCAACAGGTTGGGAACAAAGTTTCCACCCCCAATCTGTGCCTTCTATGACATTGGAGTTGGGGAGAAAGAGGCGACACCTTGTACAGCCCAGCCAAGGTGAAACCCTAGCTCCTTGACTAAGTCTTTGCTGGCAGTGCAAAACAAACAAACAAAAAGTAAACAAAAAAACCCACAATTTTTACTGTGGTGTTCATTGAGGAAAATAGTTATTGTCTAAAAGTTTTGTCTAACTGAGCTGCCTCTCTCCTGTCTTTTGACTAAAGAGAATAGGCTTCTTTGGGGGCTGTTGTTCATCTATGCCCTATGTTCATCTATTGTTGGCTTCTCCAGTCTGGGATATATCAGTCAAAAAGAAAATCCAGGGAACTCACCACTGTATCACTCCTTAGGTTTCAGGTTCCCTAGCCAGTTTGTTTTCTCCTCTCCATCTCTCAGAGGCTTCTTATATGTTTTATATATAATGCTCAGTGATTTTAGCTATACACAGTAGGAAGAATAGGGAAAAGTATGTCTATATAGTTTCCCCCAAAGAAATCCTATAGTAAGTAAGGTAGTTGTGTCTCAAAATAGCAGAGATCCTAGATATTGGCTTCATTTGTTCAATTGCTTGAACAAACGCAAAGCCTTGTACAACAATCCTAGGGACTGAACTGCACAACCCTCCTAGGGACTTCAATCTGGTATAAGATTATACCAGTGTAACACTGTCTTGGGATAAGGAACTGATTGGGTTTTCCCTATTTAAAAATAATTGACAAATAATAAGATTTTGATATGTAGATTTATTTACGATTGAAAATTCATTTACAGAGTAAAATATTTTCCTCCTTATTGATGTTCCTTTGGATAACTTAGAAAATAAGCTTCATGACTGTTTTCCTTATTGATATTTATCATTCTGAAAATATTTCATGATTTTTAAACATCCCCGGCATCTGAATTATTTTGGATTTTCAGTAATTAGTAAAATTAAATAGGAGTATGGGTGCCTGGGTGACACGGTCGGTGAAGTGACTGACTCTTGGTTTCAACTCAGATCATGATCTCAGGATTGTGAGATCGAGCCTTGCATTGGGCTTTACACTTAACGCCAAGTCTGCTTAATACTCTCTCTCCCTCTCCCTCTGCCCCTCCTCTGCCCCATGCTCTCTTTTTCTCAAATAAACAAATCTTTTAAAAAATTAGGAGTAACCCCTCTGTCCCTTATGCTAACAGGAGAGATCCAGCTGTGTGACATGCTGGGAATTCTCAGTGGGGGGGGGGGGGAGGGAGATAGATAGAGAGAGAGAGAGAGAGAGAGAGAGAGTT
This sequence comes from Nyctereutes procyonoides, assembly GCF_905146905.1. Lineage (NCBI taxonomy): Eukaryota > Metazoa > Chordata > Mammalia > Carnivora > Canidae > Nyctereutes > Nyctereutes procyonoides. Next base: position 7,415,386 of record NW_026575136.1, on the reverse strand, counting down.
AAAGGCACAGGTTGTGTAAGTGTGTATAGGATCCGAGGACAGTAAATGCCGGCTGCCCAGAGAACGTCCACCAGTGTGAATCACCAAGTTTGGGGGACACAGGGAACTCATGATTGGTCAAGGACTCTGTCTGAGGCTGGTCAGGTGCTTTTGTAAGGTTTTCAAGTGCCAATGCTCAGAGCAGGTGGGTCCAGCCAAGTTTCCTGTAAGTCATGCTAGAAGCAGACTCAGTCCTGGGAAAGGGGGCTGAAAAGAACCAGATGTGGACATTAATGCTATAACACCTGGCCTGTGTTTTAGGGACTAATTACTGCTACAGTCCTATCTGGAAATAAGTTGGGGTGTGAGATCTAGGTAAAAGGCCTGTCGGATGGACGGGCCCCAAAGTTCCAAGCCTGGTGAAAGAGGGGTGTGTGTGGCAGGGGAGAAGGAAAGAAATGCAGATGGTAGAATGGTTGTAGTGGGGCTTCTCATGGACACACTTTAGATGTGGGGCTTGAAACTTCCTCTTAGACGCTTTTCACTCCCTAGATGCTGTTCATCTGGGCTCTCTGTGGTTCTGGGTCTGACAGACTCTTGGTGCCGTAACGCAGATGAGCCAGGCCAGAGAAGGCTCAAATTCATGCCCAGAATCAATTTGGCACATCAGCAGAGTGGGGCGGAGAAACTGCCCTTGGCCGATTTTCTTTTGTTTTTTAGCACTTTTCCTATGCTTCTAGAGCCAAAAGATGAATAGGAATTTTAGGGAATTTTCTTCATGTGGGAAATAGTTCCCCTGGGAGTTCAGGCAATTGTGTTGTCTTCTCAAGAATTTGGGCGCATGGGAAAGGCCCTACCCTGAGAATCCAGAGACTTAAAATCAGGTGCCAGAGGGAGACTGCAGACAGACGTCCCTGCCTCATCTGAATAACATGGGAATAGTCATATCAGTCCTGCTGCCTTACAGAACTGTTTTATTTGAAATTAATTGGAAAAAGCTTAGAAATGCCACATGATGTTATAAATGCAATATTTCATTATATATTTGCACAAACACAAATGCTTTTCTTTGTCTAATTTTTCTTTCCTGTTATGTGGATAAAAGCAACTCTTCCCTCATAGAAAAATTAACAAAGAAGTATCTGTGGATATCTGGGTAGTCCTGTTTTGTAGTTTTAATAAAATTTGATTTAAATTCCATAAAATTTAATTGATAATTAGTAGTGTAACTTTTGATAGTAGTGTAACTTTTGATATGTTTTTTGTCATTTTCCTTCAGGTTATCTTTTGTTTTTTGTTTTTTGTTTTGTTTTGTTTTTAGATTTTATTTATTTATCAGAGAGAGAGAGAGAGAGAGAGAAAGCACAAGGAGGGGGAGTGGCAGGCAGAGGGTGAGGGTGGAGCCTGCCTTAGGGAGTCTGATGCAGGATTCGATCCTAGGACACTGAGATCATGACCTGAGCCAAAGGCAGATACATAACTGACTGAGCCACCCAGATGCCCCAGGTTATCCATTTCTACATTTTTTCTACTAATTTAGAGTTAGTTTCTTAAGTTCTCCCCTCCCTCAGTAGCTATAAATATCATTTGCCTGTAATGTGTCCTTACAACTAAGAGGGAACTTAGAAAATTTACCATAGCTCTCACTAATTTGTTTTCACTGTAGTAGAATTCTAAAGATTATTAAACAAGTAGTTTGTCTGTAATGTACTTGCACCTCTTTTTTCTCTTTCTACCACTTGAATATCCAGTTAGAATGTAAGTTCCACACGATGTGGTACTCTCGTACCTAGGCACCAAGTAGGCACTCCTATATTATTTGTTTCATGAACATGTGAATAGACGAATGGGTGCTTGCTGCCCTTTGACTAAGTCAGGCTCATATTGTGGTACCCCCTCTTGGGCTCGAGGCCCCTCTGCCACCAGTATTTTTGTTGCATTGTATTCCTGAGGTCTCCCATCTACTTACAAATTCACAGCTCATCATCTGATAAACTAGTTTATGTCAACCTGTTTTGACTGATGGTGGACCTATTACAAATATGTTAGTAAAGAGTTTCTACGTGAGCTTCTACATAAGCACTCAGTAAATGTTACCCACTATTCTCCTCCTCATCATCATCATCTAGAATATTCCCCTGTAGCCATTGGTTTTCATATTTTGTTCCCAAGAACCATTAGGACTCTAAAAATTTTCCCAGGTGGTAGTGGAAGTTTGGTGGACTTGGGGGTTGAAAGGAGGAAAGAATATATGTGGAGAGAAAAAAACAAGGTTATGTTCCCCTCACCTCTTTAACCAAATAAGTTGTACTTTTATCTGTTCTATATATTTATATTCTTGGTGAATTTTTTTTGAAAGGATGCCACTACTTAGTCATCTTTTTTTTCTGAAGAAATGCTATAAGCAATATACTGTTTGCTAGAGAGTATAATATGAATATAGTAGCTCTTCTTATAAACATGCAGATAACAGTGACAAGGAAAAGAATAGAAAAATAACTGAATCATATTTCAGAATGTGTTCTTAAGCAAATAATTTGTACAGTCTTTAAAATGAACATGCTACTGCTGGAAGCCAGCTTGTTGGATTGTGTGCAAGTCATGCCATACCAGCCTCACTGTCTGTTATAGTAAGGCTACTAGATTAGTAGATTGGGTGGGGTTGTATCCCTTACAAGCTATGTGACCTAAGACCTGAGAGTTCTGTGAACCTCAGTGTTTGCAGCTGTAAAATAGAGTTATGAGGATTAAATAAAACATGTTCTTTAATGTAAAATACCTGGTATACCTATAGGCCTCAGTATACACAGGTGCATAAATACCTATATTTAACATACGGAAAGCATTTGGTGACATCAGCGGGGCATTTCCTGCACCCTCTCATGGTAGCCTTATAAATAAGATGCATCAATTTGTAATTAGCTAGCCATCTTTCTTGAAAGGATATGTTCTTGTGAATTCTCATTAGTCCTAAAGGGACACCCTGTGTTATGGAAAACACACAGATCTGGATTCACACAAACTTTATTTAAATTCTAAGCTCTGGGAACGCCTGGGTGACTCAGCAGTTGAGTGTCTGCCTTTGGCTCAGGGCATGATCCCAGTCCTGGGCTGGAGTCCTGCATCAGGCTCCCCATGAGGAGCCTGCTTCTCTCTCTGCCTATGTCTCTGCCTCTCTCTCTCTGTGTCTCTCATGAATAAATAAAGAAAATATTTAAAAATAAATAAGTAAATAAATTCTAAGCTCTGTTGGGACACTTAGGTGGCTCAGTAGGTTGAACATCTGACTCTTGGTTTCTGCTCCATAAGATTGAGCCCTGCGGCCAGCCCCACACTCAGCAGGGAGTCTGCTTGAAGATTCTTTCCGTGGGCCCCTCCCCTCTGCATCTGTTCTCTCTCTTTTTCAAATAAATAAATCTTCAAAAAAAATAAAATATAAGTTGTGTCATTTCCCAGATTCTTGAGCAAGTCACTTAAACTTTTTAAGTCTTTATTTCCTCATCTATAAATGAGGTAATCAGTAGGAACTTTGTGAAGATTAAATTCTAGGAAACACTAAGGGTCCAGTGCCCATCATGTTTCCTTATATGCAGTAGGTGTTCAAGAAATGTCTTCTCTTCTTTACTTTGCTGGAATGTCACAAACAAAAACCCAAAGCAAGTGTCCTAGAAATTTGGATGACACAGAACATGGAATGATTGAAAGAATAACAGGTAATAAGGTGAAATTTCAAAATTCCCTTGAGATACCAATATAGTACACTGAAATGTACAAAAATGGTATTTGAAAGAACAGCTGTCAACTCTTGCATTAAAAAAAAAAAGAGAGATGATAGGTAGTTAGGTAAGTAGATGGATGGATAGATAGCACTTCTAAAAACAGTTGGGGAGTCTTGAAATACTTAACATGAAAGAGAATTCTGTAGGGAGGCAACATACCCATATTCACATCATAGAATCATTGAAAGTTGAACTTTGAAAGATTATTATGTACAAACATGTATGTTTGTATTGTGTTGTTCCTTAGCAGAGAATTATAGCATGAGAAGCATAGGGCAAAGATACCAATTTTCGAAAGACATCTTTCTAATAATCAGATTCCTTCAACAATGAAATAAGGTAGGTGTGTGTGTGTGTGTGTGTGTGTGTGTGTGTGTGTGATATGTTTTGGAGAAATAAACCCAATTTTACTGATTAAATTGTAGAGAGTTTTTGTTGGAAGTGGCTAAGGAACAAAGGGCCCATGGTAGAGGCAGGGGAGATGTCACATTTTGCCTGACTTGACATCTCTTCTACAAAACCCTGGAAAATTATCTTGAGCTCCGCTGTTGCAATTATTCGTTGTATTCTTAAATAGAAAGGAAACTCAGTGAAAATGAATTCAACAATCACTAGGTGGAATATTGTAGCCAAGTCTTAACAGGAGATTCTTGAGTGGGTGGGATGTTAGATGAGGTTAATTTCTAAGTTCACATCTAATTAATCCTGTGATTATGTATCTATATAACTAAGTAAACATAATATGTATACAGAAATCGCTATAAAAACAATGTCTTCAAGCACAGGTTCAGAACATACTGAGAGCACTGAATATTATCTCTAAAAGGGGCATTTTAGAGGGAGAAGAATTTCAGGAACATCCCGCATAAGGAAGAAAATTTGAGTCCCAGTTGTAACTGTGGCCCCAATTCAATTCAATTATGACTTTAATAAACGATAAAATGATTTTGTGATGTGTGTAGCTTACGAGAATCAAGAGGAAATCATTTTTCTATGCTTAGTCTAGTGTTGTTTGGAATCTCACTGAGAACAGAGCTGTATTTAATCTTCCTCATTTGAGTGGCATGCGCAAGCAGAAAAACTGGTGAGTCATTTGAATAATCCAGCTAGTGTAACTGTGAATATTCTTGAGAACATGGAAAGGTTAAATGCTTTGAAACACATGTATCCTGAGGGGAGCACTGAGCTGCTGCTCTCTGGTTTCACTGAGAGCAGAACCTGGGCCAGAAGTACCAGCTATGTTTTATAATGCTTAATACACTCCCATCTCAAGGTGATTGCCATTTATTATGTGATCATGAGAAAATAGACTTTAATTTCAGTGAGCATTAGCATCGTCAGCAACAAGCCTTTGTGCATGTGGTGTGCCAGGTGCTGCATCCACTACGTTAAACTAGCACACCACTTGCTCTTTACACGCTTATGATGTTAAGAGTGATGCAGGCTAGCAGATCCGAAAGAGGTGATTAATAACAGCAACTAGAGTTGTGCCTTACATTTATGTGCCACATTCTGGTTTACAGAGCTCTTCAGAGTGCAAAACCATTCCTCCCAGGAAGGTGATGGATCCCGTGAGGCAGAAATGTTCCTGGTACCACTTTCCCTGAAGGGAATTGAGTCTGTATTTTTATTGAAGGATTGTAGGATGCAGCCTACAAGATGTGATCACAGCCCCAACCAGAGAGAAAATTCCAGCTGGAAATAAGGAGCTGGACCACTTTGTGGAGTTTTGATGTGGAAAAGAGTTGGGAAGATCAAGGTACAGGATATATGGATGGTTTAATGAAGCATATAATGTGGAAAGAAGGCAAGACATATACTTTAGCACTGAAATGGAGCCTGCCAAGTTTATTCAGGTGTCTGGTGCATTATTAGTAGTGAAAAGAAGTGAACCGACATTTCCTCACTGAAGGCTTGCCTTTCCCTCATACCTGAGTTCTTGTGTCACTCTGGACAGAGGAAGTAGATGGCTCTGTCCTTCTTGATTATAAGCCTTTGCATCTGTTTTCCCTATTGTCTTTCTGGCATCTTCCTATTTGAGTCTAGAGTAGTATATTTTCTTTCTTCTTACCTCCTATCAACTACTTTAGCTTCTTTATTAAAAAAAAAAAAAAAAAGAGCAAGACTTGGGATCATCCTTCCTCACAACTCCTTTCTGAATAACACCACTTGTATTAAACAACCAGGTCATTTATTTTATACGCACATTGTGGTAAGGTAATGCCTTTAATTTATCCCGTACCTCCATCACTTACTTTATTGCCGACCCAGACAGACTTACAGAGGAAGCTTTTAAATTAGGTATAGAGTCATAATTAGATCTGTATATGTCATATATGTAAATGTCCATTGGTAGTTGATTTATGTACATTCAGTCATTTGATTATAAGGTTCTTAAACATGGGGACTCTATCTTTAATGCCTTTTAACACCCTGCAGCACCGGCCTATTTCTCCACTGTTGATTTCCAATAAATATTATTATTGGGCAGATGATACTTAAACCATTGGGGAGGGAAATCTGTGTGGCAGTTGCAAACCACCACTAAGCTTGGGGTAGAACTCAGCTTGCAACTCTTTTCTGAGAGAAATGGGTTGCAATTTGTGCTTACCACCCAGCTATCTTGTTTAGCTGAAGTCCTCTTTACCTGATGGAAAAATTAATAAAGCAAGAAAATCAGTGTTCCACTTTGACTCCTTAATTTTAAGTGAACCTTTTAGGACAGCTGGCAGAAATATAGTTAGGTTGACTTAAGAGAGAATCAGGGCCCCTAGATGTACTTTATTTGCATTGTTGAGCTGTGTCAACACACCAGCAAATGAGGTTTACCACTTTGAAAGGTGACATGAAAATATTAGGTGTGGGTTATATAATTACCGTCTAACCTTTTTTTGCAAATCTAGCTTTTAGCCTTAACTGAAAATCTTGACATTTTGGTTGTGAGCCTCACTATGGAACTCCTCAGAATAAACTTGGAACTTGAAGGTCAGTGTAGAAACTCATTGTCAATTCAGCGTGGAGAAGCTTACATAACACCTCCCCAGCCAGGTCTGGCTCGTGTTAGTGCTTCTAGAGCCTCACTCTCATGAGTGCTCCAGCCTCTCATCAGAGGGGCAGGAGGAAACCGAGGTGCAGACAGACGGAGTATACAGATGACAAGGGAAGCCTTCAAACAGCACAGAGGTCTTAGAGATGCTTGAGAGAAAACTAGATGAGTCTTGAAATACGAGCTTCAGTGTAAACATCCCCAAAGACCAAGTGGATGAAATTGAAGGAAAAGATGAGAAAGTTGGGAGAGGCAGACAGACAAATTTGAAACAAGTGTTTCTGTGACTGGAGGGGCAAGCATAAAGTGGTTTAAAAGCATTTTTGAGGAAGCCAGATATATCAAAATCAGGGGTTCTTGACAGACGACTTACATGGGGGTGGGCATTTTTAACGCCTGGCTTTGGAAAAAAGAAGGCAGTCACACTCATCACTGTATTGAGAATACTCAGCATCCATATTATTGTAGGGGTTGTACATGGATATGGCATCAGAACTGTGCCCTCTGTCCTGTACCTTACCCGCCCACACACCAAAGAAAAAGGACAGGAGGAATTTTGAATAGAGTTGAAAACAAATATGTCTGGATTGGAGCGTCAAAATTAGGCAGACACAGGGAACAAGAAAACACAGAGACGATTTACCAGCGACATGGTGATGAAGTGAAAAACTCCACTGAGCGGAGCGGGCAGGCCGTGTAGTAGTTGAACCTGTCAACTCTGTAATAGGATGGGCATCACGTGTCGCTGTGGTTCAAGAAGGCCAGAGGTCAAGTGAAGAGAATTTGTAGAAGGACAAGGGCTGATAGGTAAGGATAAATATTTTTGAGACATTTAAGTAGCAAGCAGTTGGGTATTGGAATTCAAAGTAAATGTATTATTAGTAGATCATAACGACGTAAAAGAGAATGAAGGAGAGACTTCTAAGCATGGAAATAGGAGTCATTGCATTAGAAATCTTAAATTGTATATGGATTTTACATGTATATAAGCCCTAAAATAATAATATATGGCACGCTTCCTTATTAGTTCACATTTTAAAAGCATATAAAAGTTAATGAATAGTCTTAGGATAAAAAATAATATAACTTTAGATGTTGACTCCATTGGAAATGATATAGATGATTATCTGTATGAATCTTGAAGTCATTTCTTTCTCTCTGAAGAAACTTATTATTCTCTGCACCCCACTTCATTTTGGCCAGCAATAAGTCCGACTGAGTGTGCTGCCGCGGAATGTTTTAAGCTGAAATGTGCATCGGAATCTGTTTGTTTGCAGCAGATGATTTGACTAAGCTTTGATGCGCAGTCACTTTCTGACATTTGTGTATTTCAGCAGTGAACAATGTAAACTCATTTTCTGAGCACTTTGATTACTTGCACATAGCAGTGCCCATGGCATGTGACAGAGAAGAGCGCTCTATCCACTAATCAGATAGATATGCTTCAAGCGTATTTACACAAAATAATGAAAACAGCTGTTAGATACCTTTAAACTTGAGTGTGTTTTGTTATTAATCTACTAGCCTGTACACATGACACTATAATTCTTCGCTCACTCAAGTTGCCTTTAATGACACAGTAATAAAACTGAGAGGGATGAAAGTAATGGAATTGTAGAATGTAATGCCTCAATTGTTCTACAGTGTCTTCCTTTTTGCCAAAATAAACCACAATTAGGTCCATATGGTGTTTTGAAGTTTTCAAGCAATGACCCTAATAAAAAGTAATGAATTTCTGACAAAAGAAAGCATGGCTCTCTTTTAAACAGATATCTTCACTATTGATCTAGATATGATTGTAGACTGATATACTAATAGAAGAAGAAAGGTTCAGTGTGCTTGGTATATGTACTTTCATTTGTGGTTTATTTTACTCATAAGAAATTCACATGTTAAAGGTAGAAAGATTAAAATCCATTAGTCATGACCCCTTTGTATTAAAGACCTGTTACTTAAAGCAAAGAAGTAGGTGTTCTTTAAGAACAGGAAATTTCAGAGGCCATCTATAATCCTGAAGCTCATCCCATTGAAAGGGTTGCAGGAGTTCATTTGGGGATATCCTGTTCTTATATACATTGGGCTTTTGAGGTACTGGTTTTATTTGTGTGCAGTTTTTATATATTTCAAACTGCTTCAAGGGATGATGACATTTTATTCCAAGTACATCTACCTCATCTTCAAAGTATATGTAAGTAATGCATCACTGAGTTTTTTAGCTTAGAAATTGATTTTTAAAAATCATATCAGGATCAACAACATTTTCAGATTGTCCTTAGTATTAATAAGGCAGTATAGGTAACCGAGAGTTTTGACAAAAATTAAATTAGAAAAACGCAAACTAACTATTAGATTATGAGTGAAATAGCTATACCAGGGACAGGGCAAGAGGGGATGAAATTAAAAGGAAGATGTGAAAGGAAGAGGATTAGCATTGTTTTTGCTAGGGATACCTGGATTTGAGTCTATGCTCAGCAATATACCAGCATTTTCCTTCTGTTTAATGTATTTAGCCTTTCTGAACCTTGGGTTCCTCATGCAAGATATTGATAGGGGTTGTTTTAAGGATTAAAGTAATGTACATGATCCACCTAACAGACTGCCTGGCACATAGTAGGTACTCAATAAATGCACTTTATTGATGTTATTATTACTATGAGATCAACCTCCTACAGTAGCTTATTAGGATTTCTACTTAGTGTGTTCTCTGTGTGTGTTTTTATGTGTGTGTGTTGAATTCACTTACACAATTCAGTACATATTGACTGAGTCCCTACTGTGTTCCAAAAATGTACGTGGTACTGTGGAAAATGCAATACTAAAACTTCTTTTTTAAGAGGTTTTAATCTGCCAGACCTATAAAAGTTGGACTCTATAGAATATAAATGTAGAGGTGCAAAGAGATTTCTTTGGAAATAGAGGAGGAAGTGAGAATAATTTGCCCTGAGTGGGAAATTATGGGTGTGGGTGTGAAGAAGAATGGGTGTCGGAGGAGAGAGCATGTGAAGTGAAGACTGAGAATTGAGAAGGTGGTGACTCTGGGAGTAATGATGCTAGTGGGATGAGGAAAAGTGGGAGACTGTGGCTGGAAAGCCAAGCTCACAAAGTCACTGGATGATTATTATGTGCTGTATCACATTGAGTGCTAGGTGATCCTGCTGTCAAGGACCAAAAATTGTCACCAAAATATCATGTGAGACTGACAGCCCCACTTGTCAGATGCATCCAGTATATCGGGGCCAAAGGGCAACATTAGTTCTCAGAATTGTGAATGATTCATTGAAATTCTATTTGGTCTTTATTTGTTTGCATACATACTTTATGGAGCAATATGGTGAACTAATGAGATATATTTGCACATCATTTTCCTTTTGGGATATAAACTGTAAAAATAAATTTCAACCTACTATCAGGCTAAACAAATTATCTCAAATTCCAAATTACTTAACTCCAAATTTGTGGTGTTGGATCATTTTGCTTAGTTGTCAAAATAATTTCCTTCTCTATAAAAGTCTTTGTATGTCTTTTAATCTGTTTAATAAAAACCAGATTCACATCTTAACATTTCTCGGACAATCCATCATATAATTGACCAGAAGTTACTATTGTATGGTTACCATGTTCTTATTTCCTTAAGATCTGAATTGCAGTCTAGATTGTCGCCATTTCCTACTAACATTGTAGGATATTTGAGAGATGATGGTTGTGTACCTGAAATATAGTCCAGACTGGGAAACGTACTTTAACACTAATTTGAAGATTGGTGGTACCTTCTCAACTAAAACAGTTACATTGCATTTCTAAGTTATATCTTTCACGCAAATGTATGTGTATTCCCCATTCTAGAGATTGGTAGAGTGTAGGTTAGGTACCACGTGCCGTCGAGGCACTGGATATACAGAGATGCTACCGTGGGACGGACAGCTGGACCCTCATTGTAACACTTACCCTGCATAAATGTTGTCTCCGTAATGGCAGTCCGCTGACTTTCTCTGTCCATGATAACAACTCTCTGAAACCTTTTGTGACTTACCTTTACTAACTACTCAGGTCCACGTAACTTGCATTTTAGTGCCAGTGTTATTGGCAGATCTTTGTTCTTTAAAGAGTACACTTGATTTTGGATTTTAGTCAAATCCTATGTGGAGCCCAGTCTCTTGGATCAAAATCTTGAATCCTGAAGGACAGGAGACTGTAAATTTATAAGACAGTTGTTTGCTTGGTTGTTTCATTTACTTTTTTGGTAGTGCTTCACATAGTTGCAAAACTCATTCCAGAAACAATAAGAGCAGCACTTCTCAAAGTAATTGGTTTGCAGATGTCAAACCCTCATGAGACATATACCTTCAAGTTTATTACTTTAAAAAAAAAAGAGTATTCATTTTTTAAAATTTGTTGCTCTTGTATGTCATTTCAGGTGAATTATTCATATCAAGAGTATTTGCAGGAATTTTGACTCTAGCCAGGAAATTTCTTCTGTTGTCTCTGATTCTGCATTATTTCCCTGTTATACTTTTATCTTTGAATTAAAAAAAAATTCTTTGACACAGTAAAAACTCTTTCTAAAGTTATTTCATCTGCAAAAATTGTATTTGGAAACAGGATCTCAATGCTGTATACATATGCTTTCTCATTAGTCTCTTCATGCTTCCTAGTGGTGTTCTTACCGAAAAGTTGGTGGTTGGTCTAATTTTTTTCCCACCGTTTATAACTTGATATTTTTGCACTGTTGCCCCCCCCCCAAATTTCTCTTCACCTTAAATCCAATAGCTTTACTAGAATAAGACTTATATTGATGATTCTTGGTGGTTTTCCTCCTGATAGTGTTTCTTTGAATATATATATACATATATATTTAATTTATTTTTGATTTTTAGAGTTTCCTTCAAGTACAGTAAAGCCCTAATATATAAAATGTCCATGATAAGAATTTGGGTAATCTCTGAGCAGCTAAAATTAGCATCTTCTGATAGGGGTGGGGTTTAGTTAGGAACTTAGATCGCTTAGAGGTTTTCTTCCTCCACAGTATGTAGTGAGTTATGGAAAATAAGTTTTACTTTCTTAACTATTTTTGTTTTTTCTAATAGTTCTGAATGACTGAAAACTATTTCTTCTATTAGCCTCACAAAAGTGCAAACCCTCATTTTTTTGTTACATTGTTTTAAAAATAGCTTTACTGAGATAAATAGATATACACATAGGGTACACAATTTGGGAAGTTTTAAATGTTGTACACACTTGGGAAACTATTGCTACAGGCAAGGTATTGAACATATTCATCACTCCAGAAGTTTCCTCTTGTTTCTTGCAATCTCTCCTTTTCACTTCTCACTCCCCACTCTCATCGCCATTCTCAGACACCACTAAAATGCTCTCTGTTGCTATAAATTAGTTTGAATTTTCTATAATTTTATAAAAATAGAAATATACAACATGTGCTTCTTTTTGTCTGGCTTCTTTCATTCAGCAGATTTTTTTTTTTTTTTTTTTTAGTCAACTTTGGTTGTCTCAGGTAGTTCATTCTTTTTTTATTGGTGAGTAGTATGTCATTGTATGGATATACCACAATTTATCTGTGCACTTGTTGATGGCTATTTGGGTCATTTTTAGTATGTGAGTATTACAAATTAAGATACTGTGAACATCGGGGTGCAATATTTCTGTAGACAGATGCTTTCATTTCTTTTTGCTTTAAAGATTTTATTTATTCATAAGAGATACAGAGAGAGAAAGAGGGAGAGACACAGGCAGAGGGAGAGCAGGCTCCCTGCAGGGAGCCCGATGCGGGACTCGATCCTGGGACTCCAGAATCAGGCCCTGGGCCGAAGGCAGGTGCTAAACTGCTGAGCCACCCAGGGGTCCCCTGCTTTCTCTTGAGCAAATACTTTGGTGTGGAATAGCAGGTCATATGGTAGCGGTGTGTGTGTGTGTGCGCGCGCAGCATACTCCTGTGTTTTAAGAAATTGCCAAAGATTTTCAAAGCACTTGTGCCATTTTACATCCCTACCTGCAGCGTATAAGAGTTCCAGTTTTCCACATCCTCATGATCACTTGTTAAGATCAGGTTGGTTTTTTTTTAGACAGATGTCTTCAATTTTTTCTCCTTGTCTGTGCCTTGTCTTTAATAGTGTCTTTTGAAGAGCAGAGGTTCTTAATTTTGGTGAAATCCAATTTATTCCATTACTTTTGGTGTTCTATCTCAACAGTCTTTATGTAACCCAGAAACATAAAATTTTTTCTAGATGTTTTAAAATTTTTAGTTTTACAGTTAATATGATGATCCATTTTGAGTTAATAATGTGAGGTATATATGAAGTTCATTTTTTTTGCATTTGGATATCTGGTTGTTCCAGCACCATTTGCTGAAAAAACTTTACCTTCTCTATTGCATTATTTTTAGACTTTTATTTAAGAATCAGTCAACCATATATGTGAGGTTTATTTCCTGAATATTCTGTTCCATTGATCTATTTGTCTAATATGATGTCATGATTATGACATGACATAATCATGACACTCATGATTTTTCTATTATAAAAAAGTATTGAAATTAGGGAGTAGTGTAAGTTCTCCAATTTTTTCTTCCTTTTCAATTTTTTGGGGGGGTCTGTTCTGAGGCTTTTGAAGGTCCACGTGTACTTTTTTTTTTTAAGATTTTATTTATTTATTTGAGAGATGAAAGAGAGAGAGAGAGCATTAGCAAGAGGACCAGAGGGAGAGAGAGAAGCAGGATCCCCATTGAGCAGGGAGGCCAATGAGAGTCATGACTCAGAGTTTGACACAGGACTAGACATGGAGCTCCATCCCAGGACCCCGGGATCATGACCTGAGCTGAAGGCAGGTGCTTATAACTCACTGTGCCCCTCTATGTGTACTTTAAAATAAGGTTGTCAGTTTCTTTAAAGGAATAGAAAAAAATCACACTCGGATTTTGAATGGGATTGTTCTATATCTATAGATCAGTTTGAGAGGATGATGTAGTTACAGTATTTAGTATTTTATTCCATTTATTTACATCTTTCTTAATTTCTCTCCATTATGTTTTCTAGTATTCAGTGTATAGGTCTTATACATGTTTGTCTAATATATCCTTAAAAATTTCTTATTTTTCTGTGCTGTTACGGTTTTATTTTTATATTTTCAGTTTTTGATTGTTCATTGCTAGGACTGAGAAATACAGTTGACCTTTGTATTTTGGTCTTGTATCCTTCAGTTTTGCTGAACATATCTTTTAATGAACTTTTTTTGTAGATGTTCTCAGAGTTTTAATGTAAACATCCATGTCCTCTGTAAGTTAAGATGGTTTTACTTCTCCCTCCTCAATCTCAGCGACTTATTTATTTTTATTTTCTTATTCCATGGAAGTAGATCCTTCAGTGTAGTTTCGAACAGAACTGGTGAGAGTGGACATTTTTACCTTTTACATTTTCTGGTTCTAGGGGAAAGCATTTGGTCTCACACTAATTAAGCATCAAGTTAACCTTAGACTTTTCTCACATTTCTTAAAGCCTTATTAAATTGAAGAAATTCTCTTTTATTCTTAGTATGCTCAAAATTTCATCATGAGTAGATATTGGATTTCATCAAATCTTTTTTCTGCATCTGTTGAGATAGTCTTATGACATTTGTTTAGTTAGTCTGTTAATATGGTGAATTACGTTGACTGCTTTTGAATATTAACCAACCTTTTTTTCCTGCAATAAGTCACACTTGATCATATTGTATCATCCTTTTTACATATTGTTAGATTTCATTTGCTAAAATTTTAAGAATTTCTGTGTCTTTTGGTCTTGTTTTCTTTTTTTGTGCTGTCCTTCTTGTGGTTTTGGTATAGAGTAATGCAAGCCTCATAGAACAGAATAGGAAATGGTTCTAACCTCTTTAATTTTCCAGAAGAATTTTGGTAGTATTCATATCATTTCTTCCTTAAATATTTGGTAGAATCACTGGCTAAGCCATCTGGCCCTAGTGTTTTCTTTGTGGGAAGGTTTTTAACCATAAACTCCATTTCTTTACCAACTGATCTAATATCTAATAAACATAGAATATTAAATATCAAAGTATTGCTTGAGTGAAATGTAGTAGTTTCAAAGAATTTGTTCATTTCACTTAGGTTATTAAATATATCAATATAAGATTATTCACAATATTTCTTTGTTATACTTTTGCTTTGCGTAGAATTTGAGGTAATATCACCTCTTTCATTCCCAATATTGGTAATTTGGCTTTTATCTCTTTTTTTTCCCCTATTTAATATGGCTAAAGTTTTATCAATTTTATATGTCTTATTGAAGAGCCAGCTTTTATGTTATATTAAAATGTTACTTTTGTTACTTAAAGACCAGAATGATTTGGTCTCAAACTAGATTGGTTTTATTAGAACAAATAAAAATGAAAATGGTCTGGTACTACCTGGAGAGCACAGACTTAGAATGTTCTGAGAATCGGCCTGTGAATATAAAATGTCTGGATGGGTAAAAGGACTCCAGAAAGGAGAAAAGGAACAAACTAGAAGGCACCTAAAGAAGCATTGGTTCTATTCCACCATTTGAATGACTGTCCCCACGATATTTGAATCCAGTCTTGTCTTGATGTTTAGATAGTTTAAATAGCAAAGTATTTCAGCAAAGAAAATTTGTGGATAAATTTCAAATCCCATTTTAACTATTTGTTTCGTTTACTAAAAATCAGCTTCACTGTAGTTTGGTAGCTTTGAGTATTTCCTGAAAGTCAGTATGAAATAGTAGAATAAGGCCTTTGAAATCCAAAGGTCCTAATTCCAATGTAGCATCTACAACTTCCAGACTATGTAACCTCAGGCAACTTACTTGGCTTCCCTGAATTAGGATTCTTACCTGTGAAATTTTAGCAGATTGAATTTAGCAATATGGAAAAAGGATAGTACATTATGTCCAAGCATGATTTATCTCAGAAATGAAAGGTTGATTAATAATCAAGACTAAACTTAAACACTGTAGGAACAGTTGTGGCAGACTAGGAAAAATGCTTCTTTGGTGACTCCTGGATTATTCATTTCCTCCTTTCTGGAGTCATCTTTCCTATCAAGACACTCTATGTTCGTAGGCTGATTCCCAGAACCTCCCACGTAAAGTGGGAATAACAAACTTACACCATATTGTGAGACTTTAAATGAAATAACAAATTAAATTATTAATACATAGTAGGTGGTCAACCAATTCTAGCTCCACCTCTACCCCCACCCACTCTGCCATTCCTACCTCCTTGCCACCACTGCCCTCTACTCAAAATACAAAGAGCAAAATGTCAACCAGTGGGAGGAGAAGCAAGGATCTCTTTAACCCCATCTCAGCTATATTGTTGTTTAACAACATGGAAATCAATGCATTGCTATACCTGTTGAGGCAGTTTTTTTAGCACAGATACCTAGAGATTTAGTGCTCAACCTTCATAATGTGTGTGACACTTAGAGTCAATAAATACTGTAGGGTCACAAATTATGTGGGAAATAAGGTTCTAAAGTCATTGAGTTTGAATCAGAAATCTTATGCTATATTTAAAGTAAAAATTTGAAAAAATAAATTGAAAAATCCAGTAAGAAGACACCACCATGGAGACTACTTTAGGGTCTGTATTCAGTAATGCTTACAAAGCTAATTATTTTCACTCTGTTGAAGTTTTTGTTTTTTGTTTGTTTGTTTGTTTGCTTTGATCACCTAAAGATGTTGCCTGTTTGAGTTTAGAATTGGTGTCATCCAAAATATATGAGTGTATCTTAACATGCTAGAATCCTACTGAAAGCTTTCCTCCATAAAAGCACCTGGGTATGAAGACCTTGGAGCAATGGCAGATTCAAGTCCTCCATGTCTTGGGCAAGGAATATGGAGTGGAATAGTTTGTGGAACTTTACTCATTGCCTAGATCCTTAGTATTCCCTCTTGCAGTGAATGAACTGTTGAATCCCACAGCTTAATTAAGGGTATAAGCTACTCCACTTCTAGATTTTCTGAAGAGAAACTCTGCTTCTTCATTTTCTTACCCTCTCAGGTAAACCTTGAAGGAAAGTTCACATCCACAACTGTACTCTATAGTACTCCTATTGCCATCATTCATTGACAAAAGCATACTTTCCCCAGGAGCTTGGTTGTGATTTCAGATTGATAAAGTATCTAGCACCAATGGATTGAAATATACTTACATAACCAAGCCAATTTTTAGTATATGTTTTAGGCCAGGGTTTAGCAAACTATGGCCAGAAGCTAGCTACCTGTTTTTGTAAATAACATTTTATTGAAACATAGCCACACCCATTTATTTATGTATTGTTTATGAGTATTTTCACTATAATAATGATATTGAAGAGTTACAACACAGACCAGCGGCCCACAAGCCCAGAATATTTATAATCTGGTTCTTTATGGAAAACCTTTGCTTACCTCTGTTCTAGACCTTTGTATTTTTAAAGCAGAATCCCAAAGTGTGATCAAAAGGCCACAGAGATCAAAATTACCAAGGCGATGGGTAATAATACGGGTTCCTAGAGGCTCCCAAGGATCCACTAAGACATAATGTCTTGATGGAACCTGAGAGTCTGCATACTGTTCCACATGGTTTGTAGTGCATACTAGCATTTCACTACCAGTGGTTTAGTGCGAAGGAAAATTGACATGAAAGTAATGCTATTTATAAATGGCTCCCCTACCACAGATAAAGTAGTGTTCTTTCTCATCTAGAAAATAGGGTGTTAAAAGAAGAAACTATTATGTTTGTTCTTATTTTGTGCATTAAAATTGTTGAAAGACGTGCCATGAGAGAAGGTACCATTTACTTAAGGGAGATATTAAATGTTTGAAAGACAATTAAAAAGATGAAATCCAGAAGACGGGTTGTAAATTCTGAGGGGATGACCTTTGTAGACAAGCACAGTGGGTCCAGATTCATTATTGTATTTGGTGTGTCACAACTAACATGTAGGAGAAAAAAAGAAAATTAAAAATTACACAGCACTTTAGATGGCAGGGTTAAATATTACTATGTGAAACTTTTGTTTTAGTCACTTATATATACATATGTGCATAATGGTTGCTATGATATAGAGTGTATTTTATACTGTGGGTTGTCAAAAATTTTTTTTTTTAATTTTATTCTTAAGAAACATGTTTAGAGTTCATTTAAGGTAGGGCTAAGGGGCAAAGTGGCTGGGGCACCTGGGTAGCTCAGTGGTTGAGCGTCTGCCTTTGATTCAGGTAGTGATCACAGGGTCCTGGGATTGAGTCCCGCATCGGGCTCCCTGCAGGGAGCCTGCTTCTTCCTCTGCCTAAATCTCTGCCTTTCTCTCTGTGTCTCTCATGAATAAATAAAATCTTAAAAATAAAAAAAAGGCAAAGTGGTTGTCTCCAGAGGTAATTCATATTCTTTTTATGTGAATAATAAAAACCAAACTATTATTTATTTTTAACAGAATAATGCATAAATGCACAGGCATGGCATATGCATATTTTCCAAATCCACCATCTTCCTCTGGGCAGGCCTGGTGAATTAAAAGAAATTTAGATTTATAAGGACTTTTGGAAACTAGTGTTTTTACTTCTCAATTTTACAGAAAGAGGAAATTGAGACCAAAAAATAGTTAAACAGTTTGCCTAAGGTCACATGCAAAGCAAGAAAAAGATCACCGAAGAGAGCATCTGTTTGCTAAAGTGGAGGTGTCAGCTGGTTGCTTATGAGCTGAACCTTTCTGGAGTCTCAGGAAAGTAAAATTATCTAGGAACACTGGTCCTCCTGTCTCATGGAAGAAGTTGGCTGGAGATGAGAGTTGTTTGCCTCCTTGGCCAGAATGAGCTCTCTCCAGCTCACCCAAATTCCCACCACCCTAATTTGGCCCTTACATTGTTGTTTTATTTAGAATAGAAAAATTCTCTTATAGTAGAGAAATATTTATCTATTTACGTATACTATTATCAGAAGCAAAAATATAAATAAAAGCTACACCACAAGGGCCATATATCTAATAAAAGTAGAGATTATATTTCTATAAGGAATTTAAAACTATCACTCAGAGTTTTGTTTCATGCTTTAAAAAATATTTGAAAGACCACATAAAGCCTGGGTCTTACACTAGCCTCTTCACTCTTTTTGCCTTTCCTATCTGACTCCCAGAAAAAAAAAAAAAAAAAGGCTGGACAGTGTCTGTGTCTTTGACTTGTCAAGAGTCACCAGTTCTGCTCACCGGTAGCAGACCTGGAATTAGAACCTCCATCTTCTCATGCCCAACTAGGCTAAATGCAGGGTTTTCAGTATGGGAAAGAAGTCTTGTGACTGGTATTATGATGATGGTGAAGATGTCAGTAGCTCTCTTATGAATCAGATATGGACACAGCATACATTATCATATAATTCTCATACCAGTTTTCTGTAACATTTCCTGAATTTTCCATTGAGAGACTTAAGTCCCCGTCCCAGTTGTATATTGCTATACACAAACCACCCTAAATCAGAATATCTTGAGACAGCTCTTCAGTTATACCACAGGGATTCTGTGAGTCAGGAATTTGTCTGGATGATTCTTGTTCCTTCTGTCAGTGACTGTGATGACTCAGTGGTCTGTACCTGGTGGATAAGCAGGTCTGGAAGGTCCAAGAAGCTTGCCTCACGTGGCTGGTCCTCAAGCAGCAATCATAGAAGTCTGGATTCAGCCCCAATGGAGAAGTCCTCTGTCACATAGTTTTCTCAGGATAGTTGGACGTCTTCCGTGACAGCTCCAAACGCCAGAGAAGATATTCTAAGAAAGTCAGGTGGAGGCATATGACCTTTTCTGACTGAGTCAACAGGCAGTTGGGCTTCAGGTCCATGTCTCTAACCATATTCTTACATGTGGACAGGTGTTGTCATTCTTGTCACATAATCTGTGTGTATTTCCAGCCTTAGGCACTATTTTATAATTCTTTCTATCTAGTGCTTACTTTGTAAGGCAACCACAAGCCTCTTTAGCAGGGAGAGTGAGGGCTCCTACCTTCTTTGACAATCCATGGTTAGAAACTGTAAAAGCCCAAGGCAAACATAGCTCTCTTTAATCTAAGGAATGTGACTCTGTGTGTGTGTGTGTGTGTGTGTGTGTGTGTATGCTTATTTCATTTATTTTTTAATCTTTATTTTCTTTTAATTGAGCTAAAATTGGTATATAACATTGTTAGTTTGGGGTGCACATTATAATTCAGTATTTCTATAGACTGTAAAGTGATCACCAGTTTAAGTCTAGTTACCATTCAACACCATACCATTGACCCCCTTTACCCATTTTGCCCACCCCTCAACTCCCTTCTCCTATGGTAACTACCAATCTGTTCTCGTATCTATGAATTTTTGTTTTGGTTTGCTTTCTAGATTCCACTTACAAGAGAAATGATATGGTATTTATTTTTCTCTGACATTTTTCACTTACCTTTAAGGTCGTCCATCCATGTTGTTGCAAATGGCAAGATTTTATTCTCTTTTATGGCTGAGTAGTATTCCACAGTGTGTATGTGTGTGTGTGTGTCCCACATCTACATTATCCATTCTCTAAAATTGAATACTTAGGTTGCTTCCATATCTTAGCTATGTTAATAATGCTGTAATGAACATAGGGATGCATATATATTTTTGAATTAGTGTTTTCATATTTTTTCAGTTAAATAACTAGAAATAGAATAGCTGAATAATATGGTAGTTCTATTTTTATTTTTTTTTATTTTGAGAAATTTCTGTACTATTTTCTATTGTGGCTGCACCAATTTACATTCTCTATGAGGGTTCCCTTTTCTCTATGTCATCTTCCACACTTGTTATTTCTTATCTTTTTGATGATAGTCATTCTAACAAGACTGAGGTGATATCTCATTGTGGTTTTGATTTGCATCTCCCTGATGATTAGTGATGTTGGACATCTTTTCATATGCCTGTTTGCCATCTGTGTGTCTTTGGAAAAAGGTCTGTTCAGATCCTCTGCCAAGTTTTTAATCAGATTGTTTTATTATTGTTGTTGGCTTTTGTGAGTTCTTTATATATTTTGGATATTAATCCCTTATCAGATATATGATTGGCAAATATCTTTTTCCTTTTAGTAGGTTGCCTTTTCATTTTGTTTATGGTTTCCTTTGCTATGCAGAGGCTTTTTAGTTTGATGTAGTTTCATTTGTATATTTTTGCTTTGATTCCCTTGCGTTTGGAGTCAAATCCAAAAAGAAAAAAGAAGGAAGAAAAAAACAAAACATTGCTAAGACTCACATCAGGTTGCTTATTGCTTATGCTTTCTCCTAGGATTTTATGGCTTCACATCTTACATTGAAGTCTTTATCCATTTTGAGTTAACTTTTGAACATGGTGTAAGAGAGTGATTTACTTTCATTCTTTTGCATATGGATGTCCAGTTTATCCCACACCATTTATTAAAGAGACTGTCCCTTCCCCATTGTGTATGCTTCACTCTTTTGTCATAAATTAATTGACCATGTATGTGCAGGTTTATTTCTGGGGTCCCTGTGCTCTGTCATCAATCTAGGTGTCTCTTTTTATGACAGTACAATACTGTTTTGATTACTATAGCTTTATAGTTTGATACCAGGGAGCATGATCCCTCTAGTTTTGCTGTCTCTTAAGATGGACTTTGGCTATTTGGAGTCTTTTGTGGTTCCATATAAATTTTAGAATTATTTGGTTTAGTTCTGTGAAAAATGACATTGAGAGCGATTGCATTGAATCTCTGGATTTCTTTAGGTAGTATGGATATTTTAACAGTTTTAATTCTTTCAGTTAATATCTTTGCATTTATTTGTATCTTGTTTGATTTTTTTTAATCAAAGTCTTACAGTTTTCAGTGTACAGGTCTTTAGCTTCCTTGATTAAATTAATTCCTAGATATTTTATTATTTTGGTGCAATTGTAAATGGGATTGTTTTCTTAATTTTTCTTTATGATTTTTTTCTACAAAATGCAACAAAATTCTGTATATTAGTTTATATCATGCAACTTCACTGAATTTATTTATTAGTTCTATGGTTTTTGGTGGAGTCTTTAAGATTTTCTATATATAATATGCCATCTGCAAATAGTGACAGTTTTACTTCTTCCTTTCTAATTAGATGCTTTTTATTTCTTTATCTTGCTTAATTGCTGTGGCTAGGGCTTCCAATACTATGTTGAATAAAAATGGCAACAGTGGGCATCCTTTTCCTTTTCCTAATCTTAGAGGAAAATTACTCAGTTTTCCTCCATTGAATATGATGTTAGCTGTGGGTTTGTCATACATGACCTTTATTATATTGTAGTACATTTCCTCTATACCCGTTTGTTGAGAGTTTTTATCATAAATGGATGTTGAATTTTGTCAAGTGCGTTTTCTGCATCTATTGCGATGATCATAAGATTTTTATCCTTCATTTTACTAATGTGGTGTATCACTTTGATTAGTGAATGTTGAACATTCACAGATGTTCCCTGGAATAAATACCACTTAATCATGGTATATAATCCTTTTATGTGTTGTTGAATACCATTTACTGTATTCTCTTGAAGATCTTTACATCTGTGTTTAGCATAGCAAGGATATCAGTGTTTGATTTTCTTTTCTTCTCTTTTTCTTTCTTTCTTTCTTTCTTTCTTTCTTTCTTTCTTTCTTTTCTTCATCTTCTTCCTTCTTTCTTCTTCTTTCTTCTTCTTCTTCTTTTTTTCTTTTTGTAATGTCCTCGTCTGGTTTTGGTATCAGGGTAATGCTGGCCTTATAAAATGAATTTGGAAGGTTTCCCTCCTCTTCAATTTTTTTTGGAGGAGTTTGAGAAGGATAAGTATTACGTATTTAAATGGTAGAGTTCACCAGTGAAACCATCTGGTTCTGGACTTTTGTTTGTTGAGAGGTTTTTGATTACTGATTACACATTCTCGCTTAGCAATTGGTCTATGAAAATTTTCTATTTCTTTATGATTTTTGTCTTGGAAGATTATATGATATTTCTAGGAATTTATTTCTCCTAGTTTATCTAATTTGTTAGCAGACAATTGTTCATAATAGCTTCTTACTATGCTTTGTATTATCTGGTACCAGTTGTAACTTTCCTTTCATTTCTGATTTTATTTGGGCCCTCTTTCTTTGTTTCTTTTTATCTTTTGGTAAGTTTAGCAAAAGTTTTTCAATTTTTTTTTGTTTGTTTTTTGAAATGCCTAGCTCTTAGTTTCATCAATTGTTTCTGTTATGTTTTATTCTCTATTTCATTTATTTCCACCCGAATCTTCCTTTTACTAATTTTGGGCTTCATTGGTTCTTTATTTCTAGTTCCTTTAGGTATAGATTTAGATTATTTATTTGAGATTTCTCTTATTTCTTGACATAGGCCTGTATCACTGTTAACTTCTTTCTTAAAACTGGTTTTGCTGTATCCCAGAGATTTTTGTACTGTATATTTCCATTTTTGGTTTTCTCCAGATTTTTAAAGATATCCCCTTTGATTCTTCATTGACCCATTAGTTGTCCAGTAGCATGTTGTCTAATCTTCACATATTCGTGATTTTTTTCTTTTTTTCTTCCTGTTATTTCTAGCTTTATACCATTGTGGTTGATAGAGATGCTTGGTAGGATTTCAGTTTTCTTAAATTTACTGAGATTTATTTTGTGATCTATCATTTATCCTGGAGAAGGTTCCATATTCATTAGAGAAAACTATGTATTCTGTTGCTTTGAAATGGAATATTGTGTATATCTCTACATGGTCTTTGTCATTTAAGGCTGATGTTTCCTACACTTGATCTTAGCCAAAAGGCCAAGAAGTGATGGTGCTGATGTTTCCTTATTGATTTTCTGCCTTGATAATCTATCCATTGATGTAAGTAGGGTGTTAAAGTCCCCTACTATTACTCTATTGCTGTCATTTTTTCCTTTTAGATCTGTTAATATTTGCTTTATATATTTTGGTGTTCCTATGTTGTATGCATAAATATTTACAAATGTTATATCTTCTTGTTGGATTGACCCTTTTATCATGTAATTCCCTTGTCTTTTATTGTAGTCTTTGTTTTAAAGTTTGTTTTATCTGAGGGGCACTTGGGTGGCTCAGTCGGTTAAGCATCTGCCTTTGGCTCAGGTCACAATCCCAGGATCCTGGGATTGAGCCCCAAATCAGGCTCCTTGCTCAGTGGGGAGCCTGCTTCTCCCTCTCCCTCTGCCTGCCACTCCCCTTGCTTGTGCTCTCTCTCTGTCAAATAAATAAATAAAATCTTGAAAAAAATAATAAAGTCTATTTTATCTGATAGAAGTATAGTTACACCAGTTTTCTTTTTGTTTCCATTTACATGGAATATCTTTTTCCATCCCTTCACTTTCAGTCTGTGTGTATCCTTATATGTGAAATGAGTCTCTTGTAGGCAACATATAGATGAGCCTTTTTTTCTTTTTTCTTGTTTTTTTTTAATCTGTTCAGCCACTCCTGTATCTTTTGATTAGAGAGTTTAGCCCATTTATATTTAAACCAATTATTGATATACGTGTACTCATTGCCGTTTTGTTGATTGCTTTCTGGCTGTTTTTGTAGTTCCTTTATGTTCCTTTTTTTCTTTTCTTGCTCTATTTCCTTGTGGTTTGGTGGTTTTCTTTAGTGTTATGTTTAGATTTCTTTCTCATTGTCTATTGTGTATCTACTATAATTTTTGCTTTGTAGTTCCTATGTGGTTCACATATAACATACAATATATATAATCATGTCCATTTTAAGTTGATGTTTCTTAAGTTTGAATGAATTCTAAAAACTCCATGTTGTGACTCCCTTTGCCCTACATGTTCTATTTTTGATGTTATAGTTTATATCTTTTTATTTCTGTATCCTTTAACTAATTGTCATACTTAATTTAACAACTTTTGTCTTTTAACCTTCATATTAACTTTATAAGTGGTTAATCCACCACCTTTACTTTGTATTTGCCTTTAGCTGAAAGATTTTTGCTTTCATATATTTTCTTGTTACTAGGTACAGTCTTTTCTTTTCAGCTTAAAGAAGTCCATCTAAAATTTCTTGCAAGTCCAGGTTAGTGGTGATGATCTTTAGTCTTTGCCTATCTGGAAAACATTGTCTCTCCTTCATTTCTGAATGATAAACTTATTAGGTAGGACATTCTTGGTTGGAAGGTTTTTCCTTTCAGTATTTTGAGTTTATCATGCCCATTTCTATTGGCCTGCAAATTTTTTGCTGAAAAACATCATCTACTAGTCTTATGCGACAAGTTGTTTTTCTCTTGCTTTTAATATCTTTTCTTTATTTTGACATTTTAATTAGAATGTTTCTTGGTATGAATCTTTTGAGTTTATCTTATTTAGAACTCTCTGTGCTTCCTAGAGCTGGATGTCTGTTTCCTTTCCCAAGTTTGGGAAGTTTTCTGGAACTATTTTTTCAAATAAGTTTTCTACCTCTTTTCCTGTCTCTTCTCCTTCTGGGGTCCCTATAATGTGGAAGATATTCTGCTTGATGCTGTCCAATATATCCCTTTAGCTATCTTCACTTTTTAGAAATCTTTTTCATTTTTTGCTGCTCTGATTGGATGATTTCCACTGTCCTATTGCCCAGGTTCTGATCCATGTTTCCTTGTTTTGTTTTGTTTTCGTTTTTAAGATTTTGTTTATTTATTTGAGAGAGAGAAAGAGATAGCGAGATAGAGCACAAGCGGAGAGCAGAGGGAGAAGCAGGCTCATGACCTGAGCCGAAGGCAGACGCTTAACTGACCGAGCCACCCAGGTACCCCTCAGATTCATGTTTCTACTTTATCCAGTCTACTGTTAAATACCTCTAATGATTTTTCAGTTCAGTTAATGTATTCTTCAGCTCTGTGACTTCTGTTTGTTGCCTTCTTAAGTTTTCTGACTCTTTATTGAAGTTCCCACTATATTTATCCATTTTTCTCTGGAGTTTATGAGCATTTTTAAGACCATTACTTTGAACTCTTAATCAGAGAGATTACTTATCTCCACTTCATTAAGGTATTTTTCTGAGGTTTGTCTTGATTTTTTTGTTTGGAACACATTCCTCTGTCTCATTTTGCTTGACTCTTTGTGGGTTTTTTACTCTATATTAGTCAAAATGGGTATGTCTCCAGTCTTGAAGGCATTGTGTCGGAGATGAACCTTATCATTCAACCTTGCCTGTAGCATTTGATTGTTTCTTGGATCTTTCTGATTGTATAAGTAGCTTGATTTGTTCCTGATAGGTCCCAGTTGTTAAGGGTATGCCAAGACTTGTTAATGTTCTTAAAGGAAGGATCATAAACAATACCGAGTTTCAGAGTAATTGTAAGCCAGATCCTTAACCAACAGCTTTTAAAATATGCAAATATATACTCTGGAGGGTCTATAGTTATAAAAGCTGTTTAATTCCGATCAGGAGACTTGGAAGTATCTCTTGAGTAACAGTTAAGAAAAAGCATGGATTTAGACATGTGTATGGGCTCCTTTCCAGGAGGTTCAGTGAGTTGTGGTGAAGCCAGAAGAGGGCACTAATATGGGGTCTCCCTGTCCACGTCCCCTTGGATCACCTCTGTAGCCTCTGGATATGTGGGAAACCTGAAGCCTTCCCCTCAGGCTGAAGTTCCAGGACCATAAAAAAAAAAGGTTTTTGGTTTTTTGGTATGAAGATCTGGGTCGTGTTTCAGTCTCCTGTTTGTGCAGTGCCCTGGAGCTGGTAGCCTGCCAAGGAATGCCTCTCTGATTCTTTCAGACTCTTGAGGCACAGAAGTGCAATCCTCCCTGACCACCAGACACAGACACTTTGGGGCCATCCACTGTGTGGGTTGTATCTGCCTGTTGGCTGTGGCTGAACAGCCCAGCTTGCAGTGCACAGAAGCAGGGTGCTCCCATTGGAGCTAGCGGGCCTGAGAGTTGTGTGAAAAGGATGCCTGTCAGTGCTGGCACCAACGACGCAGAAGAAGAATGCAAAAAAAAAAAAAAAAAAGGCAGCTGTTAGCCCTATCATCTTTGGAGAGGGTCCCAACAGATCCTTGCCTCTCTAGCAGACACTTTGAGATTAGCAAATGTATCTCCTTTGACGAAAGTCTAGGCACCTTTCAAAGTGTTGCTTTTACACTGGTTCCTGGGTTGAGTGAGTCTGTGCATCAGCCCTTTAAGAGTAGATTTTCCATTCCCTGTGGCTCTGTGGTTCTTCTGGAAGTAAGCCCCATTGGATTTCAGGGCCAGATGCTTTGGTGTCTTCTCTTTCCAGTGTAGATCCCCAGGGTTGGGATGCCTGATGTGGGGGACAACCTCTTGGCTCCCCAAGGACAGTTTCCATATTATGAGATCCTTCCCTGCTGTGGGTCATCATGCCTGGGGTAGGATTTCTTGCAAGACCACATATTAGCCTCTCCTACCTGTTTGGAGGGGTCTTTCCGTCCTTTGTTAATGAGGAACTGCTCCTCTAACTTTCAGGTGCTTTCTAGAGAGAATTTTTGCATATGTAGCTTTAGATTTGTTGTGTTCCTGGGAAGGGGTGAGTTCAGAATCCTTCTACATTGCTATCTTGAGCCCTCCTCTTAATTCCTTTTAAATAATAACTTATCAGGGATAACACACATCAGATAATATTCAGATGTAAATATTTTACAACTTAAGGCTGGATGGTAAATCAGCAGAGCCTATGACCAGGAGCCAGAAAACCTGGGCCCAATTCCCAGCGCTCCTATTATTTGCTGTGTGATACCTTGGACAAGTCAGCTTATCTGAGCCTGAATTTCTTTATCTGTAATGTCAGACAGTGGTCTGGGCTATGGTATATATGTCTATAATCATCATACTTTAGTTTGGGTGTATGCAATCTTTCTTGTATTTTTGGTTTGCTTTCTATTACCTTGCCATCAAGAATGTTCTAAAGGTAGAGGAAGGATGCAGCACAATTACAGATCATCCCATCTTGCTTGACAAAATAGTATACCCCACCAAACTACTTTATTTCTTAGGGTTTTTTTTTTTAAGATTTTATTTGTTTTTTCATGAGAGACAAAGAGAGAGTGGCAGAGACCTAGGCAGAGGGAGAAACAGGCTCCCCCTGGGGAGCCCCATGTGGGACTCGATCCCAGTACGCTGGGATCATAACCCTATCCAAAGGCAGATGCTCAACCACTGAGCCACCCAGGTGCCCCATCTTAGTAAGATTCTTAAGGCGAAGATTTACTGATTTATCCAAAGACAGTGGTAGTATTACTTTTTATTTGCCATCTTTCTTTAAATGACATCAAGCTCTTGGTAGTCAAATATTGTGTTGGGTCAAATGACATCAATATTTGTGTTCATTTAGCATTCTAAAAATGTATCCACACCCACACTGATCTCCATTATATGTTTGCTCTTTTTTTTTTTCCTCCTTTTGGTAAGTCTCTTTCCATAAAGAAATTGATAGCAGCAGAAGGGGTTTTTTGCTGTGTTTTAGAAATCCATCTTTGAATAATAACTCTTAAGGTCCATTAACGATATACCCTCAAATGACAGTGACCAGCTTTATCTGCACCTGTGAATCCCCAGTCTAGGATAATATTGCCACAGTGGTCCATGCTTCTTGCAGAAAGATTGTTTTGTGAGAGTATGGGTATGTGTAACAAACGTGGATTCCCATAAGTAACTTTCTTCTCTCTCTCTCCTCTATGTTCTCCCAAGCTCACCTTTCTTTTTCTTTCCACTCTCTTCATCTTCTCTTCCCCCCCACCCCCCACTCCCCTCCTGCTTCCTTTTTCCTTCATGCTTTGTTAGGGCACGAGAGAGGAAGAGCCTAAATGCTTCATGATGGCAGGAGTCCTCCGAACTGTTCTGTGTTTTCCTCCCTCAAGGTTCTCTCCAGTACTTTTATTTAATTTCCTTGGCATTTTAGTATCCCAACCACAGCAATTGTACTTAGTTGGGCCACTGCCCATTTCAGAGCTTCTTTAGACCCTTTTGATGCCCAAATCAAATAATGTTTCTTCTACAAAAATCCAAAGTTACACAATTGCAGCAGCACTACATGTTCTCTCCCTTACATTTCTAGATTTTGTTCCCTGACAGTAAAATATTAAAGTTGGGACACCTGGGTAGCTCAGTGGTTGAGCGTCTGCCTTTGGCTCAGATGTGATCTCTGGGTCCTGGGATCAAGTTCTACATCGGACCCCCTACAGGGAGCCTGCTTCTCCCTCTGCCTGTGTCTCTGCCTCTCTCTCTGTATCTCTTATGAATAAATAAATAAAATCTTTTTCTTAAAAAAAAGGATTAAAAAAATTTTAAAATGCCCATTGCAGTCTTTTACTCACCTTAGTTTTCTTTTCTTGCTTTACCTTAAGCCTTAGGATACGCTCTCTAGAGAGTTCAGCAACTTTTCCAATGCCCTTTTGTAGGAGGGAAGAACTGGAAGAAAAGAAATTCACAAATACTTCCTTGTGCAGATTGTAGAAAGCCTGACTTGACCAGAGAAAGAGGCTAACCTGGTGTTCAACACAAATGGCAATAGTAACCAGTTAAATGTTTTGCATTAGAGGTATTTTTCCTTTTAAAGCGAAATATTTTGTAACTTTCAGTAACTTGAGGGTGCAGAATTTGCTAACGACAGGCAATCCCCTGATAAATACGAGGCTGTAAAATTAGAAGTAATTTGTTTATATGTGGGGACAAAAATATTTTTCAGTTGTAACAGAAAATTATTTTTGAAAAAGAGGTGATACTGCTTAGTGTTTGATCCAACATGACAATTTTCCTTCAAGATCCTTATGAAAGTTTCAGTGCCAGAATTTCACACATATATATTCAGAGATAAATGTTTTTAAAATGAAGAGCTTCCTTTAACAGAATCACAGCATTGCTTAACTCAAATTAAGTACTGATGATATGCAAAAAGTAGTTTTTCAGTCTGTGTTCACCCGCAGACTGAAATATGAAATCAATATATATATTTTTAATTTTTTTCCAAATGGGTGGATTTCTTTAGTTCAGTGAGCTAAATTTTAATCTGTAGGAGGCTTTGATGGTTCTATCATGAAACCTTGAAGAGACATAATAACAATGCTGATAGATTTTTACATATGGCTTGATTAACATTGTTATAGTATTGCTTTAAAAATGGGTATGTTGTTATATATTGCTCAGGCTCCAGTTAATAACAAACAGCTAGTCTGAGAGATTTCATCCTGGCTCCTCAGAGAGCAGATTAATAATTTGGTTGTGGAATCATATCTTCTCAAATACATTTTTTTAAAATTATGCTTGAACTCATTCATGGAAATACCCCTTTCTTAAAATTTTAAGAACGTCATTCTTTCCAGAAATGTGTATTTAATTGTACGCTCTAAAAATACAGAGGCATTTTGCTTTTGTTGTTTTCAATAGAGGGGATTGTTTGGTAATTAGAGATTATTGTTAAAGAGGCAAATTATTTTGAAAATACACATTTATTGAGAGGAGATCTGGGAGTGTACACTAGACAGAGAGGTTACTTGTACAATAGCGTAATACCAGTACAGCAGCAGTTTAGTAAATTGGTATATAAACAAGCATCTGTTGCAGGAATGTAAGAATGACATCATAAAGGATGTATGGAAAATTTTAATTGAAAAAGAATGATGCACAATTGCAGCATGACTTTAAGTCCAAATTGATTTTGCCAACAGAGTAAAAGTCGGATTCCTTTAAAACATTCCAATAATGTAAAGTATTTGAAATGTAATGTCCTGTTAATGTACCTAAAAATTAGACTCTGGGTCATCCAATAAGAGTTCTGCTTACAGTAATATGGCCTATGTAATATGCAATTATCTTGACAATAGTTTTATTTTTCAACAATTTTGTCATAAAACAGCAGTAAGATACAATGAATTTGATTCATTTTTTGTGTGTGAATCATTTAATAGGCCATTACATCTACTATATTAGACTCCATTCTCCTTTCAGAGCTTTTCATTATAAGGCTGTCTTTAATGGAAAGAAGTTTAACCTTCCCTCCCAGATAGATTGAACCCCATAACAGTGTAAACATTCTCATTATAAAATAAAATCCCCTTCCCCAAGGGCAGTGCTATAATTATGTTGCAGAGCATCGTATGAATGTTTCTCTTCAGAAATGCTGTCTCATTCTTGCTCTTAAGTTTTTATCATTTTCCATCAATAATATTTTAAATTATAGTTTAATAAAATGCATATGATCTAGTTAAAAACATTTTTGAAGTTATTTTAATCAACTTTGAGAAGAAGTCATCAGTAAAATTGCTGTTGATTTATAAATAGGATAATTAGAGGCTTTCCTTCTAAGTACTGTTCACTGGCATTGTGGCTGTTTTTATTGCCTAGTCAAACCTCTTCATTCAATTTTAAAATTGCCTTTTGAATGAACTGCACTATGAGCTTGCCAAATAGTGTCACCGTTAATACTTTACCTCCTCTATTTCATTGTCCAGTCTGCAAATGCACAATAAATTGTTTGATAAGGGGGTCGATGAGGTTGTACTAGTTTTTAAGTGAATTATAACCAAACAGTTCAGATTATGTCACACACTTATTGTTACGGTGGAGCTGTGTTTAAAAGATAGCAAGCGGTACGGCACTTGGGTTCGTTTTGCACCGTTACATCAAGAATGTATCCTGAACCAAGCAAGGTACTGTGGGTCCTCAGCAAATTGCCAATCTTTATATCGAGAGGAAAGAGAAATGCCATCTTCAGATGTGTAAACTTCACCCCTTGTGAAGGGTTCACTGAAAGTGACAAACCTGCCAGCTTCCTAGTTTAGGAAGAAACAGCCCGGTTTCTATGAGAATGTGTTAGAACAAAGACTTCAGATGATTATTTCAAGATAATAATTTTGTAAAGATGCCAAAGGAAGTAAGTATTCACTGGAAGGCCTGAGGACCATATGTTGTGCATTTGAAAATCCACAGCTGATCAACGTTCTCTGATACGTAGGTAGCGATTACAGGTCCTTAGGTGTGTGAACTCATCAGATATATAGCGTGTACGGTGAGAGGCAGTTTCTCCACACTCTGACTGGTAGGTGCATCCTGGTAACCTCTTTTCGGGGTTCCTTTCGTGGGAAGGAAGTCAGATTTTTTTTTTTAATCTCATGTCTTTCTGCTTATGCAGAATGGGCGAGTGCTTTTGAGAAATGGAAAAGGCAAAAAGTAAGAAACTTTGTGCTTGTTGCGTCTAAAAGCAAGTCTGTTTGTGTGTGTCTCTCCCTTTGTAACAGAAGGAATGTTTCTTATGTTTCTGTCTTCAGACAGTTGGCACACATTTCATCTCAGCAGCTGCTTTCTCTTAAAGTGCAGTAGAGTGTAGGACTGTAGTGACACCAGCATTAATACTTCACATTCTGCTATCATATGCTGTCACTGGGAAATATGGATCTAGGTTACATGTGTTTGCAGACTTTGTACTGCTGAATTATGAAAGCTGACTCTGTTGGAGGATTGTGTTGTATTCAGAGACTGTGAACTGAACAATAAATGAATGCAGTGGGCTGTTTAGAGTGCTATACCATGCTCTCCTTTTGGGGCCTAATGGAGCCCAAGCTTTAAAATTTAGAAGTGCCAAATTTCACTGGAAAGTATCTTAAGATAAACATCTGAGTAATTTTGCAAAAGGCGATTTGATGCACTGTCCTTCGCTTAAAAAATTGTTTGATTCTCTTTTTTTTCTATAGTTGTGCAAATTGTTGCACTTCAGATACATAAAGCAATAAAGCACATTGTGAAAGATCAAAGAAAACTATTTTCCCCTTTAGTTAAAAATTTGCGAAGGAAATTGTTAAAATCGCTTGCTACGGTGGTAAAAAATTAACATAATGATTTAGACTTTATTTATGTTTTAAGTAGTTGAAAACAGAACAGTCAGGACACAGCTAGTAAGACCACAGCCATTCTTTTTGCCTTTGTCTTTGAGCTATGTCTGCACACACATGCACAGATACACGTGCAGGCGCACACATGTGTATAGAGATACACATACATGTATCTTAATTTTTGAGGTTATTCATAAAACTTTTGAAAAAGTAATTGCTGTTGATTTATAAACAGAATATTTAGAGGTTGCTAAATAATATAATAGTAGCATAATAACATATAAATGAGTACATGTGAGTGATATAGAAGGGGAAAACACATTTACATACCGGTAGCTGGAAGTGTAGACCACAAGGGAGACTCGGTGCTGAGAAGCTACGTTTAATACTGCCTGAATGGGATGGGTGGTGGTATTTACTGGCCTTCATTACTTTGATGTCTTTTTTTAATTTAGCCACAGATTAAATTGATTGGGCTTATTTGTAAGTTTTTTAGGGACGGTCTAACTTTTGGAGATGAATTGAAATTTCAGGTGCTGGGACAGACCTTTTCTGACCTGTCCTATTTCCACTGAAAGCCGCCTTGATAGTCATCTCCTATCATAGGAGCTACCCACATATTTCCACTTTGAATTACCAAGTACCAGCCTGAGGTAGCTTGCACTACTTTTATTTAGAGAACAAAAGGTCTTAAGTTGTGAAAATGCGATTTTATGAAAATTTACGGTTCCGAATCTTTGAATCAGTTATTTATATCACCTAGTTTCGCTATTTGGGAGCAAACAAGCCTTCTGTCTTCCTGGCCCGCTATTAGTCACTGATTACAACAGTGGTGTTCACTTACATGATGTCAAGGAAGAATTAGAATTTGTATTGAATTTTATTAAATCCATTTTTCTCTTACTTTTTCCAAGAATCAGTGTCAAATGGAAGATAGCCTGTGTGCCCAGATCATGTGAACAGATTGCTTTCTCCCTTTACCATGTTGCCTATTCAGTGAGCAAGCCAGTGGCCGTGACCCAAAGGGGTGCTTATACTCGGACGCTGTACAGAAGATCAAGTTAGTAGCTGAGAATGATCACTTTCTAACTGTCCTGAGGCCATTGATTCCACATGTCCCAAGTGTGACTAGCTATGTGGCATTTGCTTGCTCCTGGTCCTTGTAGACGTTGAATTCTAAGTGGCCCTTTTAAAAATGCCTTCAGCATGAGACTGTGCACCTCAGGTGAGCCCCCTTCTCCATTTCGAGGAGGCAAAGCCCAGGGGCTCATCTTCCAGGGCAGCCTTTAATGGGGTGCCTGACTGTAGTGCACATAGGATGTCCCTTGGAATGTCCCTTGGAACACCACAGCTCGTTGACAGAAGGCTTTCCTAGAATTTGTGCCCAAGAAGTGCTACGTGGTGCCTTCAGGGCCATCACGACCATGCATTAGAGCTTCACTCTCTCTCTGCCTGGAATTGGTGCTACCTATGGAAGCTTTAACTGTGTATGTCAAAAAGAAGGGCTCTTGCTGAAAACACTACTGTCTAGGCTTCAGGTCTAGAATGCCGCTGTTAGCTGATCGCAAAAACATAAAACACATCAGCAGTTCTGGAGGTAGAATTAAACATGTGAATGAGTCGAATGAAAGGTGCAAGCAGCAGCTTTTCTCTCCTAGTCATGGTTTTGTGCAATTAGGGACCATTCAATAGAGTTTATATGGTCCCACCATGACTTCTTCATGAGGCAGCAGTGACCTTGGGTTTCCTTTGTCTTTCTGTCTCTTCATCACAGCCATCGAAGAAGGATTCATTAAATAAAACTTCTGAAAGTGCCTTCCGTGATCAAAGTGCCTTACACACATAGGGAGACAGTCCTTGAGACCTTCACCAGAAACACGGACTCATGGTTATCCCCATGCTTGATTAAGGTAGAATGGGTTGGAGGTAGAAGTCTGTTTTTCAATATAATCAGTGAAAGCTGCACTTTTAACATGTGAATGCACAGTACAACTTTTAGGTTAGCTAAGTAGCTTTCCCTTTTCCTATTTCCTCTGCATTTCTCCCAATATGTACACGTGTTCAGACCGCCAGTATATCCAACATCTTTGGCTGGTGATTCAGCTTCGTGTAAATTGTATTATTTTTCAAAAGTTTTGTGTAGAATTCTTCACGCTTGGAAGAAGAAGATAGAACCAGTGAGAAAGCTCTAAAGTGTAATTATCAATTATAATCAATATGGTAAACTCAGTGTCTTTTCCATATTGCTTATCTCCTCAAAAGTTAATTGCACTTTTCAACCACAAATGTTGGCAAACCTTGAGCTTTTTACTCTTTGCAACATAGCGTATGTCAAACGTATCTGTACTTCAAGGAGGAAACTAAGGCAGAAGTGATTGGATAATTTGGTCGTGTCAGAGAGAGTTAAACTTTCCCTTTATTGAAGTAATGATCATGGTTTATGATGGCTGGTTCTCTGCCCATCTATAGCCCCTGACACATTTTTGGAGAGCATTACTTCTACTCTCTGGATATGATTTAAAGTGCTTGCTGTAGTGAAAAGAACTCCAGGCTAGTGGTTGGAGTTGCAGCCCTGTTCCTAACTAGCTGTGTGTGTGGTCAGGCCCGTCACTTTACCTTTCACGACCTCAGTGTCTGCATCTGTAAAACGAAATCATTCAACTAGATCATATCTCAAGTCCTTTTCAGTTTAAAGATTCTGTGATTTTATATTTCTAATTAGAAGTTGGGTTCTGTCACAGTTATGTAAGATTAAAAAAAAAATAACACGAATTCCAGAAGTTATTGTTTATCTTTAATCATCATCATCCCAAGCCGTAAAGCTAAAATATTTTTCAGTTTTGCAAAACAATGATTTTTAAAATGAGATTGGAAAGGGCTTTCTGTTCTTTGGTTTGCATCGCTAGAACAGAGGTCGGAACGTAGATTTAATAAAATCAGTCGCAGGTTCATATGATTTTTGGCTTTTGCTTTTTCCCTGACTCTTCAGGCAAATAGTTCTGTATGTGATTGTGTAAAATTAGCTTTGTCATTTATCTCTCTAGATACAGTTAAAGGTAGAGGGCCCCCTCCTTCCCAGCCCTGCTCCTAAACCTTTATAATCAATTATGCCAGTATTTCAGCATGTTCCATATTTTTATTGTTGATATTTACATGTAAAGAAGAGACTATTACACTCCTTCAAGCTCATAGTTCTTCATGATCGTTTGGTTTAACAGCAGATCAAAGAGGAGCTCTTACTGTCCATTGGTATAGTCAAAAGGGAGTCTTGAAATTGGGTGGCTAGGACCTGGTTATTATTCCCAGCTCTGCCATTAACGACCCACGTGACTGGATAG
This sequence comes from Nyctereutes procyonoides, assembly GCF_905146905.1. Lineage (NCBI taxonomy): Eukaryota > Metazoa > Chordata > Mammalia > Carnivora > Canidae > Nyctereutes > Nyctereutes procyonoides. The sequence goes on along the minus strand of NW_026575136.1, from coordinate 7,379,477 downwards.
TCTCAACCAATACAGAGCTTCAGTCTCCTTGTTAATAGGATGGGGGTGATACCCCCTTGCCTCACCGAGGACACAGTGCCTTACACAGTCCAGGTATTTAATAAATGTGTGCTGAACTCAGCAGAATGGGAGTGTGCAATTTTGCCCCAAGTTCTGTTTATTCTTCATGCTTCTGCAGGGCTGAATCTTCAAAGTTGAGGGTTAGGGGATGTGACTTAAGGTAAAATAATTCTTCAGCAGTCCTTTCTGGGTGTTAACTTTAACTTTCCATTCCACAGAGGTAGTAGCTTTTGCACCTTTCCTTAGCAAGGCAAACATTTGTTCAAACATAATGTTCTCAGAAGTTGAGCTGATTTCATCGGGTAGGAGCAGCAGGCCTACCCAGTTGCTTTCTCCTGCCCTCTTCTACCTTTATGCCTTTCTGTGAATTCACAAAGAACTTCCGAGAATGTCTTGGGCTCTTGTAAACAGAGTTTAAAAACCACTGTCCATCCATAATGGAGCACTGAAACCATTTATTCAGAAGGCCATTGTACTTAGAACAGCTCCCTTGAAATGGGCTGGAATACGCTTCCGGCCCATCACCTTTCTATCAAGAAAAGTAGCAAAGATTGTTTGCCAGATCTGTGTTAAGCAGCATTTTTGTTAAAATTACCAGGGAACTCCATTTACAGAGATGATTCTTTTCTTCATTCTTAAAGGTTATAGTCTAGAATTCTACATTTTTACAGTGCGTTTGGAGTATGTTGGGTAACCATACCTAGCTGTCCATTTGGATTGGCTATGTCGTTATCAAGTTGCAATTTCCAATTAGCTTAAAGAGATCAGATAATTTATGCATACAGTGTTGTTTGACGTTAATAAAGGTTATCCCTCTTGGAGGACCTCACCAAGGGAAATCAGTTTTAATGGCTAGTCCTTTGAGTCTAGGCAAAGGTGGAGAAATGTGGCCACAGAGCAAAACTCATAATGTTATAAAATCCTGTGTGTCTGTGTCAGGATGTTGCAACTAATTTTTAAGCTCCTTAGAAAAGTCAAGATTTTGGCATTCCCTCCACTCCCCCCAGAAGGCAAGAGGACATAATGCACAGTTCCAAGTGCTCAACCAATAATTACTTTATTAACCACCAAAGGTAGTATTCGTAGGACTAATAAAAGTGAAATCTATGCTCACTAAATTTAAGTCTTGTCTGTGAGTCTTTTAAACTCTAAAAAAGTTTTTTGTTGTTTTTTGTTTGTTGTTTTTTTCTGGGAAGAAAAGCCTGTTGTTAGAGCCAGACAAAGGCCCCAAACCTAGTATATGCATGCTAATGACCGTCCGGTGAGAGAGACCTGACATTTAAACTTTAGGCCCCACTCTGCTTGATGTCCGATCCCATATCCTGGGTTACTAACAGGTTTTGAGGACAGGCCACCTTCTTGGGGGAATGAAATAACAGGTCCTGCCTCACTTCTGAACAGCCTTGCTTGGAACTGCCTTGCCTGGTGCAGAACTGTGTTCTGTCTGGCAACTGCTATCAAAATGTTGAGTGGCCTTGGACAAGTCAAGTCACTAAAACTCCAAGTCTCTGTAAATGAGATGGTTCAGTGATCACAGTCAGCTTTAAAATTCTTTGCATTTTCAAAGTAATAACTGTAAATACATTTTCAAAGTAAACAACTGAAAATATGTGTGCTCTCTTTTGAGTTATGTTGGTGAGAAAGTAAGATTATTTTTACACAGATGCACACACCTACACACATATGTAGGGATGTGCTGCACTGAGAGCAAAGGGTTAGAGCAGCAGGTGATAGGGAAAATGTGAAATACACGCCTTTCTCTTCTTTGACCTGGACATCAGATCCTCATTTTTCTTCCACATAAAACTGATCAAGCACACACAGCAAAGCAAATACTAAGTCTCGTTCTTGTTCGTCCACAGCTTGAACTTGGATTGGAGTTGTTTGCTCTCTGATCCAGAGTTTTTGGATGCATGGCATTTCGTGTGAGCAAAGAAATAAACAGACTAAAAAGGTTGTAGAAAATTGTAGATTTAGTAGAATCCCTGAGATGATTTACTTTAGGGCTGGGTTTAGAATGGCAAACAGATGCAAAGGCTTTTTCTGGCCTTTGTTTTCTGAGTTGGCTGTGCCCTTGCGTACAAGAGGCCTAGATTCCCGCCATGCTCCCCCACCCTCTCCCCCCTACTTTTTTTGGTGAACTTCTAGGATTCATTTTCAGTCTTATGATATGTCTTGAAAAGATTTGTTTGATTAGGGGAAAGTGTGTCCAGAGAATGATTCTGTATTACCTTGTATTATTCATTTTATTAACTTTCCATTGTCCAAGGCAGGAGGACAGAGTACTGAATCTGGCATAGCCAACATCATTCAACCTCCCAGAAATTTGGAGAAAATGCTGGGCTTTTCATCCCCCTCCCCCACCAGATGGCCATTAGGATGAAGGCTTTTTCTGGGAGGAGGTCCAAAATCATCTCAGATGTGTAGGTTTTGGAGATTATTCAAAAGGGCTGCTCCATGGAATGTGAGACATTCCCAAGGTCACATCAGTTTATTTAGGCAGAATTATCTGTAAACTACATGAAAAAGAAAAAATAGAATCCATTTCTATAAACTTTAACCTTTTCTGAAAACATGTGCCCAACTTAAAAAAGGTTAGTAGTTGTGAAATATAAAATCCTATAAGTGTTAGCATAATGTGGATTAATTTTAAATAATTAATTGCATAATACATATAATAAAGAAGTTTCTTTTTTTAAATTACCAATTTATTGAGAATATATATGTATGTATATATATTTTCCTCCCCAAGATTGATATTCCTTCAAGTGGCAAAATAAATGTTCCCAGGTTTTTATTCCAAAAAAAAATGGGAAAAAAAGTATATTAGTAACTTTTTAATGAAGCAAATTTTATGTCCTTTAAAAAAAAAGTTTTGTTTGTTTAATTATAGATTTTTTTTATCTGTTTTCCCATACCTGCCATTAGATCAAACCATAGAGCTTTAAGCTAAGGACTTTCACAAAGTCCTGTAAATAACAGCCCTCTCTTCTCATTTAAAGCCAGCAGGACATCCCATCATGACTACCTCTTAATTAGATGATATTTTGATCTGTGTTCCTATTCATTAATGCTTTGTTTTCTAGTGTCATGTCAGGGTACTATTTACCCACTAATACAATTTCGTGACATATTCCTAGGAGAGCTGGACCAGAGGAGATTCTATTTGGCTGAGGCTTTCCTCTATATTGGTTGACATAATTTCCAGATTAATATGTGAGTGAAATTTCATAATGCTGGAAAATCCTTAATTTTAAGAAGTAAAGAGTTTGTAAGAGAAGCCTATTAAACATTTAATAGAAAAAAAAAAAAAAAAAGACCGACTTTAACACATTGATCATCTAACTTCCAAGCCATTTTTACTGCATTTGCTGTCACTGAGATGGTCCATTGTCTTAACGCTGCACTCTCTGCTGCCGCTCCTGCAGTTTTGTGCTTGCTATTTTTTCTAATATTTAATGCACCACATTTTATGTTCCTCCTTTTATTTCATTTTATGTTGTATTGCGTTATGTGTTTCACTGTAGGATCTAAATTGGGGAAGGGAATCCTGCTTTGTCCTTGTACTATAATGAAGATAGAGTTTGTTAATATAAATGTAAACTGCTGTCTTAGGTGCATCATCACATGAAGACTGTTTCATAATTGAATATGTTGGTACTAGATACATTTAGAAAATTACAGTCCCTAAACACCTACTCAGAGAGAGAGAGATGAACTTAATGGTTTGTTGTATACAGTTTCATTTTAAAATATTTTAGAAGAATGATTTGTAAGAATATGTACAATGCAAAGTAATGATGGTAACAGTGGAACAGTTAAAGGAAAATATATACGGCAATTACATTCAACATTTATTTGGATCTTTGTTCTTGGAAAGTTAGATATTTTTGAGGATTTCAAAATATGGGTGTAAAATTAGATCAGATTGAGAGAGAGAGAAATAAGTTTCCAGTAGCATGTTATGGGCACATTACCTACTTTAGTAAACATAACTATAAAGTGTATTGCTTTTTATTAAATTATCTGCCTTCACAGAGCAATAATACTTTTAAATGTATATCGAGTATTAAAAATGATGGGAGGACTGCAATTTGAAATCCACTTTCCTCATTTTTCTAAGTGAAATGGGGGAAATATACATGAAAACATTTTCAGTTAACAATGGAAAAGATTATTTTAAATAATGCAATATGATAAATAGATGTCCAGTAGGAAATGTGTGCAAAGTGCTGACGGTTAATACTGCATGACTGAAGTTCTTATTTGTTAATATCTAAATGTTTCATGTTGACAAAAAGATTTCAGAAGCATGAAATATTTGGAACAAAAAGAAAAGGTACTGAACACAATGATTTTATAATCACTTCAAAATTTATATGTGAACAACTGGCTTTTCAGGCTTAAAAATCATTCA
>NW_026575136.1:7265000-7372500 GCF_905146905.1 Nyctereutes procyonoides | reverse complement strand
AGCTTGGGAATGTGCCAGGCCTACTTTCAAATCCCAGTCCTTCTGTTTCCCAAGAATGCCACTTGGGCAAGTTATTATATCTCTATGTAACCTCAGTTTCCTCTTATGTTGAAAGGGGATTAAAAAAAACTTTCTTCATTAGGTTATGGAATTTAAGTAAAATGATAAATGTGAAAGCATCTAGCCAAGGCAATAGCATTGTAGTTGGTGAAAGTGGCCAAATTCAGAATATAATTTTGAAGGTAGAACAGACCAAATTTGCTGATGACTTGGTTATAGGGTATAAGAAAAAGAGGATGACACCAAAATGTTTGGTCTGAGCAAGTTGAACCTCCTCTAAATTGAAGGATAGGAAACTATGGCAGAAATGAGTTTGGAGGGAAATATCAAGAATTGGGTTCAGAAATGTTGAGTTTAAGATACTTTTCAGACATAGAGAAGGGAACTTACTTCACTGGAAATTATTTTGTATAATAAAATCTTAACAGGTGTTGTGTGTATGTGTACATGTGTGATCAACATCTTATGCAAACTCTACTTTTGGAAAAGGATAGACTCAGAATTCTCAATTACATTTCAGCACCATTTTGAAATTGGCTAAATTCAATGTTTTATTATTGACATTGCTTTAAAGATTTATAGAAAAGAGATTTAGATGTATTTTTTATTATTATTCTCAGGGTTTCTAGTTCTGTTTTCAGATTTGTTTCACTAGTTGAAACAAAGTTTTTATGTGAATGTTTTATAGGGCAATATGATATCCTAATATATGATCCAGAAAGTACAGTAAAAAGCAGAAAGGAAGTACCAAACACTTCCCTTCACTTTATTAGTTCAAAGATCCTGAATGAAATGCTCACAAAAAAGAAAGCAAAAGAGAGAGAGAGAGCATATAAGGACAAAGAATAAAGAATGAATGAAAGGAAAAGAAAAAGACCCTTGAAAGGAGTTTACAAGAATCACAGCATACAGAAAATAGTTTCAGCTTCAAGATTAGCCTTACGCAATGCCCTTCCCAGAACTTGACCTCCCCTAAGTTTAAACTTGAGAAAGTTTGTCTTCTCTGCTCCTCGTTCTCATCACCATCATCTTTTACCTCTACTTCTTGGGACCTCTCAATCCATACCCAATGCAACATGTCTCCTTTCTGGAACACTCTTGAATACTCACAGTACATATTACCATTTTAAAGACTCTGAGAAGTCTTGCAAAAAAAGAAACTAGTTATTTTTCTTTTACCCAGTTTAACAGTCACAGCCCTGGCAAGAAACATATGGCACACTCAAACTTGTAACTTGAGGAGACTTTAATAGGAGGACTTTTTATAAAGGCATGGGCAGGGTTAAAGGAAGGCATTGAGGTATAGTGCGGTGTTCTGGATCTAGTAACAATGCTATCATGCCTGGAAAGGGCAAATGGAAGGACTAATAACTAGAACCTGAAGAGGATCATCAACTATGCCCTTAAAAAGCCAACTGATTACAACCAGGCAGGGAAGGAGCAGAAGAATAGGTACCTCAAAGACCCCTATTTCTCCAGTTGGCTGAAACCAACCAGAACTAGAAGGCAAGGGAGGCCTTTACTGTAGCCCTTTGGGTTCAACTTGCTGGGCCACAAAGCAGGATCAGGACAGGTAGAAAGTGAAACTAGAGGGCCACGGGGAAGATAATTGAGTACACTTTAGGTTTTCCAAATGTTTTTCCCAATAAAGCTCTCTTTTAGTTTGTTTGTATGTTTGTCTTGATTTGATTTGATTTGACATCTAAGAACTATCTCCAGGGGTATTGGCTATTTTGTGCAGCACAATTTAGAATATTGATCTAAGCAGTGGTCATAAAATGGGCCTAGCAAAGCAATTCTTTTTAAAAATTAAGCCTGAGTATCTTTGGGTGGGGTATAAGCCCCCCAACTTTAACATCAACCCACCACTTTCCATTATGTTCATGCACTAAGTCAGCACAATTGTGTCATTTCCTGGACCTATAGGCATTTGAGTTGTTGGCCCTTGTCCTGGATTCTGTCCTCCTCCCTCCTCCTTAATTCCTCATCAGAATGTACCTGTTCTAGGCTCCATTTTCAATGGACCCAGTTTTCCTTAGAGAATCTAATAAATCTATGTTATTATGAGAATGACTATTGAAAGCTTAGTGTGTTATTTTCCTTGGGTAACACATTTGAATTTGAAAACACACTTTATAGAAATCATGCCACAATCCCCCCACACACACTCCAAATTTCAAAATGATGTGACTTTTTTTTTCTTTTCCTTCCCCAAATGCACAAAATACATGGTATTCCATATGTAAAGTTGGCCCTAATCATTTCTGTCTGGCGGCTGCCATGCATGTCTCCTACCTCTCTATTGCTAAATAAAGAGAATATGTGTATTTTCCCCAGAGAACAACATACTTTGAATTCTCCTCAAATGCAGGTTCCCATGGATAACTAGCTGGAGGAAAAGAGAAATGGCAGGCTGAGCTCACAGGTAAAATCCTGTTATAGGGACCTCCAGGAGACAGTACCTTGCCTTCTAATACTCAAATATTTATTCTAGAAAGTAGTGTTCTATAGAAGTTTAAGATACCACCATAATTGGAAAGAATTGTTCTTTCTATCCAGATTGAATGTAATCAATCTGCTTTCTAATGGACAGACCACAGCCCCAGTACTTTCAGAATGTGGGTACCGCAGAATGAATGAAATCTCATGCTTTTACCGTATCTCCCTTCTATTTTGCCAGAATCAGCTACATCAACTGCTTTTATCCTTTCTTATATAAAATATCTCTGTTTTTATCTTCTTCCACGCCTTTTTCATTGTGGCTTTAGAATTAGATTTCCTCCTTGACAAGTCAGTGTTTTTACACTATGCTTCAATGGAAGTATCAGGTGCTGATTTTTCCTTTTTTATTTATGCTTGCAGACTGAAAAAGGGACTCTTACTGAATTAGTAATGAAAAATTATTTTTATAATAAGGTCAACAAAGCATTATTACTGTAGGTCATTGGCCAGGACTCAGAAACGTTTTAATTATAGTATATTTCTTACAACAATAATGACATTTGGCCTGTGTTAAATTTCCCATTAGCTTCTCTTCCTGATTTTCATTAGGCGCACCCTGAATTCAGGGCTTAGATGTTAATTTTCATGGCATTTGAATGTTTTATTCAGATTACTAAGGCACATTGATCCTCTTCCTAGAAGTTTTGTTGTCAGGGAATGGTGAATTCAAGAAAGTTTTCCAAAGTATGGAAATAGTTTCAACTCCTCAAGAGCTATCAAGTATTTTTTCTTTATGTTTTATTTTATGGCTTAGCCTGTAGAACATCAGTAACTCATCAAAGTTTCTTAGATTTTCAGGAGTTTTTAAAATAAACTGCTCTGAGATATTTTTAATGTTCAAAACCAGTATTTTAACTAATGTAGATTATATGGTTACTCATTTCACACATCAGAGTTCCATTGATAAAATTCTTTGGACTTTTATCAATCCATGTTTCTTCCTGATAAAGCAAGTAGGTGTTTAAGTAATAGAAGCATTTGGTACTCCATGTTTTTAAAAACCCAACAACCAGGAAGAAAAATAACAAGGATCTTTGGTGGTAGATTGGCTGCAAGTGACAGAAACCCAATTTCAGCTAGTTCAATCATATTTCTTAAAGGGGGGTGGTAATTTACTTGATCAGATTTCTGAGCTATATAGGATTTTCTGGGGGTCCTTTAGGGCTGGATGAGTAAGGCTGAAGCACTGTCATCAGGGTTATGACTTTGCCCTTGTCTTTCAGATTGGTTTGGCCTCTAATTGTTCCAGTTACCTCCTGATAACAAAGTATCTTAGTGAAAAGAGACAGGTTGACCAATAGCCCTGCCTGGCAAAATAGCCTCAAAATGCCTCTGATTGGCTAAAACAACATCCTGGAACCAATTATAGCAGCCTAGGGCTGGATGGGTACTTCTTTGACCTCACATGACCTTTTAGAGTTACCCTCCCCATTGTGGGAACTGGTTCCCATCAAAGAGTTCGGCTATTCCTGCCCCACATGGAATGAATTTCTCATAGGAAAGAGAGATTCTATTAATAAGAGTGGAACCATGAGCAAATCTACTTCTTTCTAATTCTAGGTTGTATACAGAAATTGAGGATAATAATTGTTTCTACCTATCTCAAAACTCAAAAAAGTTACCTCTTATTACATTGAAATGTTGTAATTTTTAGATTGTTGTTACAGCTCGTAGACACAAATTCGAGAGCCCTCAGTAAAATATAGCTTTTTGCTATATTTATACAGAAGAAGGATACTATCAAAAGGATATATCTCTGAAGGTGAGATGGTAATGAACCATAGAAACAATATAACTGCTAACATTTAGAGCTTACCCTGTGCAGGTTCTATTTTCAAAGAGTGCCACATATTAACTCTTATAAATGTAGTGTTTGTTAGCCAGGTTCTAGAGTCAGATGGCCTGGGTTGCCACCCCACAGCTTTCAGGTCATGGGACCTAGGGCAGCTGTTTAACCTCTTTATGCCTCAGTTTCTTGATCTGTGCAACAAAAGCATTAATAGTAGCTACTCCACAAGGTTTATAATGAAGTGGAACATATCAGCATCTGGAATATAAGCAGCACTCAAAGAATACTAGTAGAGGAGGAGGAGATTTTGTCATTTCTTCTTATCTTCATCATCATCCTACATTATTATTTGTTAATAGAGTCAACCAAATGATTCAATGATGATTTATATTTAGGATTTAAGTATATAGTTTTAGAGATTGGAAATTTTATTTATACATATATTTATATATATATGTATGTATATATATATATATATATATATTTTTAGGCCATCTAATTAACAGGGCAATTCAAAGAAAATGCAGAAATCAAAGGAATTCATAGATTCCCAAAGTAGCTTTGCTCAGAAGGGAACCACAGTAGATATGTAATCATTCAAATTCTCTTACATTGATGAAAATCATATTGGCTAAAATACGAATTATAAAAGAAGCATAGAGTTCCTAGCACAAAATAAATACTTTGTTGTCTTGAACTCCTCAACTATAAAAATGAAATGATGTGATTTTAAAATATTTTGGTCTTATTTTTCCAGATCACACAAGCATATAAATTTTAAATATTCATACTTAACAAGGACACTATATTGGGAATTATAGCTTCAAGGTTATCAAAAGAACAATTCACTAAAATAATCTTACGTTACTTTATGATGTGATTCTCTGAAATTATTTTTCAAGTGATTTACTTAAAGGTATTTCAAACCATTATGAAAATGAAAAAAGTCCCAATACTCATATTTTTAGAAAGAAATAGGTTTTCTGTTTATAAACATTTTGAGAGCTGTGAAATGGTAATTGTTAATTGTTTCTCTTTACATGCTTGGACATTAACAGTTATTTTGGAGTCAAACTCACAGTATTTTTGAAAGCTTAATTTTCAATAATTTTCTTTTCTTAAAAGACGAGTCATACAATTTCTCCATGCAGAGATGTTCGGTTGAGAATGATGTAAAAATTACAGCCTAGCAAAATAGCTTCTGCCTGAAGAGATTACAAATTCTGGTTGTGGAGAAAGCCATGATTATGAGAGTATCTCGATCTGATAACAACTTCATCCTTTGGTTTGATTAAGATGCTTAGATGAAGTCTTATACCTACGTAGTCTATATTTATACATTACATATATTCATTATACTCAAAGTTCTTTTGTTTGTTTTAAGTGGAGCAAAAATCCTATAAATCAAAAAGTCAGTAGAGTTATTTTCTACTACTTCTTGGAAAAGATGAGATAAGAAATCCTAAAATGTAGATATTATTCCAAATAAATAAATAAAAGATGTTGGGCACAGAATGGGCATTACATTCTGGTGATGGAGACTACAAATAGTTTAAAATAATTTTCAGTACTGTGAAGAGGTACGAAGTAAAGAAAATAGGGTAATAGGAAAAGCATGATGGGGCAAGACTGGTGGTGGTGAGTGGCAACCAGATTAAAAGATGATCTGGGTAGACCTCTCTAAGCGGAAAACATTTCACCTCATACCTGAATGACAAGAAAGCAATAGTGGGAAGAGCACTCCCAGCAGAAGAAATAGCAAACGGATACATCCTAGGAATGATAACAGGCCCAGTCAAGAAGGGGAATGGTGTAGGAAACACGATGGTGAGGCAGGCATTGCCTTGTGATAATGGTGAATTTGGATTCATTCTAAGTTTACCAGGAAACCACTGGAAAGTTGAGTAAGAGCAAGCATGATTTTATTAACTGGTAGACTAGATAGAGAACTGGAAGTAGTCCAAGCCAGAGATCATCCAAATCCAAATCCCTCATTTCTTTCTTTCTCTTCCCTAACTATGCATTCTTTCTTCTGAAAACCCATAGCTCACTCTGCCTTTATTTAACAAATATTTATGAAGCCAACACAGTGTGCCAGATGGTATACTAGATGCTCTGCTATAAAGATGAACGATACATTTTTTTTTTCCTATCCTTAATGGACAGTGTATGTTTGCTTGAGTACAGTTGGAATCAAAGGAGTACCTAAATCTTCTTGGGAAAGACAGGAATGGCTTGAGCTGAGTCACAAAGGATGAGTAGAAATTGACTAGATAGCCAAAGGGACTAATGAGAAGAGTATTTCAGGCAAGAGAGGGAGAAAGTACGAAAAATAGAGTCACAAAAAATTATGACATGTTCACTGACAGACAAATAGTTCTGCAAGACTATGATATGTGAAAAAAAAAAAAAAAAGACTATGATATGTGGCTAAAAGAGTAGAGATGAGGCTGGCTAGGCAGTCAGAGGCCAGAATATGAGAGCTCTGTTTGCTCTGCTAAGGAGCAAGGTTTTATCCTGTGGGATATGAGAGCCAGCCAGCAAGACATTTGACGGGGTAGAAACAATAGCGGTTTTGTTATATGTTGGAGTGTGTTAGAGTTGATGATGCTGAACTGGAGAAAGCCATTAGAAGCTAGCATATAGTTGAAGTGAGGTGCTAATTGTCTGGACTGGAAGAGATGAGGAGATAAGATTAAGGAATGGCGGAGGCTCTGTGGTTGATTGTATGGGGAGGGAGAGTGAAGGTGGAACCTACAGTGACAGATGGTAGCATTCAATAGGATAAAGACATCAGGAGAAATGAGCAGCATTGTTGGCAGTAGATTTGAGCTCTAGAGTTAGGACCAGGAGGCAGGAGTACCTCTGGATATAGCCAGTCAGAGGATGAATTTCTGTATTAGAGCTCTGGAGAGTGTTGGAGCCAAAAGTAAAGATTTGTAAACTTGTCACAATATAAAATAGAAGCTAGAAATTGGTGTTATTTAGACTTTATTTTCTCTGAAATATATATTATATTATTTATTTATTTATTTATTTATTTATTTATATTTATATTTAGCTTTTGTTTGAACCAATATGTAAAACTCGTGGCTTTCATGTAATAATCTACACGTAATGATATTGCAGCCTGCATTCTAGGATAGCAACAATATGCTGGCTTGAGAAAGGATTATACCTACTGATATTAGAGTTGTTTTTTTTGGTTTTGTTTTGTTTTGTTTTGTTTTTTTTGTTTTGTTTTGCCAGAGTGCCCAGACCAACCCATTTCACCTATTTATGTTACCTGGTTGGCCTATATTGACATTTGGATTTGAAACTCCAAGCAAAATACATAGAGTGAAAGATCAAAGTCCAAGGGAAGAGTGGGTCCTAGAAGAGGGGAAGCCTAAAAAGGAGAATGAGAAGAAACATTTCTAGTTTGTTTGTTTTTTTTCCTTCCAGGCTTTCTCTCTAGAGTTCTTTTTTAGCATCTTCTCATTGATCTTTGGTAATCTGCTCTCTCTGGACAATGTTTTTGTTCATCTTAGATCCTCACTATTCACTGTGGTCCATGAATAGAGTTTGCATTTCAATTTCTTCCTAGAACTTCCTGGGAAATTTATGTCTTTCCAAATAGTGAATCCTGGAAAAAATTCATTTGAGAAATCTGGAAAAATATTATAATTCTCCTATAATTATTAAAGCTTTAAAAAATCAACATAGCACTGTTACTGGTTAGATGAAACCCACGTCGGTCAAATGGAAAGTAAGTGAGGGAAGCACTGGCATGTGGAGTTGAAGGTGAGGAGGACGTTGCTAGGCCCTAGGGCTGGGCCATGGGGGCCATGAGCAGTCAGGAGTTTCCGGATCTTTTGAGCATTTATGTAATGTTTGGTCCCCGTAGGAGACTGCATGCTCCATAAGGGCAGGTTGTATGTCTTGTTTACCCTTGGCATCTTGTCTTTGACACATTTTGGCCTCTCAGTCACTTGATGAATAACAGTAGTGTTAGTTTAAAATAGGAAGGACAGCAGGGTTTAAAAGAATGAATGGATGGATGGAATTGTCCAAGAAATATTTCTAATATATTGAAAGTAGGTTTTGTAAGTTTATTATTTCTAGCAACTTAGTTACCATATAGCCAATTGATTTACCTTAAGTGGCAACATACACACACTTACGTTTTATGTTTCTCTAGTCATATAGGGAAATTCAATGTCATGCTCACCTTGCTATTTAAAAACAATTTGTAGGCAGTGTAGATGCTTGAGGATCATTATTAGAAATGGACTCTAACTGCCTTTGTTCAGGTATTACACGAAGGTATAATTTGGGATATATCTCCAGATGGAAGTTAAACCATCTTAATATATGAAATTCACCTTGTTAAAAATGTCTTGAGAGAGAGAGAGATTGGGATTGTTTTGCCATTACAAAATGTTTTATTGAAAGACACTTGTGATGGTTCTGTTAAGTATTTTGAAAAGTCCTTGGATTCTTTAGCACCGCTACTTCTGCGACATTTTACTTACCCTATTTTTTCTAATAGATTCTCAAAGCCAGGCCTGTTGGGCTCCCTCTGGAAAAACCACAATTCACCCTAAAGCTTGAACTCATAGACTCCACTCTCCTCATCCTCATGTGGCCCATTCTGCTCACATTCCTTCCTTTTAGCTGGGAAGAATGAAGATTTAGATTTAGAGATGACCGTTTATTCATTCAAATCCTGTTGAGCATTTATTGTATGCCATGCATGTTCTAGGATTTAGGGACATAGCTACAAACAAAACAAACTAAAATCTTTACCCCAAGGGATTTCCATTCTTGTGTGATGGGAAGAAAGGCATAAGATAAACAAGCCAAATGTAGGTGAGATAGTGAGGAATGCTATGGAAAAGAATGATGTAGGAGAGGGGCCAGCGACTCTCAAGTTTTGTGTGGTTTGATTGGCCACCACCGTTTACTGGCAGGTCTCATGATTCATGCAGTTTGTAGACGTGTTTTATATGTAGGTCACACGGTTGTTCAAAAATATCAAACCTGAATTAGTTCTCCACATTTAAAAGCCTTGATATTTCACATAAAAGTACAAATTTATGACTTTTCCTGAAAAAAAATGGGAGGAAATGGCAAAATTCCAGCATCAGCTGAAATTGAGTCCTGGTTATTCCCTTTAAACATGGCATCATAAAACTAGAGTGTAGTAAAGTATATCTAAGTATAATACGCAGTAATAGCGCCTTACTGTGGATCAGGAGCTACCTGAAGAATTTGATGTGTATTGACTAATTTAATCTTCAAAAACAACCCTCTGAAGCAAATGCCAAATTGAGGTGCAGAACATTGAGGTAACTTACTTGCCTGGGGTCACAAACCTAGTAAGTGGTGAAGCCAGTAGTTAATCCTGAAATGTCTGGGTGCCAAATCTAATTCTAGCCATTCCATGTATGCCTCGTTCCTTGCTACCACCTGGTGAACTTCATCCATTTATATTTGATGAAGTTGAGATTCCACGTCTCTCTAATGTCCCAGGCATGACTGCCTTAAGATCTAGAGTAATCATAAATTTGTAGTTAGACCTTCATAATAGTTCCTGTTCCAAGGGTAGGGGGCAGTCGGGTAGCTGATATACCCCAAGTCTGTGCCCACTTGTCCGCCTCCTGCAGATGAATCCGTTCCTTTAGGACTGGCCCTGCCCTTGTGAGCAGTTCCAGTGAATGCCCCTGTCTCTCTGCCTCGCCATGGCCATGTTTCCTGATTTGCTTCACACAATTACCTTGACTTCCTCACAAATTCTGAGATAAGAACAAAAGGGCCACAGAAACTATGCATTTTTCTGAGTAAAATATCCGACATAGGATGAAAAATGAAAGCTAATCATCTTTTCCTTCTTCCTCTTTTTTTTTTTTCTTAAAAAGCCCATATGAATCATAGGTTTTGGAAGATAAAACTCCAAGAGGGTTGTGTCTGTGTATGTGTGTGTGTGCCTGGACATGTGCATATGTGTCCATGTCAGGGAGGTGAATGCTTGTCACCCCTGAAGTGGTGATGTTTGACTTCAAAGGACAAAAAGCCATCCATTACCTATATATTAACAGTGACAAAACTTAGCAACAATAAATATTTAGCAATGCATGAATCCTCCTCTACCTCATTTACAGACTTGATTGGAAGGTTTTCACAGCTCAAGGGACTGAAATTTGGCATCTTCTCTGCTAGCCCAAGTTCATTTTTTATCTTCTTCCTTTTCAAAAGTTGTTTCTTAGTTACAGAACATCAAACATAAGTTGGATGTAGTTTCAAGCCTTTAGGAGCCAATTTTTTTTTAAATTTTAATATCTCTTATTAAACAATAGCCTCCAGAGACAGATATTTATTATAAGACAATATCTTTAAAATTTATATTATTTTCAGTCTGTTGATCAATGGGTACGATACTTGTCAACATTATGAGCTCATGAAAGAATTTGGCTTTAGAGGAAACCATACAGGGAAGGGTCAATGAATGGCGCTACTAACCCTGGGGTAAGTGCTGGCGTCTTGTGTTGGGGCAGGGGGGTACATCTCAGGCCACAACTGGGTTACTGGTCCCAGACCAGCTGAGCTCAGTGCAGTGCCAATGGGCAGGAGTCGGGACTAGTTGAGATCCAAAGGCTGTGTGAGCCCCATAGCCCAAGCCAGGTCAGACCTCCAGAGATCGTCATCAACCTTCTAGTAACAAAGGCAAAAACCCTCTCACCCAACTCCTTATTGACCTAAATCTCTACCTTTTTAACATATCTTGAAAAAAACTGATTTATCAAAGAATCAGAGTGTTATTAGCAAGACTTTGTTCTTGGGGACCTTGCTACTCAATAGCTCAGTGACTTTGGGTTCACTTACTTAACCTCTCTGGCCTTCTGTTGCAGACTCTTCTGTAATCTAAGAGTGGACTAAATAATATCTAAGGCACCTATTGGTTCTAACATTCTGGGAGGCTCTAGAAATCAGTAGGCATATGGAATTCCTTTCTAATTTTCCTTTCATAAATATATGTATTAGAACACAAGCCAAGAATCTTCTCTGTGCTGGGTCTTCAGATCACGGGGCTTCTTTTTTCATCTCCTAAGGATCTGAGCCTGGGCAGGGAGATTTTGTTTTAACATCATTTTTTGGAAGATTGTCTAGAGTATAGCTCTACCTAAAAGGGTTTGTTTTCTTCTAATTTCTTGAAACAAAACAAGATAGCCTTAATGTTTCTGTGCACGCTGACTGGCAAAAAGCTTACAGACCCTATGCCTGGCTTTGGTTAAATGAAGTCCAAAAAGGAGCGCCTCTGTTGAACCTGGTTTCCCATTTTGATGATATGGAGCTACTCTCCTGGAAAGAGGAGCCTGTTGTTGGGAGTCAGAAGCCCTGGTTTCAAGTCCTGGCTCTGCCACTCTGAACCTCAGCTTCTTCATTCTGATAACAAAAATGGAACACCAGGTTGCAGTGAGGATCTGTAAACTCTGATGCCTCTTTCACATCCAAGATACTGTAACGAAGTTTTCAGCCAAATATGCATATATATCTGAAACACAGGTCTCCTGAAACAATACTGCAAGTGATTCATTTTAATGTTTTCTTTTCTCTTTATGTTATCTATTTCATTTCTTTTTAAAATGCTGATCATGACCCACTAAATTGATTTGGTCATGAAAACACTGACCTAGCACACACTTGATCATTTTCTTTTTTCTTGGGAATAACCAGAGTTTGGACATGAATATGTATGTGCAGTATCATCGCATGACCAGAATCATCTCCCCTATGCCAAGAGCCCATGTGTATTACTTGTAAAATAAGGGGACGAGTACAAGCTTTACAGACATAGAGTTAGGAATGATTCCGGCTGGAGGGTCTTAACTAGCTGTGTGACTTTGAGTGAGCTACTTAACCTTTCTGGATCTCAGTTTCCTTTAAAAAAAAAAAAAAACTCAGATAATAATACCTATCCCACAGGATTAAATAAATGTACGTGCAGTGTTTAATATAAAATATGCACAATTTAAGCACTGACTTCTTTGGTAGCCCTCATTAGTCATTTTGTCACCAAGCCTTTACTCTTACCTTCAGGATATTCTTTGCACTCACTCTCAGGTTTGTTTTCTTGACCCCTGCAGGACTGGAATAATCTTGCTCGCCTTGTGCTTCTGCCACTGGACCAGTCCTTCTTGCATAACAAAACCAGGTTAAGTTTCCACAGACACCACTGCGTTTCACCACTTCACAACCCATTGCCACTAAAATCCTGTAAACCCACTCTCTAACCTGCCATTTCCGACTCCTCTTAGTGATGTCAGCATGACCATTGACCCTCGTTCCTCAGCAAACTCATTTCCTGAGTGTCTACCATCGGCTGGCAGGGATCAGCTTCTGGAGACTCAGCAGTGAACACTACAACCAACCACCCCTTTGGGGCAGGGAGGACACCGCTACTATGTGAACAGGTCACCATATAATGTATAACTATAGGTAATTTGAGGTAGTTGTAAGTGATAGGAAGAAAAGGAAGACAGTGTGGGAGAAAATAAAATGTGAGTCAGTTTCCCCTCCTGAGATCTTCTGTTGTCCCTTAGGTGATCTCACCCCAGCACTGGAAGGCATGCCCTCCCACTGAGATGTGCCTCCACCTTTCCTTTTTCCTTCAGGACCCATCTGGCTCTTCACAGCTCTGTTCCAACCCTTCCCAAACCTCACAGTGGTCTGTACTTCCCCGTGTAGCATTTTCTGTCTCAACAACTTTTTATGCCAGTTTGTATTACTATTATTGGGTGTATTTATGTACATTTTTAAAAATCTCACCAACTAGATTATGGGGAGAAACAGCATGTTCTTTTGTGCAACTTTCATGGTCCTCTCATGATACCTTGTGCAAGGTAATGATCAGGAGGGTGCGGAGTTATTGGAAGGGGGATTTCCTACCTGGTTACTAGGGCATTGTTACAACTATGAGCCAACTTGGCAGTTTCTATCGAAATGTGTAATGTGCGTGCTTTATGACCTGATAATCCCGGGTATGGTTGTCTTTCCTAAAGATATGCTAGCATAACATGAAGATGAATGTAAAAGGATGATGGTAATCTTGTGCATTATTTTTGAAGTAATATTTTAGAAGCAACCTCGATATCTGTTCGTATAGATTATGATATATACATTCAGTGGAATACCGCATATGCCATTGTTAAAAAGGATGAAATAGGTTCATATTTACTGATCAGAGGGTTGACCACGACATAGTTACCTGGAAAAAAAAAAAGACTAAAAAAAAAAAAAAAACCCAAAGCTGAAAAATAATATGTATACTTTGAAACAGTGAATACAAAATAGACCATGTGTGGTGGGGGGCGGACCCACGAGTGGGCTTGACTAAAAGGAAAAATGAACCAGCCTCACCACTGCAGCTGACTACTCACAAAAAATAAGATGTCAGTTGATTTGGGGGAAAGATTTATAGATTCCGGTAAAAGTTAGGTAAACTGTTAAAACTCAGTTACTATCATTTTTAAAAGAATAAAGGAAAAGTGGGTTTTTTAAAAAATCAGTTGCCCTTTTGGTCTCAGATTTTAAGTTGTATGTTTTGGAAATCCATCACTGTTACCATCATCATTATTATTAACACTTAATCCATTGAATCATACAGGCATCCCCTCTCAACTATTTTAGTACTTTCTATACCATCTCCGCCAAGGAGAAGAACAGCCAGTACTTGCTTCATGCAATAGTAGAGAACTCATTACCTACTAAACTGGTTGACTTATTTTTGGACAACTCTGATTATTAAAATTCATTTCTCCCTGGAGCCAAAATCTCTCTCCTTATAGCTTCCTTCATTGTTCTTACTGCTTTCCTTTGGGGACATGCAGAACATTTTTCTCTTGACAGCCTATATAAAATTTGAAAGTAGTTGTTCATGTTCTAACAGTTTACCTTGTTCTTGCTACGTAGTTAACTTTAAAAAGATCTCTTAGCAGTTCTGTTTTCTCAGCAGAAAAACAAAAGTATGACAGTGAAATTAATCAGCATTAACTTTGATTAGGACTGAATTGCAAATCTAGACATTATTATTATTACTATTATTATTTGATAAGATATATAGATCTGTGGCTCTCTGTACATGTTCAATCTAGATTGTGGGGTTCTAGAGCAGAGCATTTTGTTTTATAAATCTTTGTTTCTTCCTTCTCTTCCACGTCTACATTACCCATGGTGATATTTAAATTTCTTATGCACCTGCCATATCCTTAGTAAATAGATGGATTAATTCATTTTATCCACCTATGTGAATTCCTTTGGATGTACTAAATATCATTTTTGGTCCAGATATTCCAAATCTAGGAGATATGGGTCTCTCATATTTTATCACCAAACAATACTGGGCTGCTGACTGTCAATGGGACTATATTCTGAATGGGTGTGCCACATTAATTATTTAGCTATTAAAAAAGAACCTTTTGACAAGTAAGTGATAATAAGTGCATCTACATAGACTATGTCTTTTAGTCCGAGAAAATGAAATTTAAAATCTCATAAAGTTTCTATTGAATATCTCTGTACAAAGTTTTTAAATAACATTATACCAAGTTTGGATTTAACTCACCGATGGTTAATGTCCTATTAGATGACTTACTATTTTAGTTATTATGTATATATTTTTACCAATTCTTTGTATATCTTTTTGTGGCCATTACATTTTATTGATAACACTGAAGATCAGAAGAAACATGATTTCAAAGAACAGTTTCTCCAAGTCATGTATCAGGATCTTCAAATTTTATTCTGTTTTTTAGCTGCTTACCACTATATTGACAGGCATCTGATTGTGTGGCCTAGTTCTAATTATAGATACAGGCTACTTCACATAGAGCTGGATATTTCTAAGAGACTAAACAAAACGTGTAATGCTGTGAACAAGGAAAACAGCAGTATGTTTTTACTGTAAATTGACTGTTGTCATAAACAATAATTATCAACACAGCGTTGGTATCATGATACTGTCTTGAGCCTCATCATTCAAACTATTTCTCTTTGTATTTTACTGTGATTTTTAAAGGGGGAAAAAACCCAACAACTGTCAATCTAATCATTATATTCAGCCTACATTACCAAGCAAAACATATTTACAGCTAGATCTACACTGTTTTTACAAGTTTATTAAAAACATGTGTTGCCCAGTGCCAGGAATAGCTACAGCAAATGCTAACACCAGTAGGCAAACTGTCTCTTCACTTTCTTCTGAAGATTTAGCTACCCCATCACTTTAACTAGGAGTTACAAAGTAGATGTTCCTATGTGAAAATGGGTATCACGGATAAGAACTCTGTGTGGTGTGTGTTGTGGGGGGTAGCAGGCAAGCATCCATCTGCAGAGAGCAGCAGGGATTGGGGATATTAGGGATGTGACAATATAAGGGCTTAGATGATGGGAACCAGGAGATTATGGCACTCCTTTATAGCATGGAACTAGCATCACAGTCAACAACTAATGAAATAAAGTTAAATCATGGGACTTCGGGCTATTTGAATTATTTAAAAGAAGCATAACATTTCCTGTGGCATATGTTAAAACTGCATTTATGTTCTGTATATAAATTTAATTTCTTACTAATCTTAATCGTGATAATTTATTTAGTAAACCAATAGTAATTATTGGTTTACTAAATACACACAGCTCCACTACCCTCAAATATCCTGTAGACACCACAGGACTCTCTCTACCTTGTTTGCCACTGCTCCTAACATAAAGTAAGGGCTCAACAAATATTTGTTTAGTGACCGAATATTCACAAGGAAAGAAAGGAAGAGAAAGGCCCATTTTCTATATTCAGCGTGTAACGATCCTCCTCTATTCATTCTCCTCTCTGAATTCCTATAGTCCATGTATATTAATCACTCAGTTCATCACTTGGCTACATAACATATTATGTTACTCCCAAGCTGTTTGAGGTATGTACATCTAGCTCCACATTAGTTTATTGACTCCCTGGGGCCTTTGTATTATTTCTTTTCAGCAACTAATCTGATGAGGCATCCACTGGGCATTTAGTACATACTTCGTGTCTTCACTGTGTTAAAATAGATTTCAAACCAATGTGAGAAATAGCATTCTATCATCTGGTCTGAAACATCAGCCTATTTCATTCTTCAAGGACTCAATGAACTTCCCAGGAATTAATCCAATGGCATAGAATGATTTGGTATTTCCTTTAATAGTTAAGAGATAACCTTCCATAAGTTACAATTGCTTTGCACTGTTGAGTGAGTGATAACGGATTGGTTTTCCATCTCTTGATGGCACATCAGGTTAAGTTCAAGAATGTGAAATATATTTTCAAAATGAAAAGCAAATGTCAATTTCCTTATAATGATCTCTTTCTAATGATGATGATATAATAATAATAGTAATAATGATAATAATAAACAACTCTGGAACGGTGCTACCATAAAATGTTATTAAATAGCAGCAAATACCCACTTGCACATGTTGCTGTCATCGTTAATTTACAAAACATGTTAAACTGGTCTAACTGCTTGCTTTCCCCTCTGAATATGGATATTCATTCAGGCATTTATAGAGATAGTATAGTGTCTATGCAAAAGGAATCCTGACAAGTCTTGTTATTAAAATCCTTGAAGTTTCCCAAGAACCACAATTTTCAGTTAGGTAGTTAATTTCTTTCTGTCTTACTGCTGCCATACCATGCTTTGAATAGAAGGATTAAGTGCTTCATTGTCTCTCTACCAAGGAAGGTAGTTTGGCACAAACAGGTGAATGGCCTCACAAATGTAGAACAAAAATCTTAGTCTTACTATAGAGAATGACAGAAAACCACTTTAGTATCCAATTAGCTACTAGAATATACATAAGCCAGATAATTGCAGGTGATCAATACTCCATATGTAGCTTCCTGAATATTTTCCTTTCTTCATAATTATCTTTAATCATTATAATGAAATACATATCAAATATATGACCAAAAAAATGAAACTGGAAATGTACATGAAGTCATAGAATATAGATATGACAGTGACAGCAGTTGTCAGGAAACTATTCAATGAGGAATAGAATCCAACTGGCATTCTAGAAATCTAGAAATAAATTCTATCTCAAATTAGAGAATTTGTAGGATTCTAAAATCTTTGCACAATGAGATCCCGGGTGGCTCAGTCTGGTAAACTTCCAACTCTAGATTTTTACTCAGGTCATGATCTCAGGGTCTGGGATCGAGTCCCACATTGGGCTCTGTGCTCAGCAGGGAGCCTGCTTGAGGATTCTTTCTCCCTCTGCCCCTCTCCCCCTGCTCACACATGTGTTCTCCCCCTCTCTCAAATAAATAAATATTTCTAAAAATTTTTGCATGATGATTTCATCATGAATTTCAAAAAGGTGAGCTCGAAATTGACATAAATCTTGTCAGTGGCTTATAACAGCTTAAAGAAGAAAGACATCTTCTACACATAGCATGAGTCCTGCCTTTGCCTTCATTCTCTCCCCACTGCCTTTGGGTAGCACTTTCAGGATGGATCTCTTATCTCAAGTCATATGTATCAGCCCTGGTTTTTGAACATCTCTTTTTCCAGATGATCTAGACTTTTGATTTATTATAATCCTGAGAGAGGCTACCTCTGTGATTAAACCTGCTCACAGAGAGAACAGACATACAGACAAGACAAATATTAAATAATAGATAGTGGCTCATGTTAGAGTGTTTTCAAAAGGAGTGTTAAATTCCTCAAAAGAAAATGAATATATGAAAGTACTTAGTTCCTTTCTCTCTATCTACCTTTCCCCCCAACCCCCACCTTGTGTCTTTCTTTCTCTCTTGCTGTAATTATGGTGGAGGACCCCAAGAGTTGACTATTTTCAATAATATTTAATGAGACTTAACTGGACACTATTCTAAGAAAAACCTTCTCTCTTAGCCTTTTCTACTTACTTTTCTAATTATATGATCTTGTCAGGTTTTAAAAAGACTCAACCTCACTTACCTCAAAGCTGAAGAGTCATCGAAGCTCTCTGGGTGCCTTTTCTTCTTAAAGTATGCTGTGTCATATTATGCAGTCTTAGCATTCATATTTAGAAAGATGGTTTTACGTTTCATCTAATTTAAACCTGCTGTAAGAGTAGAAATAGATTTTTGATACAATAATGGATCCTATCTGTCTACCCTTCAACTGAAACCCATAATGGAAAACAACAACAACAAAATAATGAAAAGCAAAACAATCCTTAGTTTGTTAATTTTTTACCATTTCTTGTTTAGCTAATATTTTATTCTGTCCAAATATGGAAATTCCATCTATCAATAAAATTAACAGGGGATTTTATTTTTCAATATCAAGCCCATTGGTCCTGGGATTGAATTGAATATTTTGATTTTGTAGTGTCCTTCAGTTGCCTGTTGAAGTCCATGTAGGGAGCCTGGTATAGAGATTGGTTATGATTCTCCATGTGTTAATGTAGAGGACAGCCCCTCATGTCCATGCTCAGGAGATGGTCTCATCTCTAGACATTCCATGTGAACATGTTAAAATAGTTCATACTACCGTCAGACTTGGTGATTTCAAAGTTGTGAAATCAGCAGTGACTGTGTATCATAACTGGTTAGAAAATGTGTCTCACAGCTGGCTCTCTCTTCACTTCTTGAGGAACTAACATAATAAAGCCTGGGGAGCTTAACAGTCTTCTGTTATACCTTGCTCGGCTTCTAGGCTTCACCTCTTACCTCTTACCTTTTGCTCCACGTCTAAGCTTTCCTATGCACTATGGCTACATTAACCTTTCTAAAACATTGCCCAGTACAAGCCCATTACATTAAAGTCTTTAGTTTCTCCTGCCTACAAGTGAAAGCCCATTTCTCAGCCTGCCACCTGAAGCCAAACATTCCCTCCCTGCCTGACTCCTCTTTCACTTTTCCCCTCTGTGAACTCCAGCGGATACATTCATGCTTCTCCAAGTATATCATCTACTTTTCTCTCTACTTTCGCATTTTATTCCTAGCCTTCTACTTTCTGGTCATACTATTGTGGAAAGAGCATGACTGTAGATAGACTAAAAATGGATTCAGATATAGAATCTGCCATTTAATAGATGTATGGATATAAATTATTTAATCTCCCTGAGCCTCAATTTCCTCATTGGTAAATTAAAAGGCAAGTGCTAAGAAGATTAAATTGAGGGTAATTTAATTTCACACACTCAACACACACATACACACACACACACACACACTTCTGGTAGTAGGCATTCGGTTCTCTTTTTCCTAAATTGCCCTTTTTTTTTTCTCAATTCTTATCTGAGATCAGACCATAATTCCTTTAAGTCTACATCAGCTTCTCCCTTCTCCATGAGATATAACTTCCATTTTCTCCTGGTCCTGAGCTAGGTCTGCCCCTTTACAATTTCTCCAACATTTGAGGGCACTCTTTAGCACTAAGCATAGGTTGCTTTGTGGTTTATTTATTGTATGTAGTCAGATATACACCACAATCTGTCTCCCCTGTGAATGAATCCTGAAGGCATAGGTGCCATCTCACATGTGTATACCTCTTTGTATTCCCAGAGGTTTGAGATAGGACACTACAAGTGCTAGAAGCTTAATGAGCATTTGCTCTTGCTGGTGTGATGATGATAATGATGTTACTGGGAAATCTCAAGGGAACCGCTGCATATTTGCACAAAATCCACTTCATTCCATCTGAGAATTGTGGATGTTTTTGAAGCCAGGACCATATACCAGTACATCTGTACCAGTTACTTCGCCGTTGTACAATCTGATGGTTGTGCCCAGATATCTAGTTGTTAAGTACTTTTTTAAAAATCTCTCTCCACTCTTTATGGTACATTTTCTAATGCAAAAACCCTTATGAATTTATTTTATATACTTATATTTAGTTCTCCTTGGAAAGAATTCAAAACTGCAACTTTCTTTTATTATCTGGTTTGGAAAAGAAATGTGTGATTTCTGATGAATCGTGTGCTATTTTCTAAGAATTTCTCTACTGACACATCTTTTGAACAGAAAGGATTTGTTCCCCAAGTTCTTACTCATGAGCTTTCAATAGACTTCAGATGTGGAGAAGCATTGCCCTCCTCAAATGCGATTTGCAACTGCATTTCATTCACTTTCTTCCCTTTCATGAAATTGAGATGGACGTCTGAGCCAATTAAAAAAAAAAAGTAGATGTGAATTGCATTTATTCTAATAATATTAGATTGCCCTACAAACGTATGCTTGATGCTGTAAGGCAAAATCACATACCTTGGATATTTTTTTTAAGTACGGTGAAAATTAAAACATAGTAGAGAGTAATATTGACTCTGAATAACACAAATGTGGTCTATTTCAAAGTGAGGTAGCTATCTGGAAGAGATTTTCAACTTTGGATTATGTTGGTGCTAATGGTTAAACCTGCATACCTTGTCTTTGATGTTCTGTCCAGGCTCATGTGAAGTAATGGGATTAAAAATAAAGTGTACACCTTTCTTTTGATCTGAGTATCCAAAAGGAAAAATGTTTTTTTTAAAAAGCCTGTCTCCTGCTATAACTTAGCAAATACCACTGCTCCAACAAAACTGATATGATCCTGGGGCTCAGTTCACAGATTTGACAGGTAGCGTACACTAAAAGGTTTTCACAGCCATTGTCCTTTTTCCTGAAGCAACGTCATTCCAGATAGTGCTGTAGAAATGTGGTTTCATACCATCTACAAAAATCAAGGCAAGTTCAATTAATTTTAAGCAACCTCTCTCAAATAACTTGCTTCTCTGGTAACTGATAACAAAGTAGAGGATTTAGGACTATTGGTTATTTAGCCAGAAAGTGACAACAAAAAGACACTGGCCTAAGACCTTTACCTTGCTGGGCTACTTTCAGAAAGAACCTGTTTACTACATATTTTCTAATGAGACTTTACTCATCTCCTTGGTTGAGCATACATATATTCACACCCATACATATTGACACACTTCAAAGACTCTGCTCAGTATGGAAAAGAACCACTTTGACTCTGTGGTTCATTTCAAAAATGAATGAGTGAGATGTCCAACTGTATCCCATTAGAGAAAATAAGAAAGGTTAGAAAGGACAGATGCTTTCCTCAGGTGACCTAAAAAGGCTTAGACTGGGCTGACCGTGCTTAGAATTTTTTTTTTTTTTACTTATTTATTCATGAGAGACATAGACATAGGCAGAGGGAGAAGCAGGCTTCCCAAGGGGAGCCTTATGTGGGACTCAATCTCAGGACCCCAGAATCATGACCTGAGCTGAAAGCAGACATTCAACCACTGAGCCACCCAGGTGCCCGCCTAGAAGCCCTTATCCCAAGTTAGGCATTGGGATGCCTTTATGAAACCCATTGGCGATCTGAATAGATCTTTGAGTGGACAAGTGGCTTTTTCTGCAAACTGTCAGACCAGGCAAGACTCACCAAAAGGAGATGGTGAGTTCAAGTTCTCTTTTCAATCCTTGTGATCTTAGGGACTATGATGAATCCATGACACAAGACCAAAACTAAACTCTTCATGTTCTTTTAAAGACCAGCTTCTCTTCCTCTTTCTGTCTCTGCTTTTGCATTGCAAACATCGTTTGTTCTTGTTCTGTGTGGTTTTTCCTGTAAATAATGCTAGTATTTTCTGTTCATCCAGGTTTAAGCTCTCCCACAGGCCGGTGGAATAACATTTAAGCTCCTTAGCATGTCCACAATCTCTCTCGTCTTATCTCACTTCTTTCTTACCATTGTCCCTTTCTTCAAGCTGGACTTACCTCTTTCCTCTGTACTTTGTCTAATATTGACCCCAGTGCCTGAATGCAGCCTAGCCCTTAGTTGTTGTTCTTTTTTTTTTTTCCTCCACCCCGTAGGCCGCCTATCCTGAAGTGTCATTCATTCTGTTGAAAGCTTCCCTGCAAAAAACATACCAGCCAAAAGGCATCTCCTCTATGAACTCACATAGAGGGTCATTTGTGGCATTCTTGCCATCTCAACAAAGGCCTCACTCCATAGCAGGGCATATTATGTAGCCTTTGTGATTATCTCTCCAGTCTCTTTTTTCCTAGCACTTTTATCCCAGCTCCCCATATACACACAAATCTGCCCTGGGGAACGACACTCCCAGACAGGTCCTTCTTGCCACCACCTCCCCATATATTCCCTCATCTGCCTGAACTACATCCTACCTCCCCTCCAGGGCTCACTCTCACTTATCCTGCAGAGCCCCTAAGAAGCCTCCTCTAAATTGGTTCCATGCTCCAGCAGGCTCTGGACCCACTCTGATCCTAGCCCTCATTTCACAACACTAGAACTCTCCTTTTCACCTCTTTTATTTACTTCACTAGATCGTGAACTCCTTGAAGTCATGGCCACATCTTGTTTATCACTATATACACAGAACAATGCCAAATACAAGACATTAAGGAGATTTGCTAGTAGTAAGAATAGATATGATGCTTAGAGTCTGTCTTATATTATGGTTCACTGTAACTATTTTCTCTTGGGACATAAGTGTTCTAACAGCATGGGTTATGCTTTATACAGCTTCATTAGAAAAGCGTGTTGTATACTATTTGTATACAGCAGATACTTACAGAATATTTTTCTCGAGTTATTCATTCAGATGAGCATTACTTTTCAAACTGTGCTCTCACAAAACTAGAGTTATTTCACTACTGATGTTATTTCTTAAAATATTTTGAGAAATGTCCTCCGCTAATGATTTAGGAACCACCCAAGAAAACCGGCTTTAGTAGTTATTGTGACCTAAGATATTACTCAACTTAGTCATCACACTTAGTCTTTTGAACTCTAACTTCAGGTTATGAGTTAAAATGGCTCAACCCCCAAATTTAGTAATTTGGGGCATATTTATTATAATAGATTGTGAAATTCCCAAGGGCAGTGACAGTATCTGGCATAGTCAATGAATGAATGATTGAATGGAAAAAAAAGCATGTGACCACCTCCAGAGACCAAAAATGTACTCACATGTTTCCAATGATACCAACCCAATTAGAGTCCATTTTGGAAGAGAGAAGTTATAACAGTGTACTTCTTTTACCAAAATGAAAAATAATGATAAATCTGTCTCACGGTCTGAGTCACATCCTGTGTTCTCTGTGTTGGTTAAGGAGCTTTGAGCCACTGACAGGTGTGTCAGTATTTGGGTTTGAGTTCTTGCTATCATCTGATAACTGAGTCCTTTCTTTGAAGTCTCCTTTTTCTGTCTTCCATGCTTGGGATTCTAGATTTTCACCTACTTAAGCTTCTTTCCTCATAAACTCTTACTTTGCTCCATCCCATGTTTCTTTCTGTTTCTTTTCTTTCATTCCAGTTATTGGATTTTCTGACACCTTACTGCAAGATCCTCTTATCTTTACAGCCATGAACTTTTAGGGTCTTAGTGACATATATAGCTTACTGGCATAGATGCTTTTAGTATATACAGTAGATGAGAGGAGCGTGTCCTTAAAAAACAACTTGGAGCCCTAAACCTCCAAGTAGGGCAAACAGGAAAAAAAAATGTAACATTGTTTTCTTCTTTTAGAAAGTGGCATAAGTCTAGTGAAGTAAATGAACAATGTCAAGTGCAAATTAACTCACTCAGAAACAAGCGATAGTCAAATAGAACAATCGTGAGGCCACAGTTTCTTTAAAACAATAGCCATGAGAATTTGTTGTATCCAGAGTGTGTTACAGTTATCACTGCTGCCATACACATATGGATGTGCATTTGCACACATAAGCATGTAAAGTTGAAACTGAATATGGGCATTTTCTGCTTTGAACTTTAAGAATACTTTAAAAGTATTCCAAAAGTCAACTTTCATTCCTTTCTTTTGCGGGATATTTAAAGAAAAAAAGGAGTCCATGGAAGCGAAGGGGACATATTTCTTGTATAAGCCTTTGCTATTAGCTATTGAAAATACATAGCCCCTATTTTTATCACTCAGAATGGCATATATTTCTTAAAGTAGACCAGGTTCTCAGCAAGTCAGCCATAGTTTTCCAGAAGTACACAAGTAGCTTCAATGACATTTCATCAAATGGTTTCCAAAGTACACGTTTCTAACAAGGCTACTGAGTCAACTTTAAAAAAATAAGCAAGCCATGTCAATTGAAAGAAGTTTAAGAAAACCAAGGCCAACGCTGATCGGTGTATTGGAAATGAATGTTACAGTACTCACTATTGCTTCTTTGCCTTTCTGGTCCCTGTAAACCTCCACTTAAAAATAGGAGTGACCCAAACAGAAACTAGGACAGGATTGTGGCCATATGGGATGATATCAAGGACATGGTGGCATTACTCCCCAGGTCTGTAAGCAAATGGCATATTTGATTTGTGAATATTTCTTGGAAAATGCATTTTTATTTTCCATTATTGGGTCAGAATAATGATAGTAGAAGACTCCCTAGCCCAAAAGCTTGAAGACATAGTTCTAATCCCTTGACAGAGGCAAAGCTCACAGTCATATCTTTGAGTTAAATTTTCTAGGGTAGTGTTCCCTAAAATGTGTTCTCTACATGTAGTTCCATGAAATGCTCCTTTAAAAAAAAAAGAAAGAAGGGCGAGTACAAGGGGTAGCTGCATATTTTTTCTCCCTATAAATAGTCACAAAGCATATTCTTATTCAAGTCTGAGAATCCCCGAAATAAGTAAATATCTCTAAATTTATTTAATCTAATCTATATTTAATCTAACTTTTCCAAAACTTAATATTTAACCATAAATGATGATGATGATGATGATGATGATGATGATGATGATGATTTGAACTCATAGAGCATTTACCAAAATCCTGAGGTATTAGTATTTTTCTGGAATACCCTTTCAGAAAACAGGCGTTTTAGACCTTTGGCTCCCTACTTTAAAAAGAGGGAGTAAAATTAAATAATTTCTCTGGCTCCTCTACAATCTCAATTCTGTGGTTCTATAAAAATTTTAATTGTGCAGTCCCCAAAGTCAAAAGTTACATAAATGCCAGGGAGAAGGATGATTTTTTTTTCACACAAGGTAAGTAAAAACAAATATTCTTTACTATGTTTTCTTTACTGTCACATAAATGGTCTCTTTCTATATTAAGTTCCTTCATACTTTAAAAAAAATAATACAAAATCCACACCCCATTCTTTTTTTTTTTAAAGATTTTATTTATTATTTATTTGAGAGAGAGAGAGCATGAGCTGAGGAAGGGTGAGGGAGAAGCAGACTCCCCGATGATCAAGGAGCCCCAACAAGGGGCGCTCGATCCCAGAACCCTGAGATCATGACCTGAGCTGAAGGCAGATGCTTAACCAACTGAGCGATCCAGGTGTCCCAACATTCTTGATTTTTAATTTAATTTGAATTTAATTTCTATTGAGGTTAAGTTTCCTATGTAGCA
This sequence comes from Nyctereutes procyonoides, assembly GCF_905146905.1. Classification (NCBI taxonomy): domain Eukaryota; kingdom Metazoa; phylum Chordata; class Mammalia; order Carnivora; family Canidae; genus Nyctereutes; species Nyctereutes procyonoides. The sequence continues at coordinate 7,346,770 of NW_026575136.1, read as the reverse complement.
TCAGGTTAAATCTGTTTGTATGGTACGTCAACAGGAAAAAATAGCCATCATTTTTCAAGTCTTTATGAAAGTGTGTATTTTCAAGTCTCGTCGCTGATATTGCCCCCACACCATAAGTTCCTCAGAGAGCGTGAACAGTATCTCTTAATTATTTTTAAATGTTCCATTGCATACAGTCTTCGGTTCTCTGCAGTTGCTTCTTATTTTTGTACAAGTACCCAATAATGGCTAAACTGCTTAAAAGGAAACTACAACACTTTATCTCATGTTTTTAAATGTTCTACAGGTGTAGGGAGAGTTATATTCTTGTTTTTAAACTGTTGGAGAAGCAAGACATTTGTAAAACTAATACCTACTTACTGAGGAGCAAGCTTTCTCTCTACCTGGGATGGGATACATCGCTATGCCTCCTGGGTCACCGTAACTATGTCATGGCTATGTCATCGTAACTATGGGGTGGAACTCTTAGACTCTTAATTTACCCAAGCTCAAAATCTTTTAAGGACGCTTTCCAAACTGTTTGCTATCTAATTACCTGTCTCCCTCTCCACTCCTCAATTTAGATGTATAGATCAAATGCTATGAAATGTCTCAAAGTAGGAGGGAGAAATCCCTGCCACAGTATAATCATTCCTGTTTATAGAGTTTATATGATGTTCCCAACAATGAATGATTATAAATAAATATTTTTTTACTGGAGAAAGAGGTCAAGAAAAGACATTTCTTGAGCACTTGCCACATGTCAGGCATAGCCATTATAATTTAATTCACAAAAGTGGAGGCATTATCAACCTTCTCCTGATAAAGAAACTGAGGCTCAGAGAGACCGTTGTTTTTTTTTTTTGTTTTGTTTTTCTTGTTTTTCTTTTTTACCAAGGTCACACAGTGAGTGACAGAGTTAAGATTGGAGCCAGTTGCTTCTAATTTCAAGTCTATACTTTTTCTCAAATGGAAGCAGTGGCATATTTTTCTTCTAAAATCATCTAGCAGTCGAAGCGTTGTGTTACAGAAAGGCTTTTAATGAGAACTGAACCGTTGAGTTGTTCTTAGGAGATTTCTATATCCATTTTATCAAATTGCCAAAATTCCAGAATCCTTTTCTCTTTTTGCCTGAATGTATTACATATGTCTAAAAAGGTCTGATAATAAAGTATAAAATTGTTTTCCTTAGTCATTGATGAGTGTTATATTACAGTTTGAGATGATTATCTGAAACATGTGTCTGTGGAATACTGTATGTACAATTTCAGAAGAACAGATCTTCAAAGTTTAAATCAGAACAGAGTGGCCCGAGGGCATTTGTTTGTTTGTTTTTTGCCCCGTCCCTGCAACCCTGAACATCTCCTTCTGGCTTGTGTGGCATATGTGCTGCCATCCCCAGAACCCTCTGGTTTGGGTACACACCCCCTCCCAGGCCTGGAGTGAAGGGTGAGGGGACGGGGGCACACACAGAGAGTGCCCATGCCATTATGTTCCCATCAGCACTGGAGGACAGCTGCTTACGAGTAGGCGGTAAATATCTTCTATTCAGTTTTTTGCAAAAATATGGTGAGATGAAATTCATATAGCATAAAGGGTGGCTCAGCGGTTGAGCATCTGCCTTTGGCTCAGGGCGTGATCCTGGGGTCCTGGGATCGAGTCCTGCATCAGGCTCCCTGCGTGGAGCCTGCCTCTCTCTCTGTGTGTTTCTCATGAATAAATAAATAAAATCTTCAAAAAAAAAAGAAATTCATATAGCATGAAATATAACCATCTTAAAGTGAATAGTTCACTTCTGACTGGTTCCAGAACATTTCCATCACCAGAATGGAACCTCTTCCCCACTAAGCACTTTCTTCCCATATTTCCCTCCCCCTCAGCCCTGGCGGCCACCAGTCTGTGTTCTGTCTCTATGAATTTATCTGTTCATCAAAATGGAATCATACATGTGACTTTTGTGTCCTGCTACTTTTCCTTTAGCATAATGTTTTCGGAGCTCCCCCATCTGCCATTGTGTATCAATACTCCGTCCCTTTTTATGGCTGAATAGTGTTTCAGAGTATGTCTGTGCTACTACCATTATGTATTCATTTATTTACTGATGGACATTTGGGCTGCTTCTTTTTTTTATTGTTTTTTAATTTTTATTTATTTATGATAGTCACACAGAAAGAGAGAGAGGCAGAGACACAGGCAGAGGGAGAAGCAGGCTCCATGCACCGGGAGCCCGACATGGGATTCGATCCCGGGTCTCCAGGATCGCACCCTGGGCCAAAGGCAGGCGCTAAACCACTGTGCCACCCAGGGATCCCCTGGGCTGCTTCTACTTCAAGGCTATTGATTGAACATTATACGTACTGTGATTACCCCCCAGAAACCTTATAGCTGCAGACAGAGCATCATAGGGCTGAATCAGATGTTAACCTGCCATTAAGGTTCTTTTCGATGCTAGGCTCACTGAAATGCATTGTTATGCTACTTTGCTGTGATATACAGTATACGTGGGTTATATGTCCTATGCCAAAAACTAGCTTTTAGATGTAATATGTACTTATTTATGATGTTTTTGTTTGTGTTCAGTACTGAACTTAGGAGAATTTTACAATGTCTGTTTGGAGAGCTTAGGTCAGAGATGCAAAAATAAGTCCTCCCAAAAGCTCTAGTAACCAAAAGTGTTAAGTATACTCTTTTGTCAATTAATGAAGAAAAGCTATTGAAAACATTAAATTATCTGGCATGTCTACATATATAATAATTATGCAGCCAAGGCTTTTCCTTTTGAAACAATTTATACATTACATAAACCTAAGTTTCTCATCCAAGTATCATTTCAAGAGAGGCAAGTTTAAATAATGGAGGCAATGGGGAAACATAATATTACGATAATGTTCTTTGGTGCGGTTTGGAGGGTTTTAGGAAACATTTGGAACTATTTTTCTCATAAAGTCACTTAACTATTGAAGTGTTATGATAGCATTTCCCTCTGCGTTGTATACAATACAAAAGGAGTCCAGTTAAAGGAGACAGCGATTCTAAATATCCTGATTAGAGGGATTTCCACTAACCAGGAAATTACATGCTCTGGAATCCTGGTATTAGTTTAATACAGAGATGCAGCAAAATAAGGCAGGGCCAGGTGATTTAGGGAGTCCCCTTCACTTTCAAATATCCATTTCTTTGCAGCTTCATTTAGCAAATCTACATTAAACTTTCTGGAGTGGATGGAAAAGGACCTGAATTTTCAGAATAAATATTCTCTAGTTAAATTGATGTCATATTTTGTTGAGGAATATTTCTAACTAGATTATAAGCTGATACTTCTCTCGAAACTGCTCTGATGAAGAAAATGTTTAAACTTTTCTTACACCATTATTATTGGCCTCTTTGAAACTTGACAGATATGTGCCTCAAAGGTTCTAAACATCTGTCAAGTGTTAACTTAAATTAAGTTCCCTTGTGGATTGATAACCATTATGTTCTTTGCATTTGACGTATAGATACTCACTGGTGATTGTTTCTTATTATAAAATAACTATAGCCTTTTTATAAATTTAAATTGTAACAGCGATTAAAATGTACTGCATTTTTAAGGTATATAATCTGTTGAATAAGAAAATGAAAGCCATTTCATGTGTGCTTTTAAGAAGTATAGAATATTTTTGTTATATTGGAGCTTAAAAACCAATTCTGTTGAGGGTTGCAGTGCTATCTATTATTACGGATGACTAGAGGCTATGGCTAAGCTATACATCAGAATGAATAAATTTCCTTGTCAGTGAACGTTGGGAAAGTACTTGAGAGACCAACCTCAAGAAAAGGGAATTTGTTTCAGGCTGTCACTGAAGTGGTCATTTCCAACTCCCTCCCCTTCAAACAAAAATGAAACAGAACAAAACAAAACAGTGGCTCTGGCACCAGGTAATTTAAAGGAAAAACAGGAACCCGGAGAATAACATTGACTTTAATTGAACTCCCCTTAAACATGAAGCATAGTACATTCGGGAGGGTGGAATGAGGATCATCAGCAACCTCAATTAAACTAGTCGGGTATTTTTCCATTTCCAAATAGAGTTTTTGGAGGAGATGGGATCTCAAGCTGAGTGCGGCATCCAGCAACCAGCATCTCTCATGGTCTTGCAACCTTAACTAGAATGTGTGGCCTAAGACACAGGCCACAAGTCTCCGAATAACAACTGAAAACAAACGATTAACTGTTTCAGTGCCAGGAGCCGCACTACAAAAATGAGCAGAGTAGAATCACCCTTGGAGCTTAGAGGCTGGCACACCAGGCAGTGGTATGTGGTGCTGTGTGTGCATGCGGATGAAACACCCAGCCTCGCTGGGACGAGGGGATCGAAAGCCCAGAAGCCAGACTGGCGTTGCTATGTCCAGGCCTCCGTTCTCACTTGGTAAGAGATCAAAAGAGTAATCCTAGACTCTTTCATTGGTGGGTACCTTAGTGGTCATTGTATCCGAGGGGACAGCTCTCACTGTTCATACAATTTACTGTAGAAAGATCCAAAATGAGATTTCCTCAGTATAGCCGTTCACCCCAATGCTACCCTCTTGAACAAGGAACAAGCAGCAGAGAACGGGTGGACTCCCTGACTGTAGGACCCCGGGGGTTCGAAGACCTTCTCTTCTTAACTTTGTTCTGCATGCACATGGTCTGCACTCATACCGCACTTCCCACACCATCTTTCCCGGGGGATAATACCTATCTGTTCTCAGATTTGCGTATACCAAATTCTATTTACTCTCCATATTTTTCCTCTGTTGCTAAGAGTTTCATGCTGCTAAGTGGCTGCTTTCTTTCAAGTTCCTGATCATTTCCACATCCCCTCCTCACCCCTCCATCTCTAATTGTCTGATTTAAGGCCAGAAAAGTAGTTTCCCTGCTTGCTTCATCTGCCTTTTTAGAGCTTAAACTCTTAGCAAAGTGAGTCAAGAATGTATCCAATATTATGTTTTTGCCAAGCAAGCCTTCCAGATGGTGTCCTCATGGTTGAAGTCCCCCACACTACTTTCTGTTACTTCTGTGCCTGTTCTGTAGTCTCTCTTACCAAACCGTGCCCTCTACCTGGCCTGGAAGTCAGGAGTGCACTTCCAAGAAGAAATATATACACACATGCACATATGCATATTTATAATCTACAAGACAATTATTATGGTCCTGGTAATGTATGTAGCTCTCTACTTTGAGCAAATCTTTTTCTCTTGGATGAAGTTTTCCTTTTGGCCAGGACTTGCTCTTTTGCTCTTAATAGCACTAATATTAAAAAGCTAGTATTTATTAAGTGATTGCTATGTGCCACATTCCATACTAGGTTATTGCTCGCTATGACTTCATTTGATACAAAATATACTAACAGTAATTCTTATGGTAGAGATATAATCCTCTCCATTTTAACTATGAAGACATCAAGGCTTGGGGAAGTAAAGTAACTTGCTTGCCCAAGGCTGCACCATCGTAAGTGAAAAGCCCAGGATTTGAACCCAGAATCCTAATACTTCAATGCTTGCATTCTCTCTCTCTCTCTCTCTTTTTAAGAGCAATGATATGACTATTGTGCCTCAGAGGCAAGGAGAGGGAGAAACCAACAGGCTGAAGGTGGGGGAAAGTCTAGAGTGCTGTGTAAAAGATAGGAAGGTCTTTGCATGCCCATTGCAGAATAAGAGGAGATTCTCAATAGATTGTTCTTTTTGTTTCTCCCTTGGGCTTCTTGAGCTTCCCAAAGCTTTTCAGGATGATGTCATATAACACAGCATAAGCATTATGGATCTCCATGATCATCAACCCAATGTCCCAGGACTCTGCCTCATACAGAGCTTGTGCACCAGCTGCCAGTAGTCACCCACATGGGGCTGCTTGACTGCCTTGGTAACAGCATTGGCCCCCTTAGAGAAGTACTTGGAGATGTGGGTGTGGAAGCCTTCCAGCTTAGTGTGAAGGTGTGCACACACACTTTCCCTGGACAGCCACTCCAAAATTATTCCCATCCTCGATCTGAGGTATCTGTAGCTGCAACCAGGTGGTGACCAGATTGAGCTTCTCCATGACATCCTTGATCTCAGGCTTTAGACGTTGAATGGGGACCACAATCTTGTCTTAGTTCGCAGGGCCACAGGGAGGACCTTTGTCTTCATCTTCCTCTTTCTTCTGTTCATCTTTGTTTTCTCTCATCTGCTGTTTCTTCCACTCAGCCTTCTCGTTCTTCTTGACTAGATCAGGCACTGGAATGTCCAGTCAGGCCTTCAGTTTGCTCAGGTTGGCTTCATTGAGAGTTGGCTCCTTTAAAAATGCATCCACTTCAGAGGTGCCTAGGTGGCTTGGTCAGTTAAGTCTCTGGCTCTTTTTTTTTTTTTTTTAAGATTTTAGTTATGAGAGAGAGAGAGAGAGAGAGAGGCAGAGAAACAGGCAGAGGGAGAAGCAGGCTCCATGCAGGGAGCCTGATGCAGGATTCCATCCCGGGACTCCAGGATCACGCCCTGAGCCAAAGGCAGGTGCTAAACCGCTGAGCCACCCAGGGATCCCCAGTGTCTGGTTCTTGATTTCAGCTCAGGTCATGATCTCAAGGTTGTGAGATTGAGTCCCATGTCAGGTTCCATGTGGAGTCTGCTTGAGATTCTCTCTCTCCCTCTGCCCCCTCCTGCATTCATTCTCTCTCTCTCTCTCTCTCTCTCTCTCTCTCCTCTCTCTCCTCCCTCCCTCTCAAAAAAAAAATGCATCCAACTCAGAAGTCTTGGGGAGATAGCTCCCCTGCAGGTTCTCTGTCTTGGTATACAGTCTTCACAGAACACATCCACCTTGGCTTGGGCTTCAGGCTTAGCCCTCAGTGTGGCCATGGCCAGGGCAGGGAGCCTGGTGTCCCATGAGAAGCAGAATGGGCATCAAGACAGGAAAGTAAAAGCAGTGCTTACCACCCGCATGGCCTTCCTGGGCAGCAGGGAATCAACAGTTAGTACCTGCTTCTTAGTTAGTACCTGATTCCCTTTGCCTGTTCCCTTGCAGTACCTTAGAAGTGAATCATTACCCTTTAAGATCATACCATCCTGCATAAAAATTCCAAGTTAAATCAATCTCATTCAACCTTGTGTGTTGGCATACAGACCTCATAGTCGCAAAGTTTTCATCCTAGTTGGTTTCCCTTTATTTTCCCTGAAATTGTCTGGACATGTTTACCGCTTGCTCCTTTGTTTTATCCCCCATGGTTTCCTGTTTTGTGATTGTCTCTGAGCATTTTCCTCCCTCTTCCCTGTCCAAAATTTAGCTTAGAGGCTTCTTGATGATACTGGGAAATGAAAGATAGTCTTTCCTACCTTCATGTAAAACACTTTCCTAATGTATTCTTTCCTTTGTTGGAGTTTATAAAACCAACTCTTAGCACTGTCCATGTGGCCACCTGTTTGCTCCTTGTATCTCACTTTTGCTTCTAGAGTTATAACCTTTCCTTTAAAGAAGAGATAAACCCCACTCATCAATACCACCCCTCCCCTGATCCTCCCCACAACTATACCCTCCTCCCCAAGTCCTTGAGTTTTCTTCCTAGATGGCGGTTACAGTAGTTCTCCCTTCTGGTGGCACATAAGAATCACCTGGTATAAACAAATACCAGTGCCCAGGGACTATCCCAAATCAGTTGAATCAGAGTTGTTGGGAGTGGGTCCTAGACATTTAAAACTCCCCGAGTGCTTTAAAGCTTCTGATTTGCATCCTCATTAAAAATCAGCATTATGAACTTTGTCTGGCAGTAGCATTAATTCCCACTGCATTGAACAGAAGTGGGTACATTTTATGAATCTTGGCAGGCTCCATCTCCTACTAAGATTCATGCTGTAGGAAGACAACGTGCCTCTTACTTAGCTTGGCTACAGCTTTGTTCACAGCCATGAACAAGTTCCATGAGGATTCTTTTCTGCCTGCAATTAGTAACAGCATTGTGCCTACCTCCTAAGGTCTGAGAATACTCCTAAAGCTTTGTGGTGTATCTGCAATCACCCTCCACGGAGAGCCCAGCACCTTTGGTATACTTCCAATTGCACACTTGTCTTTCCTGTCTCTCTTGGCATGTATTCTTTTGCTGACTCTTCTCTTTTCATTTATTTTCCTCTCTTTTCTTAACATCTTTTTCTTTCAGATTCCCTTCTAAGATCTTTTTGTGCTTCTGTTATAATCTAGGTCAGAGAGATGTCCTAAGGTCTATTCATCTTCTCTAGCAGGAAACAAACTAGCATCTAGAGTAGACTCAACCAAGGCAGGAACACAAACAAAAATACTGCCTGGAAGATATGATTCCTACCTTCTAGAGCTTTCTTTTAGTTTAGAAGGGGAAATGAAGTTACGGGAAAGCAGCAGAGCACATATGTAATCATCAACATTCTAGAGTCTCAGAGAAAGCAACTTGAGGAAGGTCAGTCTTGAACTGAACCTTTGAAGATAGTAGAGGGCACCTCAATTTGATTGAATAACATCAGTGGAGGTGAAGTGGTGTAATTCAATATGGATTATATATGATGGAGAATTTGTTCCAAGGAGAGTGTGAGTTCTAGGGAAGTAGAATCGATGGGATGGGGTTGAATTAAGAGAGAAAAGTAGTTAGCAGGATGATAAGATTAATGATTCCATCCCCCTTCCCTAATCACAACAATTGCTAGACTCTAAGATATAGAGGAGAGGTCAAGCACTGCATCTTCAGGGTGCTCCCATGCTTAGCATAAAGCCTAACAAAGAGCAGTCATATAAAATATATTTAGGAATGAAGAAACTCTCAACCTAGGAGGGTATTATAAATCCCTTTAGAAGTCAGGTGAACTTAACATACTCTAGTCTTCAGAAACAGGCAAGTAGGTAACATACACACACACACACACACACACACACACACACACACGCACAAGTTTTCCATATAATTACAGGGGCTTCAAAGACTCCCTGAAGACCATTCACAGTCTCCAGGTTAATAATTAGTGATTTGGAGGTAATATGACACATTATTTATGTCTTGAATATTATTTAGACTTTCTCCTGTGATTTAAACTTACAAAGAACTATTCCATCAAGTTTTTCTAGTTGTAGAGAAATTCTTTTAAAAAGGCATTATGGGTAGATTTTATTGTTGTGAAAGATAATATCTATTTTCATGAACATCATACAAAGTCTACTCTAGACAACTTTTTCAACCAGTTGATTCCCATAATTCTTACTGGTTTTGAAAAACTAATGAGTGCATTACTATTTTCACAGAGAACACTCTTCAATAAAATTTTGATTTTATCCCACAATAACATTGAATTACTTTTGCAGTTTGCCTGTGTGACCATATACAGATAAAGAATAATGAAAAGAATCCCAAAAAGTTGTGCCAAAAGACACAATATTTCCAACAACTTTCTTTCTATGACATATGGCAAGAATAGCCTTTTTAGTTAAGCATGGGCAGTAACACAATAGGCCCTTAATATCTGCCTACCTGTTCAAAACTATTCAGTACTTGAGTATAAGCTATTACTAGATAGTATTTTGACTAAGAAGAAGTTAAAGAGGGGAAAACATTCTTAGGAGTGAAAGTTTTGAGGGGCATCTGGGTGGCTCAGTGGTTGTCTGCCTTTGGCTCAGGTCATGATCCCAGGATCCTGGGATCAATTCCCGCCTGCATCAGGCTCCCTGCAGGAAGCCTATTTCTCCCTCTGCCTATGTCTCTGCCTCTCTTTCTGTGTTTCTCATGAATAAATAAGTAGAATCTTTGGGAAGAAAAAAGTGAAAATTTTGATATTGCTGGCTAGGTATGAGACTCTTTCCTGTTCATCACCTCCCTCTTTCTGAGCTTGCTACCATGTTTTTTATTGGCTTATCCTCAAATCTCTGCACTTAACATCTAGCTTAAAACATATTTCTCCAACAGCTTTTTTCCTATATCTTCATGGTTTTCTTTGAGTGCCTTATGCAGCTACGCCAATCAAAAATAATAGAAAAAAGAGAAGATATGATAAGGGATGGAGGGTTGTTGCCATCATAGTTTACCATCCTCACTACTCTGGTATCTGGGAAGTTTTTATACCAGTAATGCCACTGATAGCCACCAGTGCAAGGTGAAGGATTCAGTGGTAGCTATTTAGAGCAGAAATTTCAAACAAACAAACAAAGAAGAAAAGATCTGAATTCATCAACTAGTTCTGGAACTTTTCTGGGAGACTCTCTCCAATTATGGCACCCAAAACATCCATAACCGGCATATCTAGTCTAAGCAAGTTTGTTTTGCTTTCTTTCTGGAGCAAGTGGCCTTGGTGTGAGATGGACTTACCAATATATAGTCTCTGCTCTGCATCAATCATTCATATACCATTTCAGCTAATCCTTAAAATAACCCTAAGAAGTTGCTCCCATTTAATAAGTGAAACAACAATGGTTATCTTCTTGGCCCAGGGCTACTTACCTGAGAGGTGATTACCCTGAAATTTGAGTCCCAGACAGTTTGCTTCTAAAGGTCCCCCTTCTAATGAAGGATTTTTACTCACGTATCCTACCTTCCCTCCCAACTCTGTTTCTAGGATCTATGTGACACTTCAGTGAGAACAAAATTTAGTTGGCATTGTTATCCACTTCTCTGGAGTCATGAACAAAATACAAATAAAACAAGATCGAAAGTCCACAGTTGGGATCCCTGGGTGGCGCAGCGGTTTAGCGCCTGCCTTTGGCCCAGGGCGCGATCCTGGAGACCCAGGATCGAATCCCACGTCGGGCTCCCGGTGCATGGAGCCTGCTTCTCCCTCTGCCTATGTTTCTGCCTCTCTCTCTCTCTCTCTGTGACTATCATAAATAAATAAAAATTTAAAAAAATATATAAAAAAAAAGTTTAAAAAAAAAAAAAAAAGAAAGTCCACAGTTTTGCACACAAATGTCTTTGCCATTAACACCAGCAGCTTTAGTCCTACCAGGCAGAAATGATCAAGTGTATCTCTTTCAAAGAATACATCCATATTGTTTTCCGATAGAAGAGTAATATGTATTTGTCAGAAGATGACCTAAACTGATCCATTCTTTAATAAACCAAGGAAGTTGGATTGTTCTGCTAATCTGTGAATGAATGGTCTTGTCAACATGATCCCAAGAGACTGGGAGTGACCTTTTGTGGATATGGCTTTGGGTCAAGGAATGTGAGGCCAATAGGAAGCAGCCTCATTTGACCTTTGAGCCTTCGTGTGACTGTAACTTTAAAATCTCCAAAGGCAGAAATGGTTTTTTTTCCCCTATATAACATGTAAATTGGGAGTTTGATATTTGTTAAGTCTTGTGAAAATAAAATTTGAACTTAAAAATAAGTACATGCTTCTTATAACTCTTTAGGTTCACTTTTCTAGCAGCAATCACCTTCATTTCTGTGAAACTGAAACTTTATTAAGCAACCACTTGTGCCAAGCACTATGCTGAAGGGGTTCCTATAAATTATTATAATTTACCCTCTCAGTGGTCCTATGGCCTTTTTAAAAAGGATCATGCCAATAATGAGGGAACAGCAGTGTCGTGTTTGTTATAATGACAGTAATTTCTTCCTATCAAGATAGGTTTTAAAATGTTACACTTAGATTTTGTTATCTTTCCCTCCAAGAAAGGATACATGCTATTTATGAGAAGCTCAGCTTAATCATATCAGATGAGAAGAATTCTATTGTTTAAAATGTTAGTTCTGACCAAAGAACTTTGGATACTGAAGGCCCTTACTTACTCTAAGACAGTTTAACACCAGAGCAGGTCCAAAGAGTGTTTCATGCATCTTAAAATTTAAATTTAAATTTAGCCAATCAGGACTCAAAGCTAGTATCAGTGTTGATCATACAAAGGGAGATGTTTCTAATTAACTAACTTTAAAGCCCTATCTTAATCACTTAGAGCATTCTTGTGCACATCTGCGCTGCAGGAGTAACTGGATTACCTCCATGGTGTATGTGTGTCGGGCTGTGCGTGTGTGTTTAAAGCAATGCTATAACTCTGTCCAAATGGGATTCAGCACTGCTTTAAAGTTTAGAAGCAAATGTGTACTTAGTAACATAGTTTAAAAATTGAAACCCCCTTCTACCTTATATGTTCTTCTCTTGTAAATTGGGCTTGTTTGTGGAGGGCAGCCATTTCAAATACTGTGACACATACACCCCAGAACTTCTTCCCTCTTCTTTCGATCTAACCCAAATGAGCACCAGAGCCAGGGCCTCTCATGTGGTTTTGCTTCATCTGACAATGACATCAGTATCTTTCCCCTTGCCTTATTTTTATAAATTGGTGCCCAGAATGAGCAGTGATGCCAGTAAAGGAAACTGAGTCCTAGGAGTAATTTTTCATTAGAGTAAATGAAGTGATATGATAAACAAGTAAAACCTGATGTGACAACATGGCACAAAGCTGTGATACAAATTGTTTGGTTCTATTCCTGTGAATGTTTTCTGAAGCTTTTATTATGCCTTTCTCGTGTCTTGTGTGTATATATACTGATCAGTGGAAACATAATTCGTGTTCAGATATTTATTTCTATCAATGAATGACCAGATGGTTCTTGCCTATGTTGGAAGACAACCATTTTCCCTATTCGGTAATTGAGGGACATTCTTTATAACAAACTAAATAGGATGACCAACTCTAGTCCAAGTGAGAAACACGCAGCTGCCTTGCTCTACTTTGTAAAGTTGGCAGAGGCTCACACATGCCTTTATTCTTATTTTTTTAATTGAAATAGTTTGTGTGTTTTCCCCACCGAAGTAACACATGCTCATTGTGGAAAACCATGGCAATGCAGACAAAAATAAAGAGGAAGAATGCTTATAAATTGATTTTTACTACCCATAGCTAGCCACTTGGAGATTTAATGATGGTGATGAAGATACAAAACTGATGTTTATTTGAGTGCATGCTCTTTGCTGAACACTGTGCTAAGTGGTGTACACAAATTAGTTTATTTAATTCTCCCCCACAGCCCACTGATGTAGGTAATGGTATTGGCCTCCCTTTGAAGCTGAGAATACTAAGGTTCGGAGATGTGAAATGAATTGCCTGGATCACACAGCTCCCAGGCCCCATAGTAGCAGACTTCATTGAACCTGGGATTGCCTGCCAGCCAGCCCCACTGATTGCTAAGGGTTAACTGATGAAGTCTTCATTTGTTGTATAGGCTTCAAATATTTTCTTCCCTTTTGCATGCTGCCCTTCAGTTGTATTTATGAAGCATTAGGTATGTTAAAACATCTTATTTTTACACAGAGGAACCTGCTCTTTGCTTTTAGGGTTTCTACCTTTAGTGTCATGTTTTAAAAGGCATTTTCTATTCCTAGATTGTAACACAGGAGGGGGAAAAAAAAGAAATGCTAACAGTACCAGAAGAAAATAATCATAAGCCAGAAAGCCAAGGTGTCTGCCAAAGCTGTCATCAACAGGAAGAGAAAGGAGATCTGAGATGTGTCCGAAGGCAGTGACAAAAGGGGAGAATAAAACTAGTCCCTTATTATATCCATCGAGTGCAGCCTGCTCAATAAAGCAGTTACATGCACTTCCTTTCTTGCCTCCTGTCCTCCCCTTCGAGCTCCTGCAGCAGGCTCTGGACTAAGAGGAAGGGCTGGAGCAAAAGAGAGGAGGGCTTGTTAAATAGCTGGTGCTGTTGGAGGGTCTCTCTTGGGTGAATAGGCAAATGCAATAGGCAAAACCAGCTCTTCTGTGTGGTGCAGAGGTATGTTCTTTTGAGGCCTTCTTGGGAAGACCTCACACACAGAGGGATTCCCCAGCATGGATGAAACCCTCTCTGGGTGACCTCTTATCATTTCCTTCTCTCAGATCCTGACATACAGGTATGTCCCTTACCCTGACATCAACCTTCTTGAGCATAGACCTTTCAATATGGTGCATGCATGACTTCCCCCCACTAGGAACATGCGGTGGGAGGGAATCAAGTATCCTCTCCTATTCAACTGGTAAAAATGGAGGCTTCTTCCATTGCTGCCCAATCTCCTTGCCCTGCCGTGTGGACAACTTCACTCAGCTTCCTACCTTCAGAATCCTGGCATCAGGGCTATTGTCAGGATCTATGCCCCATATGCAGTAGGTTCTCCCAAGAATACTTCTGAGCTCTGTTCTAGGAGCAGGTGGAGGTGGCAGGATTTTGAGTTTCAGCAGCTTGGAAGTCATCCAGTTTGGGGAAAGAGATGCCAACATCCCTTCCGGCAAACATCCCAAATCTCTACAAGGAATTATCATGGAGTCCATCCACACCAGTGAATTTCCTCCTCATATTTAGGCTGTTAGAGAGTGATGAGTAAGAGTCATGGGACCAACATATCCACCTTTAGCAAGTCCTGCAGAGGTGTGTTTCACACTTCCTTTTGGCATTGGTAGGTCTTAATCCTCAAGGTTAGGACCTGAGCTGAAATAGGAAAATAATAGGAAAAGTCCCATTTTACACCATGTGACGTAGAATTATTTATGTTGTGAACATATCACGTGATTTAAAAGTTTCTAATTTTTTTCCCAAAGTGTATCATTATTTATCACAGATACCTTCTCATTAGTTTATCACTTTTTTTAATTAGTGACCCAAGCCATCAATAAATGGATACTCATTTCTTCTAGAGATATAACTCCATTACAATAATATGAAAAAAATTGTATCAGAGAAGTGTTCTGTATTGCAAAGCCATTTCTGTGTCACAGTGTGTCGGCCTTCGAAGCAGTATTTTGTTGATCTTGGTGACAACAAATTCAATATATCTAATAATACTGCATAGCAGGTCTTCATTCTCTTTCATATTGATGTGACAGTCACTCTTTAATGAAACCTCATTTTGTATACTATTTGCATTGTAGATCAGGAACGAACAGCTGAGTTTGCTTAGGCAATAGCTGAGCTGTTTATACTTTTTATATTCTTCCATCAAGAAATAATTACCCTTCAACCAACCTTACCTCTTCCTACTTCACATATGCAAACCACCTAAATAAAACATACTCAAACATCCAAACCACACATCAGTATACGAAAACAATCAGGGCCCAGAAAAGCATAAAATTGTGTATGCATAACCCTTTCCACTTCCTTGTACCAAGGCAGTCATTCATTCAGCAAGTACGTATTGAACATCTACTGTGGGCCATAAACCTGTGAGCCAGTAGAGTTGATTTTGCTCATTTATTTACTACAGGGAGTAAAGAATAAGATTTGTTTGAACTCCAGTTCTATAAAATCAAAATGTTATTTCTGGCTTAACAAAGATAGTATTGTAGTAGGACTTTAGTATCTCTTGGTTGGTTGTCTATAATTCTCTGCTGGAATACATCTACTACCCATGGATTGGTTTTAAATGGCCTTCAGCAGATATTACTGCAGGGCCATCTGGCCATTTGCTATCTGTACTCCTAAACTTACATTCAGCTCTAGAATAATCTGGCTTTGACTCCCTGAGAACTTGGTTATGCCATGGCATATATTATTGAAATGTTAAATGTGTATAAACTAGGGCACATATTGACAGCTCAGGTGGTATGTAATACTTTAACATAGCCCAACCTAACAAGATGCAGACACCCTCGATACAGCTAAATTATGGAATTAGGTACATTTTTAAGATGACAAGATTTTTGTTGTTGTTGTTTTATACGAGAACTCCATTGAATGGTTACTTTTCCCAGGATGTTTGTTATTATTAATATTTATGGTTAAAAGCATAAAATTTCCACTTATATCCAATTTAGTATTAAAGGAGATGTTTGCACATCTGTGTTTATGACCCACAAAAATACAAACTGTGACTGTATATAATTCTCTCTTGAAAACACTTGCCCATATTCATGAGCCCATCATTCAAGGAAAAGCTGTTTCAAGATGCAAAGTGAAAACCTTTCTGCAGCTAATGTTGAAACTCAAAATAACGTTCAGCATATCCTGAAGGATGACCATGGATTGTTGTGATCCTTCAACAACCAATGTACTATCTCTTTAAAAAGCTTGTAAGAGGGAGGGGTGCCTGGGTGGCTCTGCTGGACTCTCGATTTCAGCTCAGGTCATGGCTCATGTCATGATCTCTGGTTTGTGAGATCAAGCCCCACCTGCCTCCGGCTCTGCAGGGGACCTGGATCCTGCTTAAGATTCTCTCCCTTCCTCTTTCTCCCCTTCCTCCCCCCTCCCAAAAAAAAAAAAAAAAAAAAAAACCTTGGAAGAGGGAAATTCAATCATATGTTAAAATGTCTGTTTTTTCTTAAAGCAGCAGAGATTTCAGTTTGAGTGGGCACTCCATAAATACCTGCTGATTACCTTACAGTTTAATTAAATGTCTTAAAATTTAGAAAACTGTTGAGTTTTTAAGGAAGCATAAAACTTAGGTACAAAACTCTCTCTCCTTGTCTCACTTTGGTGAATCTATAGCACTTCCCAGGCAGAGTGATCAAGATCTACATCTGTCATCCCCACCTCTCCTCAAAACTTTCTTTTCTGATATTTCCTGTCCAATATCTGTTACAGTTTAGCAAGTCAGAAGCTGGCTCTTAACAATTGACTGTGGGATGAGGTCCTTAATAACTTCAAATACTGAAACTTCTGGATAGAAAGCAAAAAGTAAGTTTTTAAAACAGTAGCATAAAAATAAATTTAGAACATGAGAAATACAAGATGCTTTAAAAATTAATGCATATTTTTAAAGGATTAAGTAGAATTTTAATACATTCATTAAACTGAACTCAGTGGAGATGTTAAGTATTAGATGTGTATGAAGGGAGACTTAGTGACCTAGAAGCTAGATCTTAAGGACTAAAAGGATAAGAATCCAACACATGTCTAATAGGACTTCCAGAAGGAAAAATTAGAGAAAGTGTTAGAGGCAATATTCAAAGAGATTTGGGCAAGAAATTTCCAGAGATTATTAAAATCATTAATTCTCAAGGTAATACATAGGCTTAGCTTTAAAAGGTCAGAGAGTACAAAAAAGTCTATAATACAAAGCAAAATCCCTTTCCCCAGTCCTTCCCTACTCCTAAGCTCTCCCACCCACAGAGGCACTGCCACTGACAAAATGTTTAATTTTTTTCTGGTCTTACCATTTCTTGATTTTTAACATAGATATTTATCTATTTACTTCCTACCAGTAGAAGTGACTTAGTCAGCTCTCTCACAGTCTGGCTTTCCCTCACCCTATCCTTCCAATGTGGCTTATATATCAACTTTTGGATAATTAAATATTCTGTGTTTATAGCATTATTGCTATGTAAAAAATGTTCCCTGCTGAGCATCATTGTATTCCGTGATTAGGTTTCCTTCCTTGAACAACTCTTCACTTTTTCCTGAAGCTAATTATTGCTTTGGCTGTATCTGCCCGGTGTCTGTCTCTATCACAAACTCATTCCTAAGCTCTGTTGCTGTCATTGAGTCATCATTTTGTTACAGTGAGTCACATCAAGAAACCCATCTTTTCCATTTTTTTCATTGGATATCTCCATCCTGGAGGCCTCCATTCTCTGGTTCCTAATCCTTCCAGTTGCTCTTTGGGCCCTTGAGTCAACTATTTCCTTGATCCCGTGTCTCTCTCTTCGTTTTCTTTCCCCTTTTAGTGTGGTGTATCTACCATAAGGTATGTACATGGGAACTACAATTTCTTAAGAATTCACGTGTCTGAAAATGACTTTATCTTGTCTCACATTTGATTGATATTTGAGTTTTGAGCTTTCATTGAAAATCATTTTCCTCTTGAGCTTGAAGTAATGGTCTATTGTTTTCTACTTTTCGAACTTCCTGTTGAGAAGTCCCGTCTATTTCTGATTGCGTGCATGTGATTCTCCCTGTTTGCTCTCTCAAAAGGCATTAGACTTTCTTTTTCACTGCTGGTACTCCTAAATTCCAAAATTCTGCTTGAACTAGATCTTTGTTCCTTTCTTTTGCTGGTCACTCATTCCCTTCAGCACAAGGAATTTTCTTATGTGGTTTCTTTGATTTTCACACCCCCCCCCCCGTGATTTTCCACATCTTCATTTTCTTCAACTTCTATTCATCAATATTGAAACTTAGATGGACTTCATTTTGTTATCTCTTCTTCTACTTCAGTCTTTCCATTTTGGGTTTTCTGCTTTCTGTAAAATTTTCTCGACCTTATCTTCCAATTCATCTAATGATTCTTTTTCAATTACAGTATTTTTGTTTGCAAGCAGTCATCTTTGTTCTTGAATGTCCTTTGTTATTACACTCTGTTTTTCTCACCATGAATGCAGAAATCTTATTTTATCAGTTTGAATATTATAGGGTTTTTTTTTTTTTTAATTTTCTTCTGTTCTTCCCTTTGTCTCCATTTCTTTCAAGTTCCTTTTTCTGTACTTGTTTGCTTGGTCATATTTATTTCATGTGAACAGTTTTTTTCCTCAAAAGTCTCATGGTCCCTGGATCTCCATTCCTATTTGAGAGTAAGACCCTGAAAGATATTTAGTAGTTCAGAGACAGGGCTCATGGACTAGTAACCTTTTTCATAGAATGAGCAAACAAGGAATTCACTTGTTTTGCTTTGGCATCCCCACATGTCACTGGCGACAGGTCAGTCCAGTAAGTTTCCAGAGAAAGGTTCCTCCAATCGCCTACATGGGGAATCTATTGCTGTCTGAGAGCCAAATAGTTCGAGAAGGGTGCTAGAGAGGCATCACCAATAAATGGGCATTATTTCCCTTAATTTCCCTCATCCTTGCCTTCAGCCTTACCTGGTCTCTGGGGCTTAGCCCTTCTGATAAGGAAGCCTCCTTTCTGCTGTTGAGGTGAGGAATGGGAGGTAGGGGTAGAGCGGAGACCAGAGGTAACTGGTCTGGCTGTTACGCCTGGCTGCAGTGGGCTCAGGGAAGTTATCAGAGGGGTTTGTGCTCACATCATATAGAATTGCTACCAGTTCTGGTTTCAGTTCTGCTCTGTATCTGCACCTCCAGAGGTACCTGATATGTCCGATACCTGAGCCTTTGGAGTTTCTCTGGAACAAATGAGCTGCTGCTTCTTGGCTAACATTGCATGCACAAGCAAAATCATCTGCACGCATGGACATGTCCTGCCTCCTCCTCTCTGCTCAAACACCACTCGTCTGTCTGCTTTCTATCTTCTGAAATTTAGTTGACATTTCTTTCCTATTGTCATCTTTCTCAATTTACCTCTTTGTCTTTGAAAGTCAAGGCCTTTTTTAAAAATTCCCATACCATTATTTTGGTGGAGATTCAAAAGGCAAGAGGGATTTAAAATTGGTATTTGATCTGCCGTGCTGTCCCCAATCCATTCTTCACACTGCAACAGAGCATTTATTCAGCCCCAACTCAGCCTTAAATGGCCACAAACCACTTGCCTTATATTATTAAGGGCAGAAAAGCCTTCCCCTGGTTATACCTTGGGCCTCATTTTTGTCCCTCCCCTCACCCACCTTCACTCCTATTCAACCTCAATCAATACTCTGATTGAGTATTTTGCTTTTTATGCCTGGACCATGCCCCCCACCTTCCCTGTCCTCCCCCCCCCGGCCCTTTGCACGTTCTATTGCTCTTAGCGCAGCCCACCTCTCACTACCTCAACTGGCTAACTTCCAGTCACCACCAACCCTCAGCTGAAAGACCACCTTCTCTACAGAACCTTCCTTGGCACTAACCCCATCTCCATGACTGGGTTTCTATCATCCTAACACCTATTCTTCCCATGATCGGAGCACCTACCACATCATCTGTTCCATGAGTGCAACTTGGCTATTTGCTCAGCACTCTGATCTTTGTTTAATGGTAATTGAATGGTTTATTCTCTGAATGTTTTTCACTCAGTATTTTCACAGAGTATTTATGGCATTTCTTTGCTTTCAAGCCTTGGTTATGTTCTAGTAATAGCCCAGCAATTTACCTATCTGTTATATTTTTACCCCTGTTTTCCAAATTTAGAAATACTGGAAATTATAGAAAAGCTGAAATAAGTGAAGGTGTTTGTACACTCACTTTGTACAGTTGAAGACTTCATCTCACATGTAATATTAACAAAGCTATATCTTCTAGCATCAGTTCAGAATAAAGTCAGTTTCTGTGGCTTAACAACTGAACAACAGTAGAATCAGAACTTGAAATGAATCAATACTTAGTGCCATAGCATTTAATGTGGTGGTAGGAAAAAGTGGGTTGTGCTAGAAGTTGGATTTGCTGGTAATTTTGATTTCTTCAGGTTGTGGATGGGCAAATGAAAAAAAAAGGGACTGGATTTTTTGATGCCCATCTGTTCACGCTTCAGAGACCTGGAAACTGATGTTTTAAATTTCCTGGTTTTATTTTCTTGGTTTATGCAGCTTTAAGAAGGGGGGGAAAATGGAAAATCTCAGTTAGAAAAGTGAAAAGAATAAAAGGAAAGACAAGGAAAAGTGAAAGGTAGGAAAAAAGTAAAATAACAAACAAATAATAGGGAGGAATATATTCGTTTGATTTATAACATTAGGCCTTTTTGTAACTAATGTGCCTCTAGGCATGAGTACATATCTATGATTAGTACATAAATGAAAATAAGGTAACATATTAAAATGCCTGCCTTAAATGGATGGCTAACGTGTAACTGGGAAGAGTTAACAAGAAAAACGTATCTTAAAAAAGCATAAGTCTGATTCAG
The DNA here is from genome assembly GCF_905146905.1 of Nyctereutes procyonoides. Taxonomy (NCBI): domain Eukaryota; kingdom Metazoa; phylum Chordata; class Mammalia; order Carnivora; family Canidae; genus Nyctereutes; species Nyctereutes procyonoides. The sequence goes on along the minus strand of NW_026575136.1, from coordinate 7,326,179 downwards.
AAAATGGGTTTCACTATGAAATGACAGTGGAGTCAGAGACCAGAAATTTTAACGTTGAGTGTCTCTTTAGTAATCGTGACAACACAATTATGATAATCTTCACCATTGTTATCAATAATAAAAAAGAACAGTATTTCCTGACCTCTTACTATGTGCCAAGCCACGTGGAGAACATCACTCTGCAAAGGCAGCATGCTATTATCCGCATTTTACAGATGAAATGACTAATACTTACAGAAAAAATTCTCTCTCCAGGTCAGCTAATAAGTAGCAGAGCCCTGAATTTGAAAACAGACCATGTGCCTAGAGCCTGCTGACCCAGTGTGCCCTTTTGCCCATGAATAAGGACTGTAAGATAATCAGTAGATTTGATAGAATGTTTTGATCCTTATTGTTCTGTGAGAAGTCTACGACTGGTGGTATTCTCATTGATCAGATGAGAAAACCCAGGTTTAGAGAGATTAAATCATTTTATTCACAACCAAACAAATTTTTAAGAAAAATTTCTTTTCTAAAACTCCATCCTCTTTTCTTGACTCTTAATAAACAAGTAACATTTTGTGCTTCACAATGAAATTCACAAACATTTTCTCCTTTTTATCCTCCAAATTCTTTTATCAGTTTTGATGGTCGGCTCCCTCTTCTTTGACAATATTCTCTTGTTGTCACTGCCTGTCAACATAGATATAGTGCCTCCTACTCCATAGGTTTCCTGATACTCTGTTTAGGAAGAGTTTCACACATCACAGTGTTGACCCTCTCTCCTTTTTCCACAGCAGTATCCATTTGTATTGGTCATCTCAGGCTGCCAAAAACAAACAAACACATAGACTGAGTGCTTTAAACATCAGATATGTATTTTCTCACAGTTCTGGGAGCTTGACACCTGAGAACAGGGTGCCAGTATGGTTGGTTTTGAGTAGGACTCTCTTCCTGGCTTGCAGATAGCTGCTTGCGGCTGTGTCCTCACACGTGGTAGTGGAAGGAGAAAGACAGAGAGAGATCTCTTCTGCTTCTTAGAAGGCCACAGTCCTGTTGGATTAGGGCCCATCATGACCTCATTTAAACCTTGTTACCTCCTAAAGACCCTATCTCCAGACATAGTCACATGAAGAGTCAGGGTTTCAACATACTAATTTTGAGGGAACACCATCCAGTCCATTATACCAATAAAACGATGTCCTGTTCGAAAGGAGAGTCTCCAACTGGAAACACTGCCATAGGGAATTCTTATATTTATTTGGAAAGAAGAGAGCGATACTTTCTTTAATATCAACACATTTTCCCATCCCGCTTTCAACTTCCAAATAATGGCTTCTCAAAAAAAAAAAAAAAATCATGGAATAGGACATGTGATTAGAGATCATTTTTAGAATTTCCTTCAACACTTTATTGATGCTATAGAAGAGTAGTGAGAACGTTTACTTGCCGACAAAGTAAATCCCAACAAAAGAACTTGTGGAGTCTAGGCACGTGTGAAACGGCCTCCTCCTACTTCAGAGAGATTACCTCGGATCTACAGTTTTCATTTTTTATGAACTATCATTAAATGAACTAAAGTGAAAGGATGGAAGGTATTGCAGTTTCGCTTCTGACTTATTAATGAAACAAATGATGAGCAAGTTACCCAGTTTGAATTGAAAAATTAGATCATATTAGTAATAGAACCGGTAAACAGTTTAAGTTAAAGGTGATCTGAAGAATTTACAACTTTGGGAACTAAAAGCCTAAAAAAAGTTAGTATGAAATGTTGCTATATATGCACTAAAGGCTTTGTAAATACAGATATGACAGGAGGAACTTAAATATTTGTCGAATGAACACTTGTTGATTGATTACAGTTTCTCATTTACTAACTTACTAGGAAAATTGTTGTTACCCAAGATGGCCTTAGGACTGATTCCTTAAGTGTGGGTATCAACCTGAATGAGCAAAGGCATGGGAACCTGACTTAGATATACTCAGCAACTCTACACGGCACAATTCTCTTTTAATCCTCTGAAGAAATTTGCAAAAACAGACACCATTCCAGTTTATAGATTAGGAAACTGAGGTTCAGAGAAATTAAATGGTTTGAATAAATTCAAATGCAGGAAGTGCCTGTACAGCCTGGATTCTCTATCCAACATGCCCATTGCTTGAGTGGAGTTCTTTAAGGGGCTTCACAAAGATTTCTCCCCACCTGTCCTCCCAAAATAATCTTTCATTTCAAATACCACAGGCTCAGAATCCCATTTATAATAAGTTCCCTTGAGTTAAGGTACTGCCCTTTTTCAAGGGTGTAAGACGTTGAGCAAAGAAAGTGAGAGACATTGTGGGAATTTAAGATTCGTTTCCTTTTTTTTTTTTCTTTATTTATTTATGATAGTCACACACAGAGAGAGAGAGAGGCAGAGACACAGGCAGAGGAAGAAGCAGGCTCCATGCACCGGGAGCCCGACGTGGGACTCGATCCCGGGTCTCCAGGATCCGCCCTGGGCCAAAGGCAGGTGCTAAACCACTGCGCCACCCAGGGATCTCAAGATTCGTTTTCAGTAAGACCAACTGTGGAGAGCAGGGAGTGATTCAGGGCTGGATCCAAAGTGGGGCTTAGTTCCAGCATATAGGCTACCAGGAGATGCGTGGTAGGTGTGGGGGATGGCAGGGGGACCCAGGCAATCAGAAAGCAGTATAAATATCTTAGGGAATTAGCCACCAGTGGGTGGGGAATGCTCGAAACGGAGGTAGGAGAATAAAGATTCCCCGTTGGCAGTTTAGCCTACAGCTCTGCCTGTGTTGAATTGCTATAGTAAACCTTGTGCAAACTAGAGGGTTTTATTGTTCCGAGAGAACTCTGTTTTGGGAGGAGTGGAGCTCATGAGAAGTAACCATGCATATGCTCGCAAGACTAGCTCTGAATTTGATAAACATTTCTTCTGTCAACATGCAAGGTAGCTTTTCGTCTCACGTTTATAAGGGCCTTAAATTTTCTGTGAGAGGAGTATATTGATTCTCAAGAGATTTTGTAAAATTGCCCGAGACAAACTGCTTGTGCTGGTAGGCAGTTACATTAGCAATCTCTACCATCCCAAACACAGAAATCGGGAGAGAATGGGGACTTGAGGCATAACTGTTTAAGTTAAATAATCTTAACCACATAACCTGTATTGTCAGAAGAGGTCATATAGTCAAGTGGTGTAAGTAAGGTGCTTGGAAAGTGTTAGATTCTCAGGAAAGTGGTGGTGGGAAGGGAAAAAAAAAAGGACTAGATTCATGAGCACAGGACCATCTTTTTCTAGGATGGCCATACATCCCAACTATTGAAGGGACAGTCATTGGAAAATGATGGCCCTCGACCCAGGGAGGAAGCTGCAGCTTGGCCTATAAGTAAAGGTTCTGTCCTCCCTAAGGGCATCCTCTCTGGGGCCAGACAGAGCTAACAAGGCCAATGTGATGACCACAAATTTGCTTTCAGTCCCAGCGTGCATTTCTCGGGCTAATAAGTAGGGTTTGCTTGTTAATTGTAACTGCAGCTAGTGTCTCTGGATTCTGTTTTTCTATCCTGTCACAGAGCAGAGTCTTCATAGTTCCAGTAAGACACTCTTGCCCAGTGCCCCCTCACAGATCACTGTCAATATTCCATGTCGGCTTTGCAAGTTTGCACCGCGGGAGATGAAATCTGGTCCAGGCACCAAAGCCTAAACAACGTGGCCTAACCAGCCACGGTGGTGTTGGATGGCTGTTCCCCCAAAGCATTTGTGCTATGTGCATGTGGATTATGATTGACTCGTCTGTGATTTGAATTTGTTCATATTTTGTTCCGCCAGGAGTTTCTTATTGAAACAGCCTCCATAGACATGTGCCATCTATTTTATGAGTATTAGCCCTTAGCCATCTCCAGGAAAGAAGAGCAGCCGTCCTGCAACCAACTAACCAAACATAAGTCTGTCTTTCTGTTTAATGTTGTAGTCTCCAAACATCTAGTTTTAATTATGATGGATTTCCTTGCTTGTGATTCCTTTATTTAGTGAAGATAGTGTGGCAAGAGATATGGGGGGGGGGGGGGGGGGGGATGTATGTGTACACATGAGAATGCTAGATCAAGATTTTTACTTTTATAGTTTATAGTTTTGTATAAATCTGCTTACCATATAAGTAATATATTGGACACATGTGGGCTAGCATGATTTTTTAATTATCTTTGATATTTGCTTATGTGGCTAAATTCTAAAAATGTTAATTTTGTAATTAATTTCCAGCACATTGTTTGGAAACAGTGAATAGTTTTTGTTATAAATCACCCAAGAACTTAGATCACTACACTGCCTAGATGTGTCTTCCCACTTGGGTTTGGAAAAGTTATTTATCTTTGATTCCTATTTCCTTTCTCCTCAATTCTCTCTCTCTCTCTCTCTCTCTCTCTCTCTCTCTCTCTCTCTTTTAACATCATCTCCTCAATTCTCAATGTGGTTTATATCCAAGAATCCACAGAAATGGCTGTGATAAAATCAAATGATATTTTTTTCTGCTGTCATCCATATTAGCCTGGAACCATATCTCCCGTCATTTTGTTTTTTCCAGATTCTCCTCATTTCTTTCAACCTTCCTTTTGTCTACTGACATGTAGCCTTGGTATATGGCGTTTGGTTTGAGTTTCATCCTTTTCTCATGTGAAAGCATTTCTCCACTCCTACCATGCCTCCTGTGTAAAATACGCCACCACCTAGCTGGCCTTCCAGACTGGCTGTCCATCCATCTCCTAGAGTCCCCAGTGGTGTTTCCCAGAGTATCCTTTGTTGTCTATTAATTCTTAAGGTATATCCTTGGGGATGGGAGAGTCCTTGTTTCTTTAAGTGTTAAGTTTGAGAAACGATGAACATAATATTCCTATTACATAATAGGTGCTCAATAAATATGTTTTGAATAAACAGAAGAATGAATGAGTGTGCATATTTATAGGGCACACTAGCACGTACTTTGGGAAGTTCTTTAGGAAACAAATGTCTCGCTCTCATTAACTCAGCATTTACCAAACATGTTTTCGCACAGAACCTTCTCTAGTGTTACACAAAACACATCTTGTTAAAATTTCAGCCTCAGCTGTGCAACGTCATGGCCATACCCCTGGCCCTCCCTGTGTGGAGAGGGGCCGAGCTTCCTCAGCTCACTCTTCTTGCCTGCCCCACACGCAGGCCACTTTCCTTATTTCGGTTGCTAACATGCTCCTCCTTCTGCCTTGTATCAACTCTGGAATCATCTTTGACTGGTTATGCTGTCTTTTCCTTTAATCATCTGCTAATCTGCATCATTTTTCACGTGCTGTCTTCCAGATCTGTTTTGAGAAGCAAGACCATTGATAATCTCTGTCTCATGGACTCTTCTCTGTGGGCATTTATGAGACTCTATAGGTTGAACTCACTATATTAAGTACTTTAAAAAAAAAATCTCTCAAAAAGACATTTGTAAGCAGTGTCCAACCACGGTATTCTCTTCAGTAACACATGAATCCATACTAATGTCCTAAGTTTACTTGACTTGCTTTACTTTATCGCCTTCCTTTTGATTACCTCTCTTAGTCAGCTACACATACTCTAGCCTCTCAACTTCTTCAGAAATAAGCTAAGGTACCCAGAGCATTTCCTGCATTCGCCATCAATCTTAACATAATTTAAAGCTACTCTCAAATCTAGTGTTTCCAGATTGATCTGAATAAGGCCATTACTACAGGTTCAGCTCAGGGCTTGCGTGTTTGGATGTGGGGGTGGCAGGAAGAAGCAAATTTAGGTCTCGAAAATACCTACACCAGCTGCGTCTTGGAACATTGCCCAGCACAGTCCTGGGGTTTTGTGGCAGCGTCTCTGGAACCATGTTGGAGGACAGACGTGGTGAGGAAGGAAGGGCATTTGCGAGGAGAGGAGGCGGTAGGGAGGCTCTATTTGTGTTTCACAGATTGGTATTGGTTAGGAAAGAAATTGGGGGAGGGCCCCATGGCCAGTAACAGGTTGCAAATGATTACAGTAATCAGAATGTTTCTGAAAGTAAAAACAGGCTCCGATAGAGCTGAGAGACTCAGAAACAGGGAAAGATGTTCCACGAGTAAGGTGGGCAGTAGCATTTCTTTAAGAAAAATTGGGGGGTTATTAAAAAGGCAAATCTGGCGTAAGCTCTAAAAGACAGCTCACTGGTTTTCTTCCGACTCTTTTCTCTCCTTCACTCCTTATCTCAGGACCTTTTCTCTTCTCATTAACACCTCCACCAGAGTTGGAGCTCGGGAAGAGAAAGGAAGTGTTCAGACATGTGCCTATTTGCATACTCACTCTCTTGAGTCAATGCCAGGACAGCACATTCTGTCCAGTTCTATAGAAAAGCCAGTTTCACCCCATCAGTAAGGTATTATTTTCTTTTTTAGCATAGAACGGTTTATTGCCAAGCTTCTCTTAACTGTACATTACAAATAGTGTCTGATTAAGAATGTTCTGGATGGGTTAATTAGTGTGGTGACTATTATTAAGCAAACTGCTTGTTAGTATTATGCCTATTTGATCTTGGTATTGATGTGAAGTAATTGACCATAGAGCTACATTTAGAAAAGCTGGAATAAAGTTTTTTGATTTCTATTATAGCAATAAATTGTTTACATTAAACATGTCTATGAAAATATGAGTTTCATGGCACAGAGAATCAGAATAGACTCTGTGTGGGATGGTAGATGAGGATTGTTTTGTTTTGTTTTGTTTTGTTTTGTTTTAGAAATATTAATACATTTGTCCAGCTTGCTTCACAACCAGTTCTGCTAGAACAAAGTAGTAAAAAATTATTTCAGCTGACTACTGCCGAGTGTATGAATAATAAAGTGATTTTAACTCAACCTCACCTAAAGGACATATTTCCTTTTATTTATTTTTTTTTTGAGATTTTATTTATTCATGAGAGACACACAGAGAGAGAGAGAGGCAGAGACACAGGCAGAGGGAGAAGCCGGCTCCATGCAGGGAGCCTGACGTGGGACTCGATCCTGGGTCTCCAGGATTAAGGCCCCGGGCTGAAGGTGGAGCTAAACCGCTGAGCCACCCGGGCTGCCCCATATTTCCTTTTTGATTTAGCTAACTGGCTAAACACTTAATCTGGGTAACAATTCACTATATATAAACAGACTGTTAAGGAAAATATATGGGAAGATATTCTAAGCAAGGAAAGCATAGCATGTAACCACCTTCTTTGAAGTCCCGGATTATTATCTATATTATTTATTGGTATTTTGTCCAGTCCTATTATTAAGTTTCCCTCACTACACTATAGCATTTCCATAGGGAATTTATTCCATGAGCTAATAAATTATACCGTCAGGGAGTTTTTCTTGAAATTCAGCTTAAATTTTCCCTTTCTTAATTTCATCTCATTACTTCTAGTTATAACCCCCTTATACCCGGCTAAATAATTATTCTCTTCCCTTGGAGACTCCTATTATGTACCCCTCTACTTGTCACTTAACCAGGCTATTCATATTTAGCTCCTTTAATCTGTCCTCATAAATCAGTTCTTCCATTGCCTTAATCATTATTATTGCTCTTCTAAGAACTCTCTAATTTTCGAACATATACAGTCACAGGTGCCCCAGATGAAACCAGCATCTGCACAGCCCTCTGTCCCTGCAGACTTGGTGTCTTCCTTCTCCGTACAACACGATCCATAACGAAGTGGCATCCATTGGCTGGTCAGATCAGCACAGTCTCCTCTTGCCAAACTCCAGACAATCTCAACAGTGTTTTCCATGTGTCCTACTTACATTCAGGATTTTTTTCTTTTTCAATTTCAATTAGTAAGCTGAGTTTTTGCTTACTGCCCATATTTATGTTCGTCTCTTTCCATGTCCCCACTGACCACACCTATCAAGTCAGCCATCCACAGCCTGTGTTAACAGGGGATCCTGCTCCTCCAACAGGCCTAGCACCTTGCCCACAGAGACATTCCCTGTCAGTCACCGATTCCTGTTGTTTGCAACCCTGTAGCCAGTCTCCCATCCCTTTTAATTTGCAATTTTGCTCACATGCTGGCCAGTAAAATGCATTTTAGGAGTAAGATGGGTCATGATACTGTTTTCTAAGACGATGTTGGTTATGTTGTTTCAATGCCTGCTGATTTTTTATTTGTGAATCTTTCCTGCACTAATTTGTAATTCTGTTTAAGTCTTTCTTAAGCTCGCCTAGCATCCTTTATCCAACATAAACAAGTTTTTTCACTTGTTCACTTTCTCTCTCTCTCTCTATGGCTATCATAAGTAAATAAATAAATAAATAAATAAATAAATAAATAAATAAATAAATCTTTAAAAATAATTAATAAAAAATAAAAGTTAAGGTATTCTTGGTATGTCTGGCTGGTTCAGTTGGTGGAGCATGCAATTTTTGATCTTGGGGTTGTGAGTTTGAGCCCCCCGTTGGGTTTAGAGATACTTAAAAATAAAATCTTAAAAAATAAAGATATTGTCATGGTCTTTTTTTTTTATTTTTATTTTCATTTTTCTTTCTGCCTTTTATGGTGATTAGTGAGAACTTCCTCACTGATTTTTAGTTCCTTAGAATCTACTCAGTGTTTTGTATTTGTTTCAGGAAGAAAGTTGGTTAGTTCCCATAATAATTTTAGACCTGTGGGGTATGAAACTACAATGTGTATATGCCCAAGTTTCTTTATTTTTAAATCAAGATTAATGGATCATTTTATTAGGGCATATCTATTACCTGGGAGGGTTTTTATATATATAAGGTGATTTATCTCAAAGGGCTTTCTGAGACAAGGACAGAAGCCCCCCAAACAAGCTTTTTGACTCTGTAATGTACCCAGCACACTCCAGCTTGCCTTCAGGCCTAGGGAACATCCTCAGCCCCTCTTCCCTCAACACATTGCTTATACTTAGCTTCACCTCTACTCACCTCACTGGAAATAAATGTCCTCATCTAATGCTTTGGTGACACACCATGGACTCCACACCTGCCACCTGAAACTGATGTTTCCAACTTCACTTTTCTCTCCTTCTTCCCTCAGCTTTGTAAGAAATCTTGGTCTGTTCTCTTTTATAAGGCCTACTTACTTTCCCCCATGCCAAGAATCCCACGTGCTATGCTATTCTCCTACTTCTGTCTTGTAAGACTTTTCTGTTTCTTCAGGATCCAGCTCCCTTGCCTAGCAAGTGTCCCCAAGTAAACACTCAATGAATACCCCTATGTACAAGTACCCCATTAGGGAAAAGAGACCTTGCTTCTCCATTCCCCTCTCAATCTCTCTTTCTCTGCCTCTCCCTCTTTGATGCACACACTGTAACCTTCAGGCTGATTTCTGCCTGCTGTCTCCACGGGAACTACCCTTTGAGAAGCAAGTGATCTAAAAGCTCCTTGTTTTATCTGGTGCTCTGATACCTCTGCAATGCTCTATACCCCCTTTTTATGCATTTTTATGGTTTCTTGATTCCTTTCTTAGACATTCTTTTGAGGTTCTCAACTCACTTCATTAGGATGATGTTAATCTCTCAGATTCTCATTTTACTCTTCCAAATGTTCCTTATTGCTCTCCTTCCATGGTTCTTCTTCCTCATCTACCTCTTATATGCATATACTCTCCATTTCTTCACTTACTCAACAATCCAGGGAAGGGGTCAAGTCTCAAGACGGGCCTCAAGGATTCTGAGAAAGCACTTGTCGTTTGGCTTCAGTCTACCTCTCTGGACCTCTCACTCTGAGACCTGGCCCCACCCCCTTTGGATTGCTTGTTATTCCCTGAAGAGTTTATGTTCTTTCCCAGCCCTTTCCTTTGATCACAACATTGAACTTCCCCCTTCCTGCCTTTCAAAGTCCTTTGAGTAAAACCATCTTTAAGCCTTTACTGATCCCCAAGTCAGAATTAATCTCAAGTTGGAACATCCATTCTTTATGCATTCCAACACAGACTAGTTGGTCGTTCATGTCTGTTCTAAGCGCTACTGGTTTGCTCCCCAGTAGTGACTTCTTGATTTCATTTTATTTAGATGCTTCTATCAGTAAGTAACAGATGCCAAGCTCTGTATGCTAAAGCATTATAGAAGATGGGGGAGAAATTGCATTGAAAAAATATCCTTCAAGAAATATTCTCAAGGGATCCCTGGGTGGCGCAGCGGTTTGGCGCCTGCCTTTGGCCCAGGGCGCGATCCTGGAGACCCGGGATCAAATCCCGTGTCGGGCTCCCAGTGCATGGAGCCTGCTTCTCCCTATGCCTATGTCTCTGCCTCTCTCTCTCTCTCTCTCTCTCTCTCTCTCTCTCTCTCTCTGTGACCATCATAAATAAATTAAAAAAAAAGAAATATTCTCAAGTTGGATTTAATAATAAAAATGTGTATACAGGTACCCAGGCGTACAGAACAATGTTGTGAGCAGAAATGGCCAGTGTTAATCAAGGGAGTTTCAAGCATTTTTGTTGGGTAATGATTAAGTGTGGCTTGGAAATATGCATTGGGCCATGCAGTGGCTGGAAAATGTAAAATGGAACTCTACCAAGATGAGTGAAGGGAGAGTGATAAATCATTTCTCTACTCATATTTTTCACAGTATGTACAGTACAGGTTTTATAGCCACAGAAACTCTTTGAAAACCACTCAAAGACAATGGTGGTCTCATTTCAAAGTTTTGGACTTTCCCTGGATGGCTACTACTTTTGCACTTTCTCTGGAATGTTTGTTATGTGTTTATTTTTGTCAGTTTTCCACATCATCACTGCGTCCTTACAGAAAGGTAAAGGACAAGTTTTAAATAGTATTGCATTTCCTTTTCATAACAGATTCATGCCCAAGCACAAAACAATCCATTTACAGAAGATTCTCGGCCTTAAAGGAAGTGGTGGCACTGCTCCATCCGCGGCCCTTCCTTTCCAACACGAGCAGAAAGGTTCTGAGAATTTATTGAAGAATTTTAATTCAGAGTCTGGACCTTGCAATGCTGCACAACAAGAAAACCCGGGTAGCTCATTAACACAGGAGTCAGCCTTGAGAACGTGCAACTCATCAGATAATTCAAGCTCTCACCTGAAGGAAAATAAACAAAATACGACTTTTCATCCCTGTGACATTTTGGGTGGAACCGATGATCCGCAGAGACCACTGCACATCGTGTGGCCTCACAGGTGGTAAGTTTGGGATGTGCCAATTGAGTAAGAGTTGGAGACCGGTAACAGAGAATATAATTCTGATGGTGGAGTTAGTAAATTATTGTCCCTATAGCTGTAGGAAAAGACTGCTTTAGTGTGGTAGTACCACTAACATGGTACCAAGGTAGAAATATCTTTATATCCATATAGAAATAGTTGCATGTTTAGATTAAATTGGAATTACAGATAATCATTTGCAGTGATTTGCTCATCTAACAACAGCAGCTAGACACCTCTAGAAAATCAAATCCTGTTCAGGAAGTTTCAAACTATAAAAACAGGATTCCTTATCTATATGTCTATATATATACACACATGTATATGTGCTGTTATCATATGACTGTTTCATATAGACACCCTGTTAAAGCAATATTACCATTAAAACAAAACGATTTCCATTATTTCCTAATCTGTCCAGTTTCAACTGGGTGCCTTTATTTCACTTGTCATAAAATGTATCAGCACATTCGCAGCAGTGCCCCTGCTCCCAAATGCCTCTGTATCGTGCTAAAGCAAAACACTTTCCAGCGGAATCTCCTCTAAACAGGAAAATCAACTGCGGCGTGTAATCGTACCAAATACAAACTCATAAACTCAACCCTAGTTCCTATAAATTAGGATTTAAAGAGGTAAAATGTCCTGATAATCTTCTGGTATTAGGCATGAACATTTTAATCTAGTTTTTATTCCTCCCAGTTAGTTTAATCTGCATGTGGCCTGATTAGAGTTCACTTCCCCCCACAGATTATGGTCTCTTTATTGCAGAGATGCTGGGCTGATCATTAGGTCCGATTTTCTGAGAGCAACTGTTTACAGGTGAAGTAATAAGCACACCACACCGGCCAGGCAAAGCTCCTTTGCCGGGGATTTGACTTCCAGCACATTAAAACTCCAGAAGCTCTCCCAGTTGATCTGCAGCATCTGGTACCTAAAGGGATTTTCATCTTGGACTCTAAATGTATGAACGCAAAATTTGGGGATTGAAAGTTGTTGTGGAATGTGTCTTTGGGTTTGTCCGTTCAACTTCACACTTCCGGCATACCCTTTGTATGAGGGTAACTTTTCTTTTAAAACCGTATTTTACTTAGAAGGGGACGCTGTTCGACATTCTTGTGTGTTATTTTAAAATGAATCGGGTCTGGATGAGATTAACCTGTTTCAAGGTAAAATAGGTGTCATCATTCTCTCGGTCCTGGAAAGCTTTTCCTTTTATTCTGCTAACCTTTGGTTGCCTCCGAAGTAATACCTATTGCAAGAAAATCAGTTCTAGAAAGTTTGGTTCTGGGTTAGCATGGAAATGCAGAATTAAATTTGTAGGCTCCTACTACAAAGCAGCATACTGATATGGGGGGAAGAGTGAGAACCACATTATTATCCAATCCTTTGCACAAAATAAGACAGAGCTATGTTAATAAAATTAACAATATTAAATTGAATAATTCCCTCTCTTCCTTTGTATATTTTTGCTTTAATTTAATTTAATTGCCTAAAGTTAGTTGCTTAAAGAGATGCAGCATTATGTTTGTGCACATTCTTATTGTTAAAGCTAAATTATTTTTAATTTGGAGGAGAGGGAAAAAAAGCCGCATCAGCAAGAGTAAATGCCAAAATATAAAAGTAACACATTCATCCTTACGGGTAATATAGTAGAACATTGGAAACTTGGAGGTTGCCAGACACATAGCTAACATTAGGGCTAATTTTGAAAATCTAGCGTGCAGTCAATTTTACTGATGCCTGGGGACATACAAGGTAGAAGCTGACAAGAGAACTAATTTTGTTTGGGTTATTTACTGCTATGCATCATCCGCGGGTTCCCGCCTGACACACAGCTATATGAAGGGGGATATTATCACACACTCAAAATTTATGTTGACATTCGATATTTGTTCAATATGTCAGCAGTATTACTTTCATAATCAAAAGAGTAAGAAAAAGAGAAAAGAAAAGCACTTTATGCTCATATAGATATATCTTTTTAATAACAGTCTATAAGGTTAATATAGTTTACCTTTGAGAGTATACAATGAAAACAAGCAGGGTTAGGAGGGGAAATGACAGAAAGCATCAACCCGAGCTGTTTGTTTGCCATTACCTAAGCGAGCCATGTCAGCTCTCTGGCCCGCGTCTGATAGCTATTTGTTGTACAGAGAGCACAGCATAAAAAAAAATATCAAACTCTTAATACTATTGTGTGCCCATAACCATCTGTCACTGCTAGCCTGGAGATGAGAGGAAGATTACGAGGAATAAACACTGAGCCGCCGAGCATTGGTAAAGCCTTCGGGCAAAAAACTCTTGTGAGGACATCAAAGACATTCTAATTCCGAGGCAGTCAAGGATTACAGTGTGTAACCTGTGCTGACAACAGATAAATGACTGGCAATATTGTGCCAGAGCTGTTGGGTCCTGCATGGAGTACTGATGATGATGATGATGATGTTATCTTGCAGAATGGACTCTGCTGGGATAATTTTATGATAAAACACTTTTTTCAAATGCCACTGGGTCTAGGCAGACATTTACTAGCTACAGGGGTAGCAATCAGTTTCTTCAAAATTTACTGTTCTAAGCCCATTAGAGTTCCAACACAGCAAGGCTCTTCAATGAAAATCTAAAACGCCTATATTTTCTTTAGGAGAATATATGCAAATGTCGTGAGCTGAACTCCTACCCTTTAGTGGTAGATGCTTTATCATCTGATTTATGTAAATTTGCTCATAAAAATACAGTTTATTTTTAATTGGTGAATATGAATTAGAAAATTAAGATTCTGGCTCAGCATTCGTCAGACATGCCCGGTCACAAGCACACATTTATTTATACCTCTGATGGCCTGGGTAGAAATCCTAGAACGGACCGGTCGATACGAACTGTATCCTCAAGGAGACCATTGGTCAGTACTAGAAATGACCAGGGTTGGATTTGCCGGCTCAACCCTCTTAGTTTGGGGCCTCCCCCACCTCTATCTACACCTCCCTCCTTCTTGTCCTTATCGGGAGCTAATTAAACTACCTGCTCGAGGCGGGGTTTTCTTTAGAGTAGCCTGCGGGAAGCTCTGCGGCCTGGCCTGTCGCCTTTTTGCCTTGGCCACTTAACAGAGAGAAGGGACTTAAGGAGAGGGAACACAGGGATGATTGTTCCCCCTGTAAACAAAAGGGAGAAACGGCCACCAGAGAGGGCAACAGGATTCTCGGAGCCTGTCATTACCTTGCCCAACAAAACAAAAATAAAGGCCTCCTCCTTATCATAAAAAATATGCCCATGAAATCATGCCGTTGCAGTCGCCAACTCTAAAAATGAAGTGATGCTGACCTCATTGTGTTAGTTCCACGCCGGGATCATGAATGGTCTAAAATATAGTGTTAGCCTCTAACATATCTCGTACTAAGTCAACCAAATGTAGAGCCTCCTTGCTAGGATATGTATCAAAATCAAAAGTGACATTTTCTAGAAGATACATTCTGGCTTTAAATCTGTGTTAAAATGTCTGTGCATGAGAACAGGCCCTTCACTGCAATGCTTGCCCCCTCTCTTCATTCTTTCTGAATCTGAGCTTGTCAAGGATTATAGTGTGCAACCTCTGCTGACAGTAGATAAATAACTGACAGTATTTTAGCAGAGTTGCTGGGTTCTCTGCAGAGTAATTTGTTTTCTCCCTTCTACCCAATCTTTAGTGTTTTGTTATAAACATCTGTAGCAAGGCATGGTTAATAGCAACGACTTAGAGAGAAAGACCTGTAAAAAATACACTGCAATTGGCAACGCCTTTTCTTAAACCCATTTTCTTTGTAACTATTACAACGTTTAAATATTCTCTTGATTTTAATGGGCACCGAAGGCGTACTGCTGGAGGGACAGAGAAAATAAGTTTACAAGACGTTGAAAGATAGCACTCTTAAGGCTGCGGTTCTCAAACTCCTTGATCTAAAGACCCCTTCGCGCTCTTAAAAATGACTGGGACACTGTAGATCTCTCTCTCTCTCTCTCTCTCTCTCTCTCTCTCCTTTTAGAGTTACACCTATCAATATTTAGCGTATTAAAAATTAAAGCTAAGGGAAAACTTTTAAAAATCTACATTAAATCATTGAAAAGTAATAGTGAAGAACCACATACGTGTTAATATTAATGTGTTCTTATGAAAATAACTACTTTAGAAAGCAAAATAATTAGCGAGAAGAGTGACATTATTTTATATTTTTGTAAATCTATAATCTCTGAGTAGAAGAGAGTTCGATTTTTATATCTGCTTAAGTATTCAATCTGTTGCAATATGTTGTTTTGGTGGAGGTTTCGGAAGAAAATTCTGCCTCACAGAGAGAATTGGAAAAGGAAAGAGTGTTTTAATGACCTGCTCAGATTATTGCAGGTATCCTTTGCTGCTACTCGGCAAGTAGGAGTTTCTCAGAGATCTCCGAGATTAGACCACTCAGTGGCTCTTCATACTCTCTTACTTGGTGTCTAAATGGATTTTGTAACATCGCGCATTGGTCACTTGGAAAATACGTGATTGATGAATTGTGCAGATCTTCCAAGTATTGACAAAATTCATTATTTCAGAGAATCAGGTTGTTAATATCACCACTGAGATCAGCGGACTTTTTGATTATTGGGAAGTTGTCAAGCTCACGGTGTAGATACACTTTTTCCAGAATTCCAATTTTCAATTAAAATCTTGAATTTATCATTGCAACAAATATTATCGGTCGTTTTCTTGAGGAGACGTGTTCACGTGGCTCGTATTTGAGAAAATGTCTGCCAAATACACAAGGCTAATTAACCATGGTTGGCCTATAAGTTCTTAGAAGCAAAATTAGTGTTTTGTGAAAAAAGCAACTAGTCCGCTCATAACTCAAACAATCATACAAATACTGTTTCTTAAGACAACCAGTGTGTCCTGGGACACAAAGATGCAGTGTGTGTATTTCCAGTTTATAACATCGAATATTAAAAGAAGTCTCTTGAAGGGAGGAAATTTAATAAAATTAGTAACTTTAATGCTTCTTCAAGGGCATTCTTAAGTGAAACGATCTTTTTTTTCTTTTACTGCAAGTGCAGGTGGTCAAGAATGCAATGACTACTAGTTCAGTTTGGTGCCACTGCCTTGAATCACCCTGAGGTCCCAGAACCCTTTTGCATCAGTGTTTCTTCACTATTGAGGCATGTGTCAACACAGTGAAGAAGGCAAATTACGTCTTAGTATTATTGTAAAAATAGTTTGACTTTGCAGACCCCATGAAAGGGCTTGAATGTCCCCAGGAATCACTGCGGCGCTCTTGAGAACCACTGTCAAACAGAACTGATAATGACATATGTACAAATATGTCTGCTGCCAGTCATTGGATTGCCTAATTTTTAGTTTTCACAGACTCCTTTTTTCTTGCCCTGAATGTTAATATATTAACATGTAGGTTTATATGGCATGTGGATATTGGGGTTTCACAGTTGGTGGAAACAAGTGTTCATCATATATAAGAGCACTTTTTCTCAGACCAAAGAAGATTTGTGTCAAAATGGGCTCAGTAGTCAGGAAGCAGTAGGAGAGATCTCCAACACAAATTCTATTCTAATCTGAAAGCCCCTCTGCGTGCCTCATAAGTGGGTGTGTTCTGGTTAAGAAAGATCAGGTGCAAGTGGCCTGTGAGGCACGTTGAGGAGTTTGAAATTGTTAAGAGTAGCAATGGTGGTAAGTTCCACCATGACTCCATTACATGGACTATGGGAAAATTGTCAGAGCTTTTCACTTAAAGTGGAGTGACTTTTTATGAGCTATATGTTACTTGCAATATTTTCCGTAAAGTAATGATAAAACAATTTATGCAATGTTGATTGTGGTTAAGAGTGTAAATTTGGAAAGGAAAAGGCTCAGTCATTGAGAAATAAAAACAGATTTGAAGCATACTTAGGTAAATCATATACTGTAATATTGAAAGAATTTGACATATTTTTAGAAACTTTGGCAACTTCTAACTGAAAACAAATGATTGATATAAAATGGAAAATTGTACTTTATTACTTAAGAGTAAAATAAATTACTTTTTTTTTCCATTCTTTGACTCTCTGAGGTTTAAAAATACAACTTTGAAAACAAAATTGATGACTGCCTTCTGAAAAGTGTATGTTAAGTAGATTGGATGTTATACTTTTTGATTTTCTTGTTGTCCAGGTAACTTGGGGAAAGTTTAGCAAATAGATTGTCTTAAATCTTTCAGGTCTCATTGGTGATTACTTAAGAATAGGATACATGTGGAGGACAGTCTTCAGGTGCCACAGCAGGATAAGAACTGAGAAGCAAAGTGTTAGATTTGGGACACCAATGTTCTCTTTCTATTTCAGTGTTATGCATAAATCTGTTTTTCTTTGGGAGAAATGATTCCTCACAGAATTGTAGTTCTGGAAAAGATGATCATGTGGTCTGGCCACCTGCCTTTCAGCATACTCCACCAAAGTGAGACCTATGAGAGTCCATCTTACTTGTCCTCATCTCCAGAAAAGATGATGCCCCTACATGCCTTCCAGTAGCACTATTCATTTTCACAGTTAAATATCTTTGATGTAAGGAATTGATTATAGATATATTCTCAATTCAGTGCTAAGCTCTCTTCAGTTATATTTCTTAGCCTATGGGTATTTTTGTTTGTGTGTTTGATGATATTGGTTCGTTGGTTGGTTGGTTCGTTGGTTTTTGTCCTTAAAACATCTCAAGTGAACTCTATCACTTAAAAAACAAACAAACAAACAAACAAACAAACAAAAAAACTCTCCAGAGAACTTTATCAGAGTCTTTGAAAAGTTGTAATCAAATACCTGGCTTAGATTACAATGTGTTACATCACTTGCTTAATTTGTCTTCTAATGTAGTACTATCAGATGAACCTCTGGGAATCTGGTACAAGATTTTTAATTAGTAGGAAAACAAATGCTGAGAAATTAAAATGTATGGCCAAAAAACATAACCTTAACAAAATTCCATTTATATTTTCTAAAATTCCACTCCTAGATGCCTTGCTACTTTCCAAACTATTGAACATATGAAAAATATAATAAACTGAGCTCTGGTTTCTCCTTGCTTCTTGGGCTGTTTCTAACTTTCCCACATACCACATCAGCATGAAGAACATTCACCGAATGGTCCTTACTGTCTTAGTGTTACTATCTCTAGAATATCATTAACTAAAGCTCTTGTTATCCTTTTCTTCCAAACAGGGTTAAAAAGATATCTAAACTTGGCTCCTTAAACATACTAATTGGTGCAAAAGATGCTATTTGATTATGGTATGCTTATGACTGTCATCTTCAACCATTCAAGACCTATGTCTGCTTTTGCTTCATTCTATCACAAATGTTTTGATAAAATCCTTGCACCCTATACCCCACTGATTTATTTAATACTGCAGGTCAGGAGTGATTGAGTTGGGAAGTAGATAGCTAGGTCATATGTATAGATGACTGAGCAGATGAACGATGGATGGCTAAGTAGGTAGATAGATTACCTGTTTACTACATATATGTATGTCATATATGTGATGTGGGGGGGGTAAATATATTTCTCCTTCCAAGTCACCAAACCTTTCTTTTTATGGTCCCTGTTGACCTGATCCCTATTTAGCACACTTTTCCTCTTTTTTTCAGGATTTAATATCCCTCCTATTGTTCTTAATGTATGGTGTTTTCTCTTTTCATGACCGTAATTACCATTATATCTTTTTAAAGATGCCCTGAAATCCTCTGCCTTCCACAGACAGGTGCCCTGATTTCAATTCCAGTGATGTGTGAATTCCCCTGCCTGTGAATTTTCATGCACTGAGATCACAGTGCAGTCCACTGCACCACATAAGCGTGTAACAAAACTGCACTTTCCACACTGCCTCATCTCATGTTTTAAGTGGTGTCGTTTGGTTTAGCCTAAAGTACTCCAGGATACTCTCCCTGGAGATTTTTTTCAATAGCATCTGGCTGGAATACCGTAGGATATGTAGAATATTTACTTGATGTTACGTAATGTTGATGACGATGAATCCTAGGGTGACTCTGGTGATTGCCTCTTACTCATTCAGTAAGTCCAGTTGAGGACGAGTTTCTCATCCTGAGAAGAAAGAAATGAAAATATAAAAGGCTTCAATTAACCAAATGGCAAGTGGAGATGGTCATGGGATCAGCATTGCTTTTACAAAACATATGTTTTGTTTGTTTTAGATTTGGGTTTTTTTTTGGGGGGGGGAGAGGGCTAGTGAAATGCCTTTATAGGAGTTATAAAGACAAATCTCTCAGGACTTTGTTAAAACGGAATCATTCATTTTAACAGAAGGGTAATAGAAAAAGTGTCATTATGTTGTTTGGGAAGAAGGGCTCAAACTGGTTAAAACCAAAATAATTTCTTAGTTATCACTGAAAAATAAATCCAGAAGGGAAGATCCTTCTAGGTTATTTTTTTCACCTACCCATCCGCCATCGTCCAGATGTGTGAACCATTTTAAAACAATTCATTGAAATTACTTTCTAAACTGTTAACAATCCCAAGTGAATGAGAGTCTATGGCTTTTCTGAGTTATCCAAACTAAGGTTCAGTGTCCAGATTTTTCTTTCTTTCTTTCTTTTTTCTTTTCTTTTTTTTTTTTTCTCAATCACACCAAAGAATTCTAAGTTAGAATAGCAATAACTATTATAAAATATGTAAGGGTTTTTTTTTTCCCCTTGTATCATCTTATTGGCTATGCAACTAATTAGCTATTTCAGCACTATTCAGGCTAACATCATTTGTTGGTTAAACAAAAGAAGGGGAAATTTCAGAAACACAAAGAGCCGAAATGTTTGAGATTTGTTCTTACTCAGATGTATACCTCATAGTGCCTATCTCCTGTTGAAGGAAATAATTTATCGTGATCTTAGTCAAAAGCATTTCTCTCTTTGCTGTCCTTTTTTATTAATTTAGATATGTTTCTAGGATGAGAAATGATGTTACTTCTAATTATGGTTACATGTAGTTAATTTCCTTCTTTTTCCTAAGCTTGGTGTGAAAGGCAGTTTCCTCCAAAAGAGGGGTGGGAGGGGGATGGGGGGGAGCTGGTTACCGGGAGGGGAGAATACTGATAGAGCTGATCTTCCTGTTGCCTTAGCAACAGATTTATTTATTAGGGGTTGAAATGACATGAGTTAATATACCGCATACCTGCTGATCGGCAAACTCCCCTATTTCAGCTGCAGTTGACAATTAAGTCCTGGACAGCTACAGCCAGGGGTTAATGTTCCTCATTAGGAGAACTAGGTCATTACTGGGAAATCAAGGCACTTAAGGCAGCATGGGTAAAATACAAAATTCAGCATCCAGACGAGTGAGGCTTTTTTATGTTAATTAACCTTATTTTCCTAGGTTTAAAAAAATCTTATATGCACATGACAGTGGATCAATTAATTGAAAAAAAAAAGAGCTAGTTTACTTTACTCTGAGTTGTCTTCATTTCCTTTGCAAGGATTTCATTATTTTATGGAAAATTCTTATGTCTATATGATGAGTAAAAAGGGTATTAAAATTAAGAAGGGAATCATCATGGAAATCAGCTTTACCACAAGGGAATGAGCAAATAAAAGCCTTGGAAATGAAAATAAATAAGCTTTGCTAATACCTCACCTAAGGAGCAGAATATAAGCCCATCAGAGCTGGGAGATATTTAGAGGCACTTCTTTGCTTCTTTATTAAGCAGTTACATAGTTATTTGACCTTCAGAAACTGAAACTTTGGAAAAGTGATTCCAAGTGGTTTGTAAACATTCTATTTGCAGAAAGCGTGTAGCAGTTTAACAAACAATAACTTTCCAGTTCATAATTGGCTTTTTTTTAATACCAATAAAATTAGATACATTAGTTGAAAGTTTTTATTAAAATGTCTGAGTGGGTGTTTTTTTCCACTTGATAAGTTCATAAATAATGTATCAAGCCCCTTCTGAAAGCTTTGTTTTCTTATTTCTTTAAAGAGCCATTATGTTGAAAGGGGGGTATTTACAGAGTCGAAACAGATTTATTGCCCAGAATCCTCTTTTATCTTCATTTCGGTACTATACCTCCACTGAAGCCACTTCTGACCAGTTCTTTCACTTCTGGTAACTTTCTCTGTGTGACATAGACCAAAACGAAAAGGTGCTCTTTCCAACTGTATCCCCTGAACCACTTTGTCCGCTCACCAGAAAAATCTGAATCACTGTGATTCTTCTCCCTCTACCCAAACACTATAAATGATTGGTTGATTGACTTCCAGTCAACCTATTTCCAGAGACTTAGTTTAGAATTCCTGTTGTCCCTTTCCCCCTCATGGAAAAAATGCACAACTCTCCTTTAATTGATTAGCTCTCGGTGATTCAGTATATATTTTCACCTCCTCCCCACGATTGTTCTCCTGTTATCTAAGTGGGACGAGGCTCTTAGATGACTTCTTTAGAAAATACCATTGTAGGGCGCCTGGGTGGCTCAGTCAGTTAAGTGTCTGCCTTCAGCTTAGGTCATGATCTCAGGATCCTGGGATCGAGTCCCACGTCAGGCTCCGGGCTCGGCGAGGAGTCTGCTTCTCCCTCTTCCTCTGCCCTTCCCCCCATTCATGCTCTCTTTCCCTCTCTCTCTCATATAAATAAATAAAATCTTTAATAAAAGAAAAGAACAGAAAATACCATTCTGGTGAACCTCTATATCATATATATTGCCACTTATCATCTGACTTAACATAACATTTATGCATTAGATGGCACCTGTCGGGCTGCTTCCTTCAAAAAAGCATTTCCACTCTGAAATTAGATGTGATTCTTACACAACAGCCTCTTTTTACCTACCCTGACCAGTCCTTGGTTACTAACGAGTTCTCTCAAAGAAAAAATTGTTTCCCCTTTTCAGAATCAGCACCCGAGAGCTAGAGTTATAGAATAAGGGGATATGGAAGAGACTCTTAGCTATTCCCCAGATTTCTTTCTCTTTTTCTTGGGAACACGGTTGGACTGCATGTTCCAGGCTCCATTGCAACTTGGCATGGCTTTATGACTAGGTCTTAGCCATTAAGTGTAAGCAGATGTGATGTGGGATACTTGAGGGCCCCACTTCCAGGTGGAGCATAAAAATATGCCACCCACAGTACCCAATGAACTCTCCCTTTGGAAGGGGCAGACAGAGGAGGTGTCTTGTTGAAGACAGCAGTGCCTCCACTGGCTTGGGGCCTTGAATGACCTCTAGAAGAAGTCTGCCCTTTTGATCTGTCAACCTGACTTTATTTTTTTTTTTTAAGATTTTATTCATTCATGAAAGACAGAGAGAGAGAGAGGGGCAGAGATACAGGCAGAGGGAGAAGCAGGTTCCCTGCAGGGAACCTGATGTGGGACTCAATCCCTCGTCCCCAGGATCACGACCCAAGC
Source organism: Nyctereutes procyonoides (assembly GCF_905146905.1). NCBI lineage: Eukaryota > Metazoa > Chordata > Mammalia > Carnivora > Canidae > Nyctereutes > Nyctereutes procyonoides. The sequence goes on along the minus strand of NW_026575136.1, from coordinate 7,303,641 downwards.
CAAAGGCAGGTGCTCATCTGAGCCACCCAGGGGCCCCAACCTGACTTTATAATGAACCATTATGCTTGTTTTTTTTTTTTTTTAAATCCCCTTCACCTATCATATAAGTCATTTTTAATGTAGCCCACGTCCCTACCTTAATGAGTGCAGACAGCTAGTACAGTAATCCAGCAAATATGGCAGTGGTTTGACTTGAGAAGTAACAATGGAGGATGTAAGGAGCGGCCAGGATCTATTTTAAAGATTTTGGCCTAGGTGGATATATACAGGTGCTATTTACTGAGATGTGGATATATGTAGGTACTATTTGCTGAGATGAGAACGCTTGGGGAAGAGAAGGTTTTAAAAAGTTTGCCTTTGAATATATTAAGCTAGAGATACCTCTTAGAATGCTAGTGGAGATTTCCAGCTGGAAGCTAGATGAACAAGTCTTTTTATTCAGATGAACAGTCAGGCCAGAAAACAGAGATTTGGGAGTTCATCGGCATGGAAATGTTCAATTCCTATAAAATATTTAAAAATTTTGGATTTTAAGTACACTTTTAAAGTTTCTTCATTTTCAACATTAAATCTACACTAATTCTGTGGGCAGCAGTTGCAGCTTGGTTATAGGGTAGTGTAGTAGAGTCTGGTCTCTCTACAAGTCCTGGGCCTCAGTTAACCAGCCTTGTGTGTGCCTTTTAAGCCAGTTACCTAGGCTCCAGCTTCAGTTTTCTTCTTTATAATATGGGAATAATATTAACACATTATACAGTTGTTCTGAGGGTTAGGGGAGATGATATATGTAAATAAGTCACCACAGTTCCTGGCATAGAGTAAGCATGTAATAAGCATAAGCTATTATTATTAGTAAATAATACAGACTGCTTCATTACCTCACAAAGCACTGTCACTTTTGACCACTGTCTCTTATTGGTTAAAATCAATTTTTTTTTCTTAACTCTCCTAGAAAAAGAAAAGAAAAGAAACAGCTAAATAAAGTCGTCTTTTTTTGTCTTCATTTTCAGCCTACCCAAAACAAGTACATACTGTACAGAAAAATGGAATTAAGCTACAGAGCACACACTTGTAAGGAGCAGCATCTGCCTTGTAAATGAAGTCTATAAAAGGCTACCAAATGTCCCTTCACATTTTTATGATTGTTAGGGTATTACTAAACCTGGATGGAAAAATGTTTTTTGAGGCTCTTACATCAAGCACCCACACTGTCAATATCACAAATTATTTCCGTTTTTTACAAGATGGCTGCCCTGCGGCTTCCTTAGGAAAGGCAATGCTATTTTAGCAGGAGTGATATAGTTTTAAAGATGTGATTTGGTAAGAAGCACTTTCTACCTTTATAATTGTCACATTTTTAAGCACATGCCTTTTAAAAACAAAAACAAACAGCTTTAATGGGATATAATTTATATATCACAAAATTCACCCATTTTAAATATGCAATTTAATAGTTTTTAGTAAATTTGCAGACCTGCGCAGCCATCACCACAATCCAGCCTTAGAACATTTCCATCACTACAGAAGGAATTCTTCTGCCCCTTTTCAGTCATTCCTTGTTGACCCTGACCCCGTGAAACCACTAATCTGCTTGCTCTCTCTGTAAATTTGCCTCTTCTGGACATTTCCTATAAATGGAATCATACAGTAGGGGGTCTTTTGCTTCTGATTTCTGTCACGTAGAACAGTGTCCTTGAGGCTCATCCGTGTTTTGGCGTGTATCAGGAGTCTCTTCTTCCTAATGCTGAATAATACTCCACTGTATGGATATGACGCATTTTATTTATTCATTCATCGTTTGGTAGACATTTGGATTGTTCCTACTTTTTTGACGATTGTGGATAATATTCCTCTGGACGGACTCTTTCATAGAAATCTTTGTGTCGACATACGTTTTCATTTATCTTGGGTAGATACCTAGGAGTAGAATTGCTAAGTTGTTTGGTAAATTTATGTTTATTTTTTAAGAAACAAGCAGATTGCTTTTAAGAACACTGAGTAATAACTCTTCCTTCTGAGGTACATTCATTCATTTCAAAATATTTTTGAGTTTCTTCTAAAGCTAGACACCGTACTAAGTACTAGATATAGGCGACTCTTTTTTTTTTAAGAATTTATTTATTTACTTATTTGAGACAGAAAGAGAGAGAGAGAGAACACGAGTAGGGGGAAGGGCAGAAGGAGAGAGAGAAGCAGCCTTCCTGCTGAGCAAAGGAGCCCAATGTGGGGGCTCAATCCCAGGACCCTGAGATCATGACCTGAGCTGAGGGCAGATGCTTAACCAACTGAACCACCCAGGTGCCCCTAGGCAACTCTTCATTATCCACTGTAACTGGAAGGAAATGTAATCTGGATATTTCAGATCCCCTCCTTATTCCTAAACCTAATATTGGGCATTCTTTCAAGCATCAAGCATCTTCACAAAAATTCTATGATCTCACTAGACCTATTATTCTAAACATGTACCTAGCATGTATATGATAGGTAGTTGCCAGGAATTCAAAGAAGAAAGGCAAAATACTCTGCTCTTTAGGGGCCCACAGTCCAGGAAGGGAGACAAGTTTATAATGCTTGCATATATTCTCAGCGTCTTTGCGTTTTCAAAAATATAATATCTAATTCAGACTCCTTCTTTTCCCCCCTAAACTCCTATTTATAAATAGCGCACTAATTCCCTTCACTCTGGGCTGCAAATGATTATCTTCTTTGATTTCTCATCGCTTTACTCTGTTAGCTTCATATGGCTACTATAACAACATATTGCATACTTGACAGCTTAGAACAATAGAAATTTATGCTCTCACAGTTCTGGAGCCTGAAGCCCAAAGTCAGTATCACCTGGCTAAAATCAAGATTGTCAGTAGGCCTCACTGCCTCCAGAATATCTAGAGAAGAAACCATTCCTTACCTTCTCCAACTCCTGCCAGCTGCCATCCTTGTTCAGGTTATGGCTACCTCACTCCATCCTCTTCCTCTGGGGTCCTCCTCTTCTGTCTGTATCAAATCCACCTTTCCTCCTTCTTTAAAAGATGGATACATGTGATGCACTTAGGACCTAGCCAGATATTCCAGGATAATCTCCCAATCTCAAGATCGTTAACCACATCAGCCACATCTGTACAGTCCTTTTTTGCCATATAAGGTAACATTAATAGTTTCTAAGGATTAGGATGTGGAGATCTCTGGAGCGGAGGGTTGGGGGGGGTAGGTATTCAAACTAATATAAACTGCAAAAAAATAAATAAATAAATGAAAATTAAAAATAAAAAAATAAACTGCATATGCAGTCAATATGAAGTCTTTCATTCATCCATTCAGCCACTCATTTAATATTTCTTGATCATAATATTACAGAATTAAGTCTTGAGGATACAGTAGTAGGGAAAAGTTCACACAAGCAGTCCTTGCCTGCCTGGAACTCATAGCAGACCTTAATCAAGTAAAATTTGCCTCAGAGAAGTGTTACAAAGGAGAGATGGAAAGACAGAATGACGTGTAGCTTTTTTGTAGACATACTGCACATCCATTATAAATGCTTTAAGCAATGCTGAAAATTCAAGACAAATTAGAAGTCTACCATAAATAGGTATAATTCTCCTTTTTGATATTTCTTTCCTTCCACCTTTCTATCTCATAGTTTGGAACTTATGTACTATTTTGCTTTCTTTAAAGTTAGTACCCTAGTGGTTTTAATATTCCTCAAAAATTGCCTTGTTGGTGGCAAGTTCATCTCAAAATATCTTTCATTTCTCTATTATTCTTTGAGGACATTTTTTTCTGAGTATGCAATTCTGGGTTGAGATTACATTCTCTCAGCTTTATTTTGCTACTGAGACATTACATTATCAGGCTCTTCTCTCTAGCTACTTTAAAGACCTTTACTTTGTCTTCTGTATACTTTACTTTCACATGGTATTTGTAGGAATGGATTTCTCTTTGTAATCTTATTTGGGCTTGGTGAGATTTCTTAAATCTTGGAATCAGTGCCTTTCATCACTCTTGCAAAATATTAACTCTTATATCTACAAATTATTGCCTCTGCCTCATTCTATCCTTTTAGGGTTCCAGGTATTGATCTTTCTCACCATCTCCTGTTTCTTAACCTACCGTCCATGTTTTACATATCTTTTTAATTGGGTTTATCTTCAAGCTTACTATTTCTCTCTTAATTCCAATCATTTTTTAAATTTCTCTCGAACTTCTTTTTGTTATTTTTTCAAAACGAGCTGGTCAGTTTTAATCATCCCTTGCTCTCCATATAGTCTCTTGTTTCCTTAAACACTTCAAACACACTGTTATAACCTACGTTTGATCTTTCCAATAGCTGAAACCTTTGTGGCTCTGCTGTCTTTCCTCTCTTTGTGCTTGGTGTCTTGTTTCCTGGGTGCATTTTATTTTTCACCATAAATCCATATCCTTTGGAACTTAACAAGGGGAATTCTTGGAGAAATGGCTGAATTGTATCTGGATTTCTCCAGAGGAAATGTGTGTTTGCCTGTGTCAGATGTTTAAGGGAGCTACCAGCCCAGCACTAGTTGAAACTAAATTCTCAGTTAAGATTGTTTGTAGTCTCGTTGGTTGGTTGGTTGGTTGGTTGGTTGGTTGGTTAGACCACTGAGGTAGCTTCAGAGTTGTTTGAGGGCCAATGCAAGGTGAAGATGTTGCAGGGGAATTTTATTAGTCTGTAACAATAACATACATTTTTACATCTCTCCAGTGGATTCTTTTCATTCCATCGCACTGGGTCCCCTTGCCCCTGGTTCTAATCCTTGTAAATGTAAACCTAGACTACTGTAATCACTTCCTCATTTTCTCTTCTCTGATCTTAGCACAGTCTAGTTCATCTCTTGGGTTAATACACAGTACTGTCTCCATCTTATTTTGCTCAGAGTCCTGTGGCTTTCACTCTCTTCATCAGTCATCTCAATCTGGCTGTCCATTAAAATGAGGTTTTTGTTTCTTTTTTTTTTTTAATTAGAAATCCCTAACCTCCTTATCCCAATTAAACCAGAATTTCTGAGCGTTGAGCCCTTGTGTCATCCCAGTCAACTCTAATGTGAGGCAGGACTGAGAACTATTAGCCTGCCAAAACACACACACACACACACACACACGCACACACGCACAAAATGGAATTGTCTTCATCTAGCACTTAAGACTTCGTAGCATAGTGGTGCTCAACCCTGCTGTATATCAGAAAATACCTAAGTGCAAGCCCAACTCTGAACGCTGACTCAGTTGATGTAAGATGGAGACAGCAGAGTGGAGCTTTTAACAGTTCCCTAAAGCCTACAACATGCAGGATTGAGAACCACTGTTCTAGAATCATAAATTAACAAACGTACAAGGGTCAGGCTGGTAGCATTAATGAGTGAAAGGGTTAGCTGGGAACTGTGGGAAACTGGAGAGTTTCCCACTCCATATACGGCAGGCAGCCCTTCCTGATTGCAAAATATGGTCATCACTTGGCAACTCCTGCTCTATAGTGTAGCCTATTTCTCCTTTCAAAGCTCAGTATAGAACTCGAAAAATAAGCAAGTATACATATCCATGTGTGTCTATGTTTGTGTGTGTGCTTCCTCCATCCAGGAACTGGAGTGTATGGCTACCTTACTTTTTTCCCAACTCTACTCTTGCCCATGTGATTCCCTAACTGCAGTGCTTTCCTCCCTCCTCCTTATCTGTGTAAATCATCAACTACTCTGAAACGACCAACTCTTGCTTTCTCTGACATGAGGATGGAGAGCTGATAACTGGAGATGTGTATTTGGGAGAGGCCCTTCCCAGGCCTGTCCCCTTCTGTCTCGTGTAAACCTCTCTCCTCTGGGCTCTATTTAACTTGATGTACTTCTTTGCAATTTAAATAAAACAAAGCTTTATGTAGTGAAACTTTTTGGTATTTTAGCCTTATAGTTACTGCCAAATAGTTGATTTTATGAATAGATATTTATTACTTTAAAGAATCCATCATAAAATGTTAAGAATTCTTTATGTAAGATAGTAGCTATTAGGAACTAGGAGGTCTTAACTTGTGGATTATTTAGATAGGTGAAGATTTTAAAAAGCACTAAGACTGAATAAGAGGTAATTATGGCAGATGGAGTAAATAAAAAAAAAAAGAGGTAGGAAAGAGTAAAACAAAGTATCTCATAATCTGATTTGGGCTGGGGAAAGATGAGTCAGCTGGAATGTCTTAAGTAAACTAACAGTGACAACAAGCCATATTCATTCCTTAACGTAAAATGTTGATGTGCAAGGCATTTATTCAAAAACTTATTAGAATGATCTTGCCCTTTTAGGGGAAGGTACTCATATTTGTAATTTAGCATAAGGACCATGTTAAATGAACTTGAACTATAGTACCAAGTACAAAGAATCCAAGATGTAATCATCACTCATTCATTTATTCACACATTCAACTCATATTTACATGAGGCAAGGAAGTTGGCACCCCCAGTATCCACATATGCCAGATTGTAATGTCTGAGCCCAGACTACAGCCAGACTGCCTGGTTTGAATCCCAGGTCGCCCCCTTACCCTTGGGCCACTTGGGCAACGTGGGCAAGTTGCTTAATCTCACTAAGCCTCAGTTTCTTCACCTGTAAATTAAGTAGGAGAATGGTACTTACCCCACATGGTTGCTGTGAGGCTGAAATGATTTAATCTCTCCAGTGGTCTTAGAACAGTTCCCGATCCATATAAGGGCTATCTATGCACGTTTGCTGTTGTTATTAATCTTTGTTTCTTTATAACTCAGCCCAGTTACCTGAGGGTTCTCTTAGTGAATTCATGATAATTCAGCTAATTTTAGGTTCTCCCTATTTTTTTTCCTTTGGGAAGTACTTAAATTCTAAGGATGCTTAGTAAGCATCAGAGATGGTTTGGTCTCAGTTGGCCCATGGCCACATTGGCAACCTCTGAAAAGAATATTGTCCTGTCTGGTTCTTGGTGATCATCTCACAGAACTGGTGTCTACTGCGTTACATTCCCATCTGCCCACACACTGCGTTGTTCATGCCAGGTGTACTGCAGGGGCCTCTCAGCACGACACAGTGCCACCTGCATCGTGCTGCAGCTTCTTCATCCTGCTGAGGGCCTTTGGAAAATATGGTCGCTCTCCCATGTCACTTGTGGACCTCAGAAAACTCTGCAAACTTGCTCTCAGTCCTCCCTGACCCAGGCAATCTGTCTTCCTCAGTTGATCCCGTGCCATGCTGGCCACAGTTGCCCCTGCAAAGCTGCTGCCCCCCCCCCCCCGCCGGCTTCTAGAAGAAAAGGCACAAGACCAAAGTCACTCTCGCATGCAACCAGCTCTCTGCCACCCCGTTTCTCCCAGTTTCCAGCCTTGGACATCCACTCAAGAGTATCTCCATCCTCTCCAACTTGCCTCCCTCAGCACACAGATTTTTCAGGAGGGGGGGGGGAAGAGGGGGAGATGGGGAGGGAGAGTGTTAAGAGAAACCTACTTAGTTTTTGTCTATAGAACTATTATATAGACTTCAGCATCAGAATTTTAATATAAAATTCAAGACTTAACTATTTATTTGTCTTTTCTTTGCATTTCTGTTTAATAACCTTACCTTAAGGGCAAAGATTATAGAGTATTTTTGCTCCTCAGGCTGGGGGTGGGGGAAGAGTAGATTTGCAAAGTAGCAAATATCCAGGGAGGAAACCCATTAAGCACATTGATTAATACTTCAAATATTATCCTTCTACACATGTATTGATAGGGCTTCTTTTGAGACCCCTGCCACAGAGAGCTCCCAGATAATTGTAGTACAGCATAATAAGGGAAAACCCAAAAGAGGAAGCAACTCATTCTGCCTAGAAGAGTCAGGCAACGCTTCACTGAGGAAGTGAAGATAATTGAAAGCGGATTCCATCAGGCACATTCCTCCTCAGCTCCTGAGCCGCATATGCTGCAAGATAGAACACCAAACGAAACCAAATGTGAACCTGTGCTCAGGGAGCCCAGAAAGACTCCACCAGAACTGGTAGCAGTGCTTTCTTTCACATTTCCATTGGTAACTCTAAAACTGAGGTGAACGGTCTGGTGGGCGTCCTTCCTTGTGTTTGGGGTGCACCTGGACTGGACCAAAGTGGGAGCAGGTGTGAGGAGGGCTGGTGGCAACTTGATGTCCCTATTCCTACCTGAGCAACTAGAAAGCTCTGGTCTTCTCTTGTACCAGGGCCTGGAACTACTGGACTAGAGGCCAGATTTTTTTTTATTTTTTTTTTTTTATTTATGATAGTCACAGAGAGAGAGAGAGAGAGAGAGAGAGGCAGAGACACAGGCAGAGGGAGAAGCAGGCTCCATGCACTGGGAGCCCGATGTGGGATTCGATCCCGGGTCTCCAGGATCGTGCCCTGGGCCAAAGGCAGGCGCCAAACCGCTGCGCCACCCAGGGATCCCTAGAGGCCAGATTAAAAGCTCGTTGCACACCTGACCCGTACTTTGAGAGCCAGCCTCCAGCTGCAGTGAGATGGGCAGAATTTTTCCACACAGGCACCGGCCCATCTCACTTATGTGTACCCTTTGCCCTTCCTCCCAGCAGGAGCCTTTTAGCTGCTGCCCAGACACCCAAAACTGGCTTATGTCTGATATTTCACACGATTCTTACCCTCCTTGTACATCCTTCACCTCTCAATCTTGTCTTCTTGACCTTCCTTCTTTACCCATCTGAACTTACGTTCTCTTAGTGATCTGTTTCAATATATTAATCCCCAGAGAATACAAGATACACACATGTGCACAGACATCCTTTTACTTTAAATCACACTAACATATAAATCCTTGCTAGTATTTTAGTGTGTTAACTCCCTGGGGGGATTTATTTACTAGGACCACAGCACCTTGCTAAAACTGGACCGCTAAGATATAGAAGGTTCTGGCTTTAAGGAGCTTCAGGCATTCTTAATAGTTATAGATGAGATTTATAGACAGTGGCTTTTCCTTTTCAACCCTAAAATCAGAGCATAGGAGCAACAACCTGTCTCCTTGACTAGAACCTAGATTCCTCGAGGGTTGGGTCTCTGTCCTCGTTAATTATACTTGTGCCCCAGTGCCTTGTACAAGTTGTGTCTGGCACACGGCAGTGCTCATTCTCCTTTATGGGAATTACTGACTTCACACAAGGATATTCTTGTCTTAAGGCCAAAAACCTATCCTAGGTAAGAGATTTTATTCTTGTTCTGAGTTTTTACACTTTAAATAAAACACTATGAAAAAATACCGATTAAGTAGTCCTAGAACCATACTGTGGTGTTTCGTCCTAGATCATTTTGAACATAAAACTGGTATACTTGGCGTGCCTCCTAAGGTCATTGATATGCAAGTTAAAAAAAAAAAGACCCCTTTGTAACTTCTCCTTGATGGATCATATACTGTGAACCCAATTTCCAGATGAAAACAGTAAGAGGCATTTATTATGTATCTGTCCTATGAATGCAACAAAGATATTATTTTTTTTGCAACAAAGATATTAAACCACTAATTTCTTTCCTTGATTTAAATGGGTAAGATTGTAACTCATTTTAGTGCTTAGCAGATCTAAAATGTACCAATCACATTAACATTTCATCTTAAATAACTTTTGAAAAGTATTAAAAGTTTAAGAATACAAAGCAAAACAGAAATAAATATTGAAGAAACTCTATGCAATAAAAAGTTAATTATTTAATTCTGCTCTTTGAATACACACTATCAAGAATATGGACAGAATTTTTCCTAATGAAATAGTGTCATAAGTGAATTACACATAATAGTGAATCATTGGGTAAGTTCCCATTTAGAAAGTGTGATACTGGGATGCCTGGGTGGCTCAGTGGTTGGGCATCTGTCTTTGATTCAGGTAGTGACCCCGGGACCCGGGATCGAGTCCCACATCGGGCTCCCTGCGTGGAGCCTGCTTCTCCCTCTGCCTGTGTCTCTGCCTCTCTCTCTCTCTCTGCATCTCTCATGAATAAATAAATAAATCTTAAAAAAAATAGAAAGTGTGATACCATTTTTATTTTAAAAAAGAGAAAGTTCCATAAACTTTGACTCTAAATCAGAAGGAAGAGGGTTTTTTTAATGTTTACCTTTTTAAAAGATTACCTTTTTCTTAGGATTTTGCATGGGAAATTCAACTTTCAGTGCCATTCTAATCCATGAAAATGGATGAACTATGTCGTCAGAAAAAAAAAACTATTTCATATACCAGCCAATGTATTTCTGTAATCCTCCCAGAGAAGATGATTATCAAACAGACCACTTCTTGCAAAAATACTTTCAATGTCTGATCTCTTACTTAGCACTTTATTCGCTGCTTCTCGAGACTGAACCTGGCACAGAGAAATTCTTAGCACTGGCAGCCCACAAACCCTGTGGATGTTGTGCTGAAGGAGAAATATTTGACTTTGCACCCTAAGCCCACTCTTTACTGTGGAGAAGCACCTTGTGCCAGTTCTCTCTGCGAATCCAAGGGTATCCTCATCCACTTCACCTGTGTACCTGTTGATCCTCATTATTTTTTACAGCTTACCCACCTATTGTGTGGTTCAGGGTTTCTGATGTCTTATTTTTGTGGAAGATCACATTTGCGCTCCATCTCTAGTTCTTCTTGTTGCTTTTGGGTAATTCTGAGAGGAGAAGAGGGATGACAGTTTACTCTCCTGACTTCAGTTCTAATTATCATAAGAAGGTGATTTGGTATAATGTTCTAATAGTCCTGGGAAGGAATGATGAGTGTGTGAACCATATCAAGAAAGGGAAGACAATGATGATAATGATAATGAGGAGTTGGTTCAGGAATTGATTGTTGTTGTGAGGGTGACTGGGTTAATGTGGCTTGGGTGACTGGATTAAAGGTGACATTTGACAAGATTAGGGATACAATCCTGAGAAGAAAATTCCAGTTGTAAATATGTGTATCTTATACAAACAGAAATTTTACTTTAAATCATATTCGTAACTCCGTGCTGTAAATAATGCCTCCCATGTATTGAAGGCACACTATACTGTTTCCATGTGTAACATAGTTGACACTTTAGATGCCTCCACGTGTAATTATCAAGGTAAACCTTATAAGCTCAACACTGGTACATTCCACTTACTATCAATAACTGATTATAAAGCATAGCAAGCTTTATTTTTCACCCACTTATGATGGCTGTTAAGCTCATGGCAGGGCGGGGGGCACCTGGGTAGCTCAGTGGTTGAACGTCTGCCTTCAGCTCAGGACGTGATCCTGGGCTCCTGGGATCGAGTTTTGCATCGGGTGCCCCACAGGAGCCTGCTTCTCCCTCTGCGTATGTCTCTGCCTCTCTCTATGTCTCTCATGAATAAATAAAAATCTTTAAAAAAAAAAGCTTTCTACAATAAGCTAAAGTGAGCGTTCAGCATGTTTTAGAAAGAATGTTTTTTTAAAAAAAATTTTATTTATTTATGATAGTCACAGAGAGATAGAGAGAGGCAGAGACATAGGCAGAGGGAGAAGCAGGTTCCATGCACCGGGAGCCCGATGTGGGATTTGATCCCGGGTCTCCAGGATCCCGCCCTGGGCCAAAGGCAGGCGCCAAACCGCTGCACCGCCCAGGGATCCCAGAAAGAATGTTTTTTTAAAAAAATAAACTCACTAGAGGGGCTCCTGGATGACACATTTGGTTGAACATCCAACTCTTGGTTTTGGCTTAGGTCGTGATCTCAAGGGTCGTGGAATCGAGCCCCTTGTTGGGCTCTACACTCTGAGGAGTTTGCTCCAGATTCTCTCTCCTCCCTGTACCCCTCCCTGGCTCACATGCTCTCTCTCTCTCTCTCTCTCTCTCTCTCTCTCTCTCCATCTCCTCCCCACTAAATAAATTAATAAACCTTAAAAAAAATTTCACTAGAATATTCTTGAATTTCCAGTTCAATAAATGAAGAATAAAACAATGATGATTATAATAATCATCATAACAACAATAATAACAGCTATCCTTTATTGTCTATCTGCTGTTTCCTGGGCATTACAAATTGTTCCATAAACATCATCTCACTTAATCCCCTCAACAGCCCTTTGAAGTGAGTGCGATTAGCCAGACCGTTACAGATGAAGAAGTTAAATCTCAGAGTGGTTTGGTAGCTTGCCCTGGATTACAGCTACTAAATATCAGAACTAGGATTTTAACCCTCTTTCCATTAGGCTATATTGTCCATCTAAACTGTTTTACTTCATTTATTCTGATAAAACTCACCCTATAGTCACTTATGACTAGAGTCAGAAAATGAATTGATGATTATTGGCTTTAGAGAAGTATCTTCTTCCTTTGGGTTCACCAAACACACTATATGCCATAGTTGACTAATTATCCATTCTTTACCAGAAATAATGTGTTCTGATATCTGCTAACCATAAGTATATTTAATTAATTAAGACTTTGGTTCATGTGACTTCCCATTCTGGAGCACCTTTTCTTGAGCAATATAGTTAACTAATAGAATGTAATATTATTACAATATTCAGAATCTTTTGTTCTTTTTCATATGAATAAATAGTATACCTTTAGCACCTAATGTGAGCAGCTCTTAATAACTTTAAAATAAGCAACAAATGACTAGAGTAATGAGGTTTGAGGCCCAACTTTTTTCTCTTATGGTATTGTAAAAGGAACTAATTAGAATAATACAGATTAATTCCATTTATAAGGATGTAGGGAAAATGGAGAGAATACATAATTAATCCTGTTTATAAAATGAAAAAACGCAACATATGTAGCAACAAGAACACATCATTTTGAGCAGGTCTTTCTAGAACAGACATTCCATATTGTGTTCCTCCTTTCCCACAGTCATTGCCATGACAATCTGGTATGCTTAACAGTCGCTGCTGAGTAAGGGAGACTGTCTCTTCTAGGGGATCTCTGTGTCAGCCAAAAAACACAGCAGTCTTCTTTGGGTCTAGAAACAAGACATACTATGTGGAATGGACAGGATTTTTGCATTTTTCTCCCCATTGGAGGGATTTCTTATGAATTACTCTGTCCATTTCTATTTTAACATTTCAGAAATCAGAATGAGGCTTTGGAGTGGATTTTTCTCTTCAAGTTAAGATTCTTTGCCATGTGATTGAAGACCTTGTCATTTCTAGATGTGACAAAATGTCCACAACTGAATATGAAAACCTGTTATTAAGAATTGAAATCCATTTCGATGAAAGACATCTAATAATGCAGACCATGTTTAATTCTCCATTAAAAAAAAACATGATCCTTCATGTCATTTCATAGACCTATCCTACCGTAGTTTTAAAAATATGACTGTCTCTATTCAGCCGTGACAGAACCATCATTCATTCATTTCAAAGTCATATTTTGAGTGCCCGCCAACTTCTGAGTCAAAGAGGTTCTCTGATGTTGTGGGACTTCCAGACTAATTATAAGGGGACAGCATACAAGTAATTATGAAGTAACGTAAAAGAACACATTCATGAAATCATTAGTAGCATATGAATGCTAGTAGTTGAGTGATTCAGAGTGAGGATGGCATTACACAGGGATGACTACTAGTAACAATAGATTTAAAGTCAATGAGAGAGACAATGGACAAGGAGTGACAGAGAGGTAGGGAGAGCATGTTCCAAACTCAAGAATCATAGGCACAAGAGCTGTAGATTGTGAAGAGCAGCGAGAAAGGGAGAGAATGAAAATGAATATGAATACTAGTGCTTATTTGGGGGGATAGCAAGGATAAATGGTTGATGGAAATATCTGAATGTTGGATAGGGCAGCTTGATTTCAATTTAAAGGCTTTTAGTTATTGTCAGAGAAGAGATATCTCAGGAAAATCATGTTGAAGAAGATAATTGGAAAATGTTTTGGAAGCTGAACTGGCAGGGGAGCAGTCTGAAGCTCAGTGATGGTATAAAGGTATGAGGTGAGAACATGGTATTCTAAAAATGGAAATGATCAAGCAAATCTTAAATTATTTGTCTAGAAAAAAATGGCAAAGTTGGTAATAAGTTGATTGGCAGGACAAGTTTGGAAGCAGCCTCCTTGCGTTCAAAAATGTGTTTGGCTTCAGATCCTGGAGTATTGGGAGAATGAGGCCATGCTGATACTAGAAAATTGTTTGGTCATTAGTGCTGAGTTCAACAGGGCAGCAGTTTAGTTTTTAAGTATTATGGATGAGTTAGCATTGGAAGGGCCAAGTGAAGATTCTGAATATCCACCTGATTATAGAAATCATAAAATCACCATTTACAGTAGATGGGAGTAAGAAGATTAGATTTAGAAGAGGTGATCTAGATTTAGAGTTGAGTCAGGGTGATAACTTTTTCAACAGTATGCCAGGCCTTTTCTAGACATGGGGAATACCAGATAAGCAAAGGCATAAGTTCTGCCCTTGTGCAACTTAAAACATAGCAGAAGGTAAAGCAGGTGAAACTTTGAAAGTCGGAGAGTTCCAAAAGTAGAGTGAACATTGTAGGAAGGGAGGAAAAACAAGAAAGAATTAAGGATTCTTCAAAAGAGAAATTTGAATGTTAAGAAAAGCATCACTTTTAGTATTTGAAACATCAAAAAATGAGAAACAATTTAAATGTCCATTAGCAGGACAAACCGTTTATAAGTAGGACAAAATTATACTAAAAATTTTGAGATATTAGGTAACCATTTGAAAATGAAATATCTGGGGAACCCCAGGTGGCTCAGCAGTTTAGCGCCTGCCTTCGGCCCTGGGCGTGATCCTGGAGACCCGGGATCGAGTCCCATGTCGGGCTCCCTGCATGGAGCCTGCTTCTCCCTCTGCCTGTGTTTCTGCCTCTCTCTCTCTCTCTGTCTGTCTCTGTCTCTCACTAATAAATAAATAAAATATTTTTAAAAAGTAAAAATAAAAAATAAAAAAATAAAATGAAATATCTACTTGTGTTGGTGGGTATAGATGTCTGTATTGTATTTAGTGAAAATGGAAAGTGCAAAATGACTGATACTGACCTCATATTTATAAAATGAGAAAGATATATACAAAAATACGTTCACACAAATATATGTTTGCATATGCCTAGAAAGAGGTCAAACCCTGCACACCGAAGAACTGCTGGTAGGGGTTACATCCGAGGAGTACTATCAGGAGGTGTAATAAATAGGGGAATTCAGTGAAGACTTCATGTATTTCTGAATTATTTGTATTTTATTATAATGGGCATGCTTTTTTTTTTACAGTTGAAATGTATATTAAAATAATTGTAGATTCACCTTTAGTTGTAAGAAATAATGCAGAATCTCATCCTGGAACTCTGATGCTATAAATATTGGATCTTCTGTTGTCTCATAGGTCCCTGAGGTTCAGTTCTTTGTTTATGTTATTTTTTTTTAATCTGTTTTCTTGCTGATGTTCACATCAGGTAAGTTCTGTTTATGTCAAGATCACTGATTCTATTCCATGCAATACTTTTTCTACTATTGAGCCCATCCAGTGAGGGTGCAGGTCTTTTTTTTTTTTTAATTTCCTTTATTATATTTTTCAGCACTATTATTAACATCTTTTAGATGCTGAGATTGAGCACTTTAAAATCGTAATGTACGCTTCCTGACAGGGTAAAATAGGAAACAAGAATCATGAATCTTCCTATATAAGAGGTAGAAACACAATTCTCAGAGGTGTCCGCGGGTTTCCTAGACTGAACCCTGCAAGAAGTTTATAACTATAAAGAAGGTGGACTGCTGGGGTAGCTCCCAGGATAGCTAGCGAGAGTTTTGAATGTATTTCTTCATATCTCTTAGAAATGTTATAATTCAAAATATACATATAAATGATTAGTTGGTTTCAGATTACAGACCCAGTCACCACATTTGACAAGGAACAACTTTATTACAGAGGGAAATAGAAAGACTTAGTAATGAATTGGGTAAAAAGTTTAGTTCCATAGAACCTCCCAGGACTGAGAGGAAGTAATTATGTACATTATGATGATTTAAAAGTATGTGTAATAGTGGATGCCACTTAAGTAACATCCAAGAATGGGGAAGACCTAATTCATCTTAATTAAGGCTCTTCATGGCTTGCCAGTTCTTTGAGGCATGGGTATCTGCAGACTTGCTGGCCAGAGTTGCAGAGAAGAAGAGCTTATTGACAAATTAGATGGCTGAATGAAATTATTGTATACAATATCCAGGGAAAGAGGAAATCATTGTCAAAGAGAAACAACCTGGGGCTCTAAGCTTTTAGCAATGGGGAGATTTAAAAGGTAATCATGTTGTGGTACCTAATGGGAAAAAAATGATTTCTTTTCATGGGGTGGCCATCTGGATGGAATGAGTGGGAAGACTTAATTGGAGAGAAGGTCATTGGGTTGTAGTCTAAGTACACTATGTGGAAAATAAGCAAGGATCATTTCTAAGAAGACAGAGTATGATCAGTGGTGTCAAAGGTAAAAGAAAACATAAGAGCATGAGAATAATTGGGGCAGGTGTGGGAATTGGTATTGTTAGAGAACACTTTCATCCAAGAGAATGTGGGAATGGGAGCAAAGTTGTAAGGAAAACACAAGAAGGAGAAAAGACAGATGACACTCATGTTCTAAGGTGAGATGATCTGTGAAAAGTCACCTAGAAATACCTCATTATTGGAACTCTTATGATCAATAAATGTTATCGGGTAATAGGAATAACTTAAAAATGCTAAAGACACAATTAAAGAAATTGTAGAGTAGGGAGTAGGATAACAGGCTTCAGGAAGGAAATGGAAAATAAGAACACAGGTCTCTCAAAAAGAAGCAAGGTGGAAGATCTGGAGCTCTAATAGACTTTGAATTTTGAAAGGCAGACATCTCTCACTCTGCTGTTAAGAGGAAGGATGTGGATAGGAATGTGCAGATGGCATGAAACCCTGACATGCATAAATTAGAATTTTATTTTTCTATAAATTAATTTCTGTGCAATGGGCCATTTCAATATGGTGACAGAAAGCTCAAGCAGTTCAAGATCCCATCTTCCAATTCCTGGTCCCCATTCACAGGCCACTGCTGAGGGATCCCTTTCTTCTGTCTGCCAACTACTCTGTGATTCTTCCATGACGTGCTAAGAAACCACGGCTCCACCATTATGCCTACCACAGCTCAGGAATCTCTAACGCATGTCCCTAGTACTGTCTGCCTAGATATACACACTCAGACATTCACTCTCTGGAGTTGTGCTTCTCCCCCAAGGTTCTGACCCAGGAGGTCCAGTGCATGGCTTCTGGGACTCTCTCAAACTTCTGTTCCCCTCGGCTCTCTTCCATCAGTCCTTCATGTTTCTTGTCTGGAAGTGAAACAGCAGCATGGGGTGGAAGAGTATGTGCTACACTCATGTGACATTTTGCTTAAATACGTATACCCATCTGAAGTCCTTACCATTTCTACATGGATTGTTGCTCCTGTAATCAACAAAGAAGATTGCCTTCCCCTTTCGGTGGGAGTTGGAGATCTGCATTTCCATCCCATATCTTTCCTGAAGCAACAGACTTAAAATATCTTAGTATCTTGAGTGTACTGGAGAGGAGAGGAGATGGAATCAATTTGTTAACATTTCTAAAATATTAAAATACTACCAATACTAAAGATGAAGAGAATGAGAGTTTATTATAGATCTGCCGGGAGCCAGGCATTTCTTCATTCCTAACAACTAATTTTTTAATGTATTATTGTTATCCCATTTTAAGGATGAAGAAACTGAGGCTATATGTGGTTATGTAAAATAGTTGTAGTCATACTGCTGGTCAGTGGCAGAGCCACTTTTCTCTGGACTGCACCTTTCACTCCTCCTCTAAAAGTAGAGTTGGAAGACAGAATGCAGTATGAACAATCTTCAGAAAAAGCCACAGTGGATAGCCTTGGTCTTGGTCAACCATAAATAAATATTGGTGGGGAGGTCTGATAGTGTTAGAGAAAGGGAGGCACTAGTAGTATCCAAGAGAGACAGAGATGGAAAGAAGTCCAAAAGTCGGTGGTGGCTAAAATTCTTGGTTGAGGGACACCTGGGTGCCTCAGTGGTTGAGCGTCTGCCTTTGGCTCAGGTCGTGATCCCAGAACCCTGGGATCAAGTCCATTATCAGGCTCCCCGCAGGAAGCCTGCTTCTCCCTCTGCCTATGACTCTGCCTCTGTGTGTGTGTCTCTCATGAATAAATAAAAAAATCTTTATAAAAAAAAATAAAACTGTTGGTTGAATTCTATTTGAAGCAGCATTGGAGTAGCAGAAGCTGAACGCATGGAGGGAAACTAGAAATGATTGTTGCTATGTCAGGCCTGTAGAGGAGAGTGAAGCATTTATGGCCCTAGAAGGGAGAGTAGAGAAGCAAATGATCACAACTAGCACAGGGTGATAAATAGAAGCTTTATGTTATTGAACATAACTGAACATCACTGAATTTGGGAGTAAAGCAGTACTCCATGATGAGGAAGTGAAGATGGAGGTTTAGCAGCATATCAGAAAGGGAAAGAAGTTTGAAACCATGGTGTTAGATCATCACTTGATATTACTTGCACATATGCTTATTGCCATCTGTTATACAATGGGTTTTAACCTCAAGTCAGAAGAATCTAAGGAACGTCCAGGGCTTGTTGGTCTGGAAACAAAATCAAACCAAATGGACTAGAGGGGTCAACTCTTTTTCTTCTCATTATATGTGGGAAGAGAGAAATTAAAAATCAAAGATTGTATAGAAGAAAGGTAATGACTTTGGAGTGTTGAGAGACGATTTCAAATGCAGCCTCAATCTCTTCTATAGGCTCTTAAATGGAGGAATAGTTGTATTTGTTCGACTACTTGGTTATGATCAGGTGCCTGGCCTGGAATCATGAACATAGGAACCCCACAAATGTAATTCATTTTTCCATACCTCCATTTATTCAAACAAGTAGTTTTTGGAGCAGCTAATTTTCCTCCAGATAATGTATTAGTCGACATCGATCACATTTATGCTGCAGTAACGAACATCCCTCCCCCATATCAGTTGCTCAACACCGCAAAAGTTGCCTTATCTCACTAACTCAAAGTCCGCTGCATGTTTAGGTGGCTTTGCCTCCACATAGCAGTCCAACTGCTTCACTGTTCTGACCTCACAGTCATCACACAAAGACCCCCACAAGGATTACTGCAGGAGACTAAGTGCTGTTCAGAACTGCTCTAAGATGCTTCTACCTGGCAGTGACACAAATCAGTCAGCGTCCAACCCATTGACCAGAACGAGTTCCATAGCCTGCCCTACTGGGAGGAGTTGACCCTTGAATCTTCTGTGTGCCCAGAAGGGAAAAGAACCAGATACCGATAAACAGAAGTAAAGTCCCCCACTGCTTGGCGAGGCACTGGGTGACTCAGAGTGAACAAAACAGACATCCTTCATCTGCCCCCCATGGGGCTCTCGGGCCAGAGTGCCACGCTGCTGGGAGACAATAGCATGGGTAAAGAGCCAGGTTTCTGCCCAGGGGATGTGAGGAACTAGATCAAAGAGATTGCATTCCGTAAGTATAAAGTTATCTGGGAAAATAGGAAAGGGTAACAGTTTAGTGTAAGTGACAAGTATGGAGAACTTAGAAATCCTCAATAAATATTTACTGAACGAATGTTAAATGAGGAATAAGAAGAAATTTAGCTCTACAAAACTAAACGGGAAAGGCAACAGAGAGAGAACAGATATAGGAAGAAAAAACACATGGAAACAGTTTATGCTTTTCAAATGTTCTGAATAATATTTGGGAATAAAAGCTGTTCTTGCTATATCTGCTGCTTCCAGTAAGACTGAAATATTTCCGTGCTGGTCGCTTCTGCCATAGTTGGGCTGCTTGAGGAACTCGTTCCCAGCCAGACTGTTTCATTCTTACCTATTCAAGAGTGAAGGGATTGTGGGAAGCTTGGGTTTTGACTCATCTTCAAGAATGTTTTGTGATCAATGGGCAGCTATCAAATGTAGAGGCGTCACAAGAAAGTAGGAATCATGCTGCTATACATACTGGAAATGGTACAAAGTTAGCCAGAGATCCTATGAATATGATTTTATGGCAAAATGTTTGGGAGGGGGGAGTAGATATTCCTTAAAAGCATTAAAAATGATCCATATTGAAAAAAATCTTTGCTAAACAATAGAAAACATGGGGTGGAGAGGAGGAGGGAGAGAAACCTAAAAACAACAAACCCCTGTTAACATTTCAGTGTAGTTCATCGCGACTTTTTTCTAGGCACACATACCCCTTTGTCTTATAAAAGCCGGTCATATGATAAGTAGTACTCTGTCATTTTCCTTTTACTTAACAGTATTTCTCGGTTTTCCATGTCAAGAAGTATACTTCTATAGCATTATTTTTTTATTTTTTTAAAGATTTATTTATTTATTCATGATAGAGAGAGAGAGAGAGAGAGGCAGAGACACAGGCAGAGGGAGAAGCAGGCTCCATACAGGGAGCCTGACGTGGGACTCGATCCCGGGTCTCCAGGATCAGGCCCTGGGCTGAAGGCAGTGCTAAACCGCTGAGCCACCCAGAAATCCCCAGCATTATTTTTTTTTAATATTTTATTTTCAAGTAATCTCTACATCTGTTGCGGGGCTTGAACTCGCAGCCCCAAGATCATGAGTCACATGCTCCACCGACTGAGCCAACCAGGGTCTGTTGCATTATTTTCAATGCAATGTGGTATTGCCTATGTATCCAGATATATTCCTTTATCATCCCTCTAGGTTGTTTACAGATGGCTGCTACTACAAGCAATGCTGTTATGAACATCCTCTACCTGGATTTCTAGACACCTCTTTATATTTGATAGGGTAACGTTTCTAAATTACTGGTGCAAAAGGCATCTACACTCTCAATGCCTATTATGCATATTACCAAATTGCCTTCTAAAACACTGTTTCACTTTACATCCCTACAATGGATAAGATCAAAAGAGTGTTTAGGAGCCGGTAAATCTACAAGTATGGTTATAAAGACTTGAGTGTATTATTAAATGTGTGCCTAAGCTTCCTAGCTATGGGGAAAGGGGGCACTATGTTATTTTAATCCTGTATCCTATTTTTAATGCTTTGTGCTAAAATCATAAATAATGCGATAATCATAAATCGCATTAGATTTCTTAGAAAGAAATTTAAGACAGATTCATGTACTCTGCTAAATGGGTTCGTTAATATCATGAATGCTGGGATAAATTCCGTGGATGACCCATATGGATATTTGGAATGTGCTCCTCACTCAGCAGAATATATTGAGCTCTGCCATTGACTGTCATTCGTGCCTTGATATATGGCATTCTTTTCATCTTTTCATTGATATATGGCTGTGGCTAAATATCTGTACACAGCTTCTAAAGATCATCTGAATGCTAGGAAATTTCTCCTTTTTCTTTTTTTTTTTTTCATTTTTTAATTTTTTTTATTTATTTATGATAGTCACAGAGAGAGAAAGAGAAACAGGCAGAGACATAGGCAGAGGGAGAAGCAGGCTCCATGCACCGGGAGCCCGATGTGGGATTCGATCCCAGGTCTCCAGGATCGCGCCCTGGGCCAAAGGCAGGCGCCAAACCGCTGCGCCACCCAGGGATCCCAATTTCTCCTTTTTCTAAAGAGGAAACAGAAAAAAAAACTTGAGCAAAATTGACTAACTTTGAGGGACATGGATGAAATAAAGTATCTACTTATATATGATCTACTAATTTAGACATAAATAGTACTTTAAAGTGCATATCATGTAAAATAATTTTAGAAGTATTGCTCTTTTCCCACCCTTAAATTTCATGAAGCAGTTTCAGCCCAACTCCCCCTTCCGTGCATTCCTGACATCAGTATGGTGGGTGCCATCTTTTCAGGAAGCTGGCATGTTTCCAGCACCTGTCATCTGGAACCCTGTCTAAGCTGCTTGAGGTGCAAGACTTGGGAAACTGTCATCACTGGAAATCTTTTCCTTAGCTATAAAAACCCACTTACTACTCATGATCTCCAATAACCACTATTCTATTACTTTGTGTGTGTGTGTGTGTGTGTGTGTGTGTGTGTGTGTGTGTGTGATCCTTGAAATACTTGTTTTCAACAACATCCAACACTTTGAACTGTTAGGTCATGTCTCTCAAAATAATTACTAAGTCAATATTAAATTTCTTTGCTTCTGTTTTTTACCAGTCCCATCGAGTGAATGACTGCTCCCACTGTCCAAAACTGTCACCACTAGGTGTTGTTTCAGGTGAATGCAACTTCCCTAAACAGTGCTTTGTTCAAAATAAAGTAATTGAGAGAATGCCCAGTATTACGAGAGACGTCAGAAGGACTTTAGTATAAAATGCCTCTTTTTCCTGAGGGATAATTTTGGGGAAGAAAAATCTCACTTTACATTCATCCATATATTATAGCTTAAACAAGAGAGAGATTCATACAAATCTCTTTTGTGTTCATATGCAAAGTGACTGTTGAATATGAAAGCTTTTGTCCACCTATAAAAATATCTAAAGAAATGGTTGAACTGCTTTATTTTTCATTTAAGTAAATTGAATAAAAACATTTTTTAAAAATCAAAAGGATGCAGTAGGATTGTAATGCATTTATCTGGTACAGAAACACTGAAAATACAGGTTCATTAAGCCTGCTGCCTTGAAAACACTCATATTGGAATCTTTTAAGAACTACAGCTTCTACCCAGTTAAATCTCCTCCCAACCCCAAACCACATTTATTTTAAGTTTAATACAAAATAAACAAACAAACAAAACAGCAGGAAATGTTTAAGATAAATATTCTCTTGAGGATCTATAGCCAAAATTTTTGGAACTCAAAATGAAAAATTTAGAGAATAGAGTGGCTAGATTTCCCTATGGTCTTACTCTCTCTTTAAGATATATTATGTTATATTGTTTCCATTCTTTTCATCTAAGCACTTCCCAGAGAATCAGGCTAAAAGAACATATTACAGATTAGGTGGCAGCTATTTGATTGATATGGTTGCAGATAGCATATGGTGTATTCTTTAGTTTCAAACTGTTTTGAGTCTTTGTTCTTGCCCACAGCATATACAGTATATATGAGAACTATCCAAAAACTTCCCAATGGTACGTGTATATAATATGCATCATTTTAAAAAGCGATCAACATGTCGCCATTGCATTCTTTATTATTTGAAGTAAATCAAATCAAGAGATACCGAGCTTAAAATAAGTTGTTAGAGAACTCAAATTCTGTAAGATCTTATAATTCCATAAGATGATAAGTGCCGTTTTAAAATGTTAATCAGAAGATGCATTTGTTTTTAATTCTTGATACTGAAAATATTGACTGAATTGTGAATTAACACATTTAGGGTTGCAGATGTCATTTTTCATGAGATTTCCTGAATGATGTAATTTTCATATTTCATATAGCAGTTTGATCAATTTACAGATTTATTTTACATAATTAGTTGGTAAATGAGAAATTCAATTGCTGATATATAACTATTTCTCTGTAATATAAAAAATAAGTTAAAATTCTGAATTATAAATAAAAAAACAAATATTTAGAAGACATCTGGTCCACATCTGTCTGAAATAAGATAATTTAAAACAGTGCAATTAAATGCAAAAAATACTGAAATATTCACACCTTACAATGTAAAAAATAACTCATTTCATTTTAATATGATTTCTTGAATTGATGATTTTTTTTTATTTTAGTGTCCTTTAGCCTCTCATTCTGTCACTATACAGAAGACTGACAAGCTAAACAAACAAAAATAATCCATGTTTTTCAAAGCTTCTACTAAATGAAAGAATTATCTTTATTACTATTCTTTTATGAGTTGACTAACCTCCACTCCTGAGTTAATACTCAGCGGACTTAGACTCAGGCCTACCCCCTTTTGATGTATTTATAATTCTCCATTCAATTATTTAAAATGAGAGATTAGTGAGAGAGTCTGTAATCTGGCTCCCTAAATTGTGCGTTCCTTGTGGGCACAAAAGGGCTCAGTAAATGTGAGAGGAAGGTATTCAGACCCACGAAAATGAAAAACATCTTTGGTACATTCTCATGATCAGTAGAGAATCGTCCTTTGAAGACTGGTCTTTTCTTTTGTTAAAAACCCGTGTTAAGTGGAAAATTAACCATTTTAGGAGAAAGGAAAATACACTAGACTTTCTATAGTCTAACCAAAAAAATGTGAAAAACAAGATAGATGTCTCCTTTAATAAAAGGCTGCAGAGTCTTAAGATTTCAATAGAACTGGGTTTTGATTCATGAGAGAGAAGTTACATTCATGAAATCACTCAATGCGGATGCTACAATTTAAGGTTATAGGGAGAAATCTCTGCTCCCATGCCAGAGGCTCCCTTAACTAGCAATAGACCAGGAAAGGAATTGATGCTGTGAAAAGTGAAAACATTGTTTCTAACACATACCCTAAGGTTTCACAAGTTATATTTTGTGTGTTTATTTCCAGGGAGCATGATAAAGATCCGGAGAGTTTTTTTAAGGTATTAATGCACCTTAAGGATTTAGGACTCAATTTCCACGTGTCTGTCCTTGGAGAAACCTTCACAGATGTCCCAGGTATCTCTTCTGAATTTTCTAACATGTAATTTTATAGATGACATAAGCTCTACAACTTAAGTATTAATCTCCATGTTTCCCTTTGTTAGAATAATCAAGATGAGCACTGTTAACCAAAAGATTATACGATGGCATTAAAGTGTGATTCAATTAAAAAAATACTTAAGTAAGCATTCTTTGATTTAAGTTGAGAACGTAAAGTCATCTCTTTTATCAAATATAGTTTATACAATGTAACTTGATGTAAATAAAATATATTGCTTTAGGCATCTTAACACTTAAGGAAAGTGGGAATTTGTAATTGGATATACAACCTCTCACCCCTGGGGTCACTGGTTTGAATCCTACTTGCATTGGTAATGGCTGAAATACATTACCATCTGTTAGGTGGACTGTGTAAAGCATTTTGGCATCAGACTGGTAATGTGGAGTAGCCTACAGTCCACATCTAGTTGTCATTGGCACGTGCCTTTTTTATTGAGTTGATGAAACACCAAAATCTGAAGCTGATGGCAGTAGAATCTTCTCATCTCATGCCAGATGGAGCCTTTTCAGAGCCATTTCCTTCACCCTCATCCTCAGCGGACATATTTGGGTCAGTAAGATGAGCATCCTGACCCCTTTCATAGACACTTAGTGTTCATATTATTTTCACTGAGGAATAATTGACATACAATGTTATATTAGTTATAATATTATACTAGTACAATAGTGATTTGACATTCCTATATGTTGCGGAAACAGTTACTACTATAAATCTAGTTACCATCTGTCACCTTCCAAAGTTAATACAGTATCATTGACTTTATCCCCCATGTTGTACATTGCATCCGCCATGACTTACTTATTTTGTAACTGCAAGGTTGTACCTCTTAAACCCCTTCATCCCTATCACCCTAACCCTCCTCCCCTCTAGCAACTGCCAAACTGTTCTCTGTATCTATGAATCTGGGGATTTTGTTTTGTTTTGTTTTGATTCCACATATAAATGAAATCATGCAATATTTGTCTTTCTCTATCCTATTTATTGCACTTAGCATAATGCCTTCGAAGTCTACCATGTTATTGCAGATGTCAAGATTTCATTTTTTATGGCTGAGTAGTATTCCAGTGTGTGTGTGTGTGTGTGTGTGTGTGTGTGTGTGTGTGTGTACGCGCGCGCACCACGTCTTCTTTATCCATTCATCTACCAATGGGCATTTAGATTATTTTCATATCTTGGTTATTGTACATGATGCTACAGTGAATATAGGAGCACATACATCTTTTCAAATTAGCATTTTTGTTCTCTTTGGATAAATACCCAGAAGTGGAAATTGCTGGATAATATATTGGTTCTATTTTTTTTTTATTTTTTGAGGAACTTCCATACTGTCTTCCATTGTAGCTCCACCAACTTACATTCCCACCAACAGTACCTGAGTGTTCTCTTTGCTGCACGTCCTAGCCAACATTTGTTACTTCTTGTCTTTCTGATAATAGCCATTCTGACATGTCTAAGGTGATATTTCATTGTGTTTTTGATTGGCATTTCCCTGATGCTTAGCATTTTTTCATGTGCCTAATAGTCATCTCTGTGTCTTCTTTGGAAAAAATGTCCACTTAGATCCTTTGCCATTCTTTAATTAGATTGTTTGGGTGTTTCTGTCATTAAACTGTACAAGTTCTTTATGTATTTTCAGTATTAACCCCTTATTGGATATATGACTTACAAATATCTTCTCACATTCATTGGTTGCCTTTCCATCTTGTTGATGGTTTCCTTTGCTGTGCAGAAGAAGCTTTGTAGTTTGATGCAGTCCCATTTGTTTATTTTTGTTTTTGTTTCCCTTGCCCCTTGAGTCAGAGCCAGAAAAAACTGTTAAGGCTGACATCAAGGAACTTACTGCCCACGTTTTCATCTCGGAGTATTATAACTTCAGGTCCCACATTTGAGTCTTTAGTCCATATTGGGTTAATTATTATGTGTGGTGTCATAAGACAGTGCTCCAGTTTTATTCTTGTGCAGGTAGCTGTCCAATTTTCTCAACACCAGTTGTTGAAGAGTCTTTTCTTTCTCCATTATATATTCTTGCCTCCTTTGTTATAAATTAGTTGACGAGATGTGTGTGGGTTTATTTCTGGACTCTGTATTCTGTTCTATTGGTCTATGTGTCTATTTTAATACTGATACCATGCTGCCTTGATTTCTATAGCTTTGAAGTATAGTTTGAAATCCAGGAGCATTATTCATCCAGCTTTGTTCTTCTTTTCCAAGATTATTTTGAGCATTATGTTCTTTTGTGGTTCCATATGCATTTTAGAATTATTTGCTCTAGTTTTGTGAAAAATGTCATTGGAATTTTGATAGGATTTGAACTGAATCTGGAGATTTCTTTGAGTAGTTATGGACATTTTAACAATGCTAATTCTCCTAATCCATGAGCATAGAATAACTTTCCATTTATTTGTATCTTCTTCAGTTTTTTCACCAATATAGTTTTCAGTCTACAGATTTATCACCCTCTTGGTAAATTTATTATTGGGTATTTTCTTCTTTTTGATGTGATTATAAATGGAATTGTTTTCTTAAATTCTATTTCTGATAGTTTGTTATTAGTGTATGAAAATGCAACAGATTTTTATACATTAGTTTTGTGTCCTGCATCTTTACTGAATTCATTTATTAGTTCTAACAGTTTTCAGTGGAGTCTTTAGAGTTTTCTATATGTAGTATAATGTCATTTGCAAATAGGAACAATTCTACTTCTTCTGGTCCAATTTGTATGACTTTTTATTTCTTTTTCTTTCCTAATTGCTGTGCCTAGCGCGTCTAGTACTATGTTGAATAAAAGCAGCTAGAATGAGCATTCTGGGTTTTTTTAAAATATTTATTTATTTATTCATGAGAGACACAGAGAGAGAGAGAGAGGCAGAGACACAGGCAGAAGGAAAAGCAGGCTCCCCACAGGGAGACCAATGTGGGACTTGATCCCGGATCCTGGGATCATGCCCTGAGCCGAAGGCAGATGCTCAACTGCTGAGCCACCCAGGTGTCCCTAGAATGAGCATTGTTTTCTTAATTCTGACCTTAGGCAATTTTTTTTTAAGATCTTATTTTTAAGCATTTCCACACACCAGTGTAGGGCTCAAACTCTCACACCCCTGAGATCAGGAGTCACATACTCTATTGACTGAGCCAGCCAGGCACCCTTGATTCTGATCTTAGAGGAAAAGCTATCTACTTTTTAGTTTTTGACTGTTGTGTATGATGTTAGATTTGGGTTTGTCATATATGGCTTCTATCATGATGAGGTACATTTCCTCTATACCCCTTTGTTAAGAGTTTTGTAAATGAATATTGAATTTTGTCAAATGCTTTTCTACATTTATTAAGGTGATCATATGATTTTTATTTTTCATTCTGTTGATGTAGTATATTACATTGAATGCTTTGCAGATGGAACTTACTTTGCATTACTGGAATAAATCCCACTTGATCATGGTCTATGATCCTTCTAATGTCTTATTGGATTCAGTTTGCTAATATTTTGTTGATAATTTTTACATCTATATTCATCAGGAATATTGGCCTATAATGTGTGTGTGTGTGCGTGTGTGTGTGTGTGTGTGTGTGTATTATCTTTCTCTGCTTTTGGTATCAGAGTAACGCTAATCTCACAGAATGAGTTCAGAAGCTTTGGTAGGAAGTATGATAGAATAGGACCAAAGTATGGAGGTTCTTGATAAACAAAGTAGATTAGGTAAAAGTAAAAAATAAGCAACCTAGATCATGAACAGGAAAGAAATGTGATAAAACTTGTATTTTAGGAAGCTTTATCTTTCAGTGGTATGTAGGCAGATTCACAGTAAGATACTACAGTGGTAATCCAAGTGTGATTCTTGAAGTGGTGGCTGAGAGATTAGTGAGAGGGATGTATGACAGAGATATTCTCGAAGAACCCACAGAAGAGAATTTGGAAGATGGATAGCTGTAGAGAGAAGGAAGAAAAATTCTGCTCATTTGCAGAGCTGGTGAGTTTTGTTTGTGGCAGCATGGAGGTGTTTGTGAATGGACTGGGAAGTGTCGCTGGAGGAAGTCCGTAAGCAGAAGGCTTCTTGGCTGGTTTCACTATTAGGTAGTTTTAAGCCACCACTACAGAAAAGACTAGGATTTTATTCATAGGGCTATGTTCTTGGGATCACAGTGTCCCTTCTCACACATTAACATTGAGCTACTTAGAGCAGGATGGAGGGTTAAAAGTGGGGTGGGGATCCCTAAGGGCCCAGATTCTAAGTGCTCAGTCGTTATAGATCTAATCTTATTACTCAACTGTGACTTGACTGTAGCATGTTGTTCTTACTGGCACTGTAGGAGGGGAATTCCACAGTGAACAAGACTCTGTCTCCACCTTTAGGGAACTCTGTTTGGGCAGACACTTCCATACCAGTAACAGGTACCTAATATGCTGTGAAATAAGTAGGGAATTCTGTAGAAGCCCATAGGAAGGGGTGTCATGTTATCTGTGGTATTTTTAGTCTCAACTGGGGCTCCTTCTCCTTTAGGTCTATCTCGATCATTCCAAATGTGAGTCACCTTTCTTCATGGCTACAGCACTTTACCTTGCACATGAGAAGGGTACAAGTTGTTGTATGGACAGATGAGCCCAGTAGCTTTCCAGCTTGTGTTCCTAGAAAGCCACCTTGCCCATCTTTAAAGTTTTCCTAACAGGCCATTCTGTGCATTTTCATGTTCTTATCATTGTTTGGTTTAACAAACACTTACATTGCACTCACAGTATCCCAGGCATTGTTCTGAGTGGTTTATAGATATTAACTCAAACTTCTCATAACAGTCTTGTTCATTATTCCTATCTCCATTTTTCTCAGGTGGTGAAACTGAGGCAAAGAGAAATTAAGTTAGGCCACATAGCTAGGTCATACTTTTCACCACTATGCTAATGGCTTTCTGAACCATTTCTCTAAATTGAAAGATTTTTTTTACCCCAACTCACTTTCCAGCACTTTACCAAAAGGTTACCTGGCAAGCATACATTTCTTCGCCTCTCTTCTGGATGCTACATTCGTGTATCTAAAACCCATACCATAAACCAACTTACATACTCTGTAGCATCAGCCAGAGTACATACTCTCATGCTATTAACATTTATAAGGAAGTTTTTTTTATAAATAATTGCAATAATAATTATACTATTAGTTGCTACTGTTTATTGACAGTTTGCTTCTTACTTGACCTTTGCCACGTGACTTACTATAATGTTCATGATTAGCCCAATGGAGTAGGCATTATTATTATCCCACTTGATAGGTAGAGAGACTGAGACTCTGAAGGCTTAAGTCATTTTGATTGCACTGCCTGTGAGTTAAACTTTTCTCTTTCACATACAAGCCTTGATGTATTGAAACCAAAAAAGGCTTAATATATGACTGTAGGACCACTTTATTAACCTTTTTTTTTTGCTTTATTTATTTATTTACTTACTTTTTAAATAGAGATAGACTTATATATAACATTGGGTAAGTCTAAGGTGTCCATCATGTTAATTTGATACATTTATGTATTATGATATGGTTACCACTATAGCTTTAGCTAACACCTCTATCGTGTCACATAATTATCATTTCTTTTTTATGACGAGAACATTTAAAATCTAGTCTCTTAGCAATTTTGAAGTATGTGATATAGTATTGTTGACTCTTATCACTGTGTTATGCATTAGATCTCCAGAATTTATTCTCTTTAGTTGTAAGTTTGTGCATTAATTTCTTTGTCTCCAACTTCCTTCTCCTTCTCTCTCCATAGACGTCTTGGGGAACTCTAGCATGATATTCATTCTAGTAAGTTTTACTGCCCTTTTGATGAAACAATCTCCCTTAAATTTCTTTTGAAAATGTTAAAACTATAATAGAACAACTTTGTAGAGTCTCCATGCTATTGATAATTTTAGACTGTGTTTATTATTTTCAAATTATACTATCATAAGGTTTTTCTAATATTTTTTTCTGAAGAAGTATGGTAGATTAAGATTTTAGTTTATAGATACATTGTCTATAGCTCTGTTGTGTCATCCTTTCATTTTACAAAAGTAGAGAGGTCTAGCACAATGACTCTTCCAGGCTCTCAGAGTTGGGCCCCGTGGGTGAGATAGGCAGGAGATAATGGCAAGGTGGGGAGTCAAACCAAGGAGTCACTCTCCTCATCCCTACTTGCTTCTATACGTATTCAATAAAGGCTTTATAAATATCTTACCTGTGCCAAACACTATGGTAGACATTTAGGATTGAAATGGTGAATAAAGCAGATGTGTTGTGATGTTTGCGACTTGTCATCCCATATCAGAGCTTTATTCATCACTTACTAGAAGATTCCTTAGAAACATCAAAACTATCATTCCTTAAACACTTAGCATGTGCCAGGTACTGTTCTAAGATCTTTATGCATTACCTCACTTACTCTTCACTATTGTGATTACCATTTTACTGCTGAGAAAAGTAAGACACGGGAGGTTAAGTCACTTGCCTGAAACCACCCATCCAGCCAATTATGAAACCGCATTTCAAACTGTGTCAGTTCCCCTCCAATACCATTGTATATTCTATGTGGAAGCCCACAGAATCATCTGTGTTTTAAAGATACCCCAAATAATATTTGGCATACATTTAGTGTTCAATAAATACTATTCGAATGAATGGAAGAATGAGTCTGGCAAAGAGAACAATACAATTTACATACCATATCAGGTATGTAGAAATCTACATAGAAACTCTTTTCAAGTACTGGCGAGTTAGTGACTGAAAATAGAGAACCCTAAGACTTAAGGAAGTTCTCAGTGGTCTTATAGGAGACCTTGATTTAATATAAATCTATTTTTCAGTCTTCTTCTCATCTTTCAGCTCTTAGATCAGTCTTATTTTTGACTACTAGTTTGCTAAACTAACAGACCACCTTAAAATCTCAATGGCTTGAAACATAAGATTCATTTCTTACTCACACTATTTATTTATTGCTGGTGGGCAATAGTGTTCTACTCATTATGGTCATTCAAGGACCCAGCCTTGCAGAGAGATCCAAGCAACCACCATCTCAAACACTGCCAGTTACCATGCCAGGTGGAAGAGAACGCTAGGAGATCCTCCCATTAACAATTTAGTGCTCTTTCCTAAAAGTGACATAAGTTTCCACTCAACACATTGGCCAGAACTTGTTGCAAGGCACTTGCAATAGGGGGGGGGGGGCAGGAAATGCAATCCTGAGTTGAGCCCAGAATGGGAAAGAACAGAAATATTTGATGAATATTTTGACCATTAATGACCACCATAACTCTTTAACATGCATCATGATCTGTGGCTCATCTGAGAGAAAACCAAGCCCATCCAAGATGTCTGACTTAACCTGAGTGAGTCTACCCCCAATGCGTAGAGAACTCCTAACAAATATTAGAATACTCCCCCACAGTCTTCTTGCTAGAGAACCTAGCTGGTGTCTGAAGACACATCTAGCTACCATGTACTGTAAGGCAGATCAGTATGAAGTAAAATTGGCCTCAGTGGGAATGGAGTGAATTATCAATTAGAGGTGACCTAGCATTTTGGAAAGGTTATGTAGTGTCAGACATGAGTAGTTTTGCCCTCTACCCCCAAGGGATATATGACAATGTCCAGAGACCTCTTAGTTGTTACAACTGCTGTAGGGTGATACTCACCAGTAGTGGTTATAGGCCAGGGATGCTGCTAAACATTCTACAACACACAGGACAGCCCCCACAACAAAGAATTATCCAACCTAAAATGTCAATAATGCCAAGATTGAGAGACTCTGATTTATAGGAATTGAAGTCAGAAGATCAAGTTTAGGCTGGGTCCTATAGCTTTCTCCATTAATGTCAGTTAATCCATCTATACAGAGGAGGAGATGGGAAAGAGAAATAACAATAAAACCACCTGCCCTACCCACTTCAGTGAGTTATAATGAGGATTTCAGCACAATTAATTTGGGGTAAAGTGCTTTCTTAACTACCAGGCAGATTTTGTTATAGAATTCATGGACTTCCCTTCAATATATGGAGGGAGTCTTTAATTTTGGATCCAAAGAAGACATTAATGATGCTAATCCTTAAAAGTTTATTTTTCACATTATTTTAATTATTTTTAATCCAGAAAATTGAAAGCTTATTCTGTTACATAAAACACCCATCAGACTCCATTTTACAAATGAACCAAAAAACCCAGAAGCCCTTCAATGCAAATCTTTTAGTTTTCACCAGCTCTCATGACAGGGTCACATTGTTAGCCTTTGATGGTTAAAACAAAAAAAAAAAAAAAAAGCAAATGCTTAAGATATCAAGTCAATGGAATGTGTTTGTGTACTTAATAATTTCCCACAAATGATAATTCTAAACAATTTTTTTTTTCTGTGAACAGCAAGCTCAGCAGGCTCTTCTTTCCCTACTGCAGACATGGTGGGAGAAGGAGTTTTAGCTTTAGACATTGAGGAACCAGAAAGTTTTCGAGGAAAGTAAAAACCTGAACTACAGTTTTGGCGGATAGAAATCCTTCTGGTTCACCTTTAATTTGAGGTTAAGAACAGTATGAGGGAAACTTCTGGTTAGTATCTGGCATGACAATGGTTATTACTGTGATCTTGGCATATTCTTGCTCCTTAGTTCTGGAGTCAAATGTTGGATGATTATATAACATTTCCCTCCCCTCTCATCTCCCTTTTCACTCCCAGCTGCAATCTCATTTTCAGAAGAGCAGCTACACTAAAGGGGGTGGGAGGAGAGATGTAGTAAAAAGTTTCTAAGAACGCAAATAGCTTATATCACATTAATATAAAGGTATAAAACTTCACTACAAGGCAAGTCTACAGAAGGAAAGCTTATAAATATGTGGATTGATTTTAAATTAACATATTATTACATATGAAATGAAAGAAATGTGCTGATAAAATTGAATAAACTCATTCTCTCTAGACCATACCATTATGCAAAACTTTCCTTCTCCTTTTCTTTTTTTTTTAAATGTTATTACTACCTACTTATTTCCTTAACACAGAATAATTTACTGAGTTCCTATCATGGTCTGACACCATATTTGGATGCCAACAGTAGAAGATGCGGTTCCTGCCCTCTAGAATCTTATTGTCTGGGAAGCAAAAATGTTTTTATAACTGTTTCATTCTACCATACCCTTGTTTAAATTGGAACATTTGCAAATAATTTTGAATATATTACTTGATAACCTTTACAGTAATGTAGTAGACACTCAACAAGTATTAGCATCCCAAACTTATAGCTGAGGAAAATGATTTATGTTGGCCTCACTTCAGTAGTATGGATCTGAGGTAGATTTTCAGTGGACAGAGCCACCTTCACATGTTTCTTATAAATAAGTATATAGTTACTTTCCCAAAAATATGAGTGGGGGAATCAGTTTCCCCAGAATATGATTTAAAACAGAAGTCATCTGTCTCTCCGTCCTTTGCTGAAGAAAAACAACAAAATATAATGGGAAAGTAAGGAAGGTTCTATAAATGTAGAAATATATGCTTCTGACAGGAAATAATAAATATTCCAATAAAAATGGCACTATCTCTTAAGATAACTTATGAATTTAACAAGATTCCAATAAAGATGCAAAAATATTACTTTATCTTTACAGAATACTTCTAAATTCATATAAAATAAATAAATGTGCAGAGTACCAAAGGATTCTCTAGTAAAGAAATAACAAAGGGAAACATGCCCTACCATATTCAGAACATGTACGGAGGGATAACTTTTAAAACAATACAGGGACGCCTGGGTGGCTCAGTGGTTGAGTGTCTGTCTTCGGCTCAGGGCGTGATCCCGGCCAGAGTCCCAAGATCGAGTCCCGTATCAGGCTCCCTGTGTGGAGCCTGCTTCTCCTCCCTCTTCCTGTGTCTCTGCCTCTCTCTGTGTGTCTCTCATGAATAAATACATAAAATCTTAAAAATAAAAAAATAAAACAATACTTCACAAATTCAAAAACATGAAAGTAGAATGATGGACAAAAATAGGGAATTCAGAAATAAACTCAATTTGTATATAAGTATCCAACAAACTTAGGATAACAAAAATTAATGTACTTATTCCAGCTCTAAAATATAATACTATTAGTGAAAGCAAGAAATTAGTAAACAAACAGCCAGTGCACCAAAAAAAAAAAAGTCATGGAAGAAATTAAGTATAGATTTTAAATATACACTATAGATAAAGGATTTACAGAAGCATCAACATATCGTAAGCACAGCAAATTACTGAACTCTTACTCTGTGCCCAGTGCAAGGCAGGGCTTTTACTTTGGTAGTCCATTTGAGTCCGGGGAAGACACGAGGGAAGACACAAGACACAAGTTAAGTTCAATAACTTGCCCAAAGTCACAGAGCTAATAGCAATGGAGATAATGATATCCAAAGAAATCAACCTTAAGTCAAGTTTCGGAGGAAAAAAAATCTAAGTTTACCAGTAACAAGTCAGTATAAATAGAGGGAATATGAGAGGGCAGTTGCATGGGCCCAAGAATAAAAGTAAAAGCATATCCTAATGAAGACAAGCCAGTTTATAGAGAAACGTCTGCATGTACGGTGATGGCAATGTAAGATATTTTTCCTGTATAAGTTACTGTTGCCTTTGTGTGACTGGATGATTCTGCATCAAAGAAAACATCCCACGGTAATGCATCCTATGCCTTGCCCTGCTTCCTGTTCCCTCTCTCCCAGTGGGTGCCCCTTAATCTTCTGGCCCCTTGAATCCCACAAAGCTTTCAGATTGATCTAAGGTGTCTGGACACTTTGGGTTCAATTTATGTACCTGCTGTTATAAGAGTTCTTTCTAAACCCAGACCATCCGAGAATAGAGTCACAGTAGTACAAGAATGATAGACATGTATCTCCTACATTTTCTGCAGGATTAACTGCAATTTCCTTTGTGACGAATGAAGTTCTTCAAACTTCAATCCCAATCGAATCCCTTATGAATTCCGGTTCATCTTTGCCATGCCCTGAATACGTCTGTGCATTTACCCACCTCTATGTCTGGTGTTACTTGCTGAAATTCCATGAAGGTGGTATTTCCTGGAGTATAGCTCCCAACACGTCTCTCAAGAAATTCTCCTCAAAAATTGTGACTGTGAAAACACGACTGGAGAAAAATGCTGTTTCATTTTCGTAAACAAGAGTCCTCAAAGTGTATGAGAAATGTGCACTTGGGGGAAGACTTAAGGAAATAGATTAATTAATTATGAATGGGAAAAGGTCAAGACATTCGATGAGCCAATAGGAAATTAGAAGCAGACCCTAATTTTAAAAGCCTGTACATGTATTTTTTTAAAGATTTTATTCATTTATTAATGAGAGACAGAGAGAGAGAGAGAGAGAGAGAGAGAGATAGAGAGAGGCAGAGGGAGAAGCAGGCTCCATGCAGGGAGCCCAACGTGGGACTCAATCCCGGGACTCCAGGCTCATGACCTGGGCGGAAGGCAGGCGCTAAACCATTGAGCCACCCGGGAGTCCCCTGTACATGTATTTTTAAAAAATATTTTATTCATTTATTCATGAGACACACACAGAGAGAGAGAGAGAGAGAGAGAGAGGCAGAGAGAGAAGCAGGATCCCTGCAGGGACCCCGATGTGGGACTCGATCCCAGGACCCTGGGATCACGACCTGAGCCAAAGGCAGACTCTCAACTCACTGAGCCACCCAAATGCCCCAAACACCTGTACATGTATATATGACAGAAGGTTGATAGATAGGGAGTCTTAGAATAGGGCTTGTGCACCTTGCTTTGGGATTTTATCCTTTTGAATTCTTGTAGTTGTAAATGGTCATGATTAGGAGTGTCATATGGTCAAAAAAAGATGTTCCCCAATAACAACAGTTGCTTGACGATGGCAGAAGGCCTGCCTGTTTTACAAATTCATGTGTCCCTGCAGTGTCTTATCAACCCAGGAGTCTCTTGACAGAAAACAGGATAGGGAGTGAGTATCTGGATCCAACTAGTGAGCTCTTCCGGCTATATCTCTCCTGGCCTAAACTGTTAGGTTTGTAAAATAGAAACCATTCCAGATATAAGTACGATGGAATAAATTCGATCCTGGAATGTAAAAGGCTCAGGGTCCCCTTACAGGTCTGCCACTGGTCAGCCTTGCCACATCTTTCAGCCTCTGTTTACTTATCCATAAAATAAAACCACTCAAAAAAGGGACCTTGGGATTAGGGTATGTCGCCTTTTTTTTTTTTTTAAGATTTTATGTATTTATTCATGAGAGAGGCAGAGACACAGGCAGAGGGAGAAGCAGGCTCCCTGCAGGAGCCCGATGCGGGACTCGACCCCAGGATCACGCCCTGAGCTGAAGGCAGACGCTCAACCACTGAGCCACCCAGGGATCCCATATGTCGACTTTTAAAATGAGGTGGATGTCCCACTCCTGAGGGAATTTCACATAGTGACATGTTCTGGGGGGAAAAAAATCTCATCTAGTGACACTTTTCTTATTGTGAAAACAAGTATAATAATTCTGCTTTTTCTTTTTTTTTTTTTTTAAAGATTGTATTTATTTATTCATGAGAGACACAGAGAGAGGGGCAGAGGGAGAAGCAGGCTCCATGCAGGGAGCCCCATGCGGGAGTTGATCTCCAGACCCCGGATCCCACCCTGAGCAGAAAGCAGACGCTCAACCGCTGAGCCACCCAGGCGTCCCATTATAATTCTGCTTTTTCAAAACATTTTTTATTCCTTATCATCCTGATATCTGTCTGTACACCCAGCCCCAACTCCCACCCTCACGCAGTTGAGAACCATCGATCGAGGCTGTCACAGTAGTTCCAGCCACCCTCATGGCTGACTGATGTTGCCCAGTGTTCCATCCTATAAGCCTTTGCTCACTTAAAAGCTTCGTGCATCTCGCCCTCCCTTTTCTCCTGCCCTTATCAAGTTAAGTAGAGGGTCATTGATCTGGATTTCTCAGTATGATGTCAACTACCCTCCTAGCCTTACTTCAGTCCTTACAGGAGTGTCCCCTGAAGGTAGCTCACATGTCCCTACTCCACCTGTCAAACTCCAGCCCATCTTCCGTGACTCCTCTCGCCCACTTTCCCTGACCTCTAAGACAGTTATGCTACCTCCCCTCTGTGAACATCCATGGGACTTCATTCATACTCAGCTACGTACTTGTCGAACTTCAGTAACTTAGAAGGTGCTTGAGGATGGTGACTGTATCTTACACAGCTTATTATGACCCAAAGATCCTAACAAAGCAACGTCTGCAAACGTTTCACTGTGATCCACACCAAGCTATATATTTACATTGTGACCTAGTGTACACATGTGTGTAGGCATATTTATAATTGAAACAAAGCTTTCGGGGCACCTGGGTGGCTCAGTTAGTTAAGCATCTGCCTTCGGCTCAGATCAAGATCCCAGGGTCCTAGTTTTTTTTTTTTTTTTTTAATTTATTTTTAATGACTGAAAGAAATCTAAAACAGCAGCTTCTGGAAGAACCACTTGTTCTTGCCGGTCTTGTACCTCTCCTCGAACTTGACCTTGGCCTCTCGTCGAGCCTTGCGTTTAAGAGCAGGGTCTCTGGAGACATCCTTGTTGAAGACAGTTTTGTCCAAGGGGATATCCACAGAGTACCTCGTGGGCATGAGGTTATTGTAGTTATAAACTTTCACAAAAGCCTTGATCTTTGACCTCTCGGCTATGGAGCCCCACCGCATCTGGCCCTCTGCTCAGTGGGGAGCCTGCTTCTCCTCTCCCTCTGCCTACCCCTCTGCCTACTTAGGCTCTCTCTCTCTCTCTCCCTGTCAAATAAATAAATAAAATCTTAAAAAAAGGAAAGAAAGCTTTCATACCATAACTCATATTCTTAGCGCCTTTGATGATGCACTCTGATACGTCGTTTCTTTTCTGTTCTGTTCATTTCTGCTCTAAATTGATTTGACGACCTTTAGTCACGGTTTTGAACAACAACATGATACAGCACATTGCGCACAGTAGGTGTACTATTATATGTTTCATTAAATTGACTGGCCTTTTGACAAGATTATTAGGGAAATATTACTGATCTGTGAATGTATTCAATTAACCCATTTTGATATGTTTATTTAGATGTTAATTTCACACAGAAA